>NC_086226.1:48438335-48761668 GCF_035770615.1 Melospiza melodia melodia
TTTCATCATGTTGCCTTTTATTGACTACTCACAGAAGGGAAGGTTAGACAGCATTTCTTTTTCACTTGTTCAGGGAGATAATCCTCTGAAATATACCCAAAGCAGGACCCTAAATCCATCTAGACAACACTAAAAAATTAAGTGTGTTCACGAGTTGTAATTGTATTCCTTGCTCATTAGATTTTAATATATAGATTTCCTACTATGTTGCAAAGCTTAATAGGGTCTGTGGGTTTTTTTGGAGAAACAAAGTTTTTTGTATGCTAATCAGCTAGCTGATAATATACAGCAAGGGATAATATAAATATCCTTTACACATTATCAGGTACATCAAGGATTTTTATTTGATCTGTGACATTGAAGATATCAAGTATTAATGAGATTTATCAGGCCTGATCAAAAATGAAATTCTCAAGGGTTATGTTCGACTCATGGGACTTAGTACTCCTTAACATCAATTCTTATACTTTTATCAACTTCAGTTAAAGCTGGAATAAAACACTGTTCCATTTTCAGAATAAATGGCTTAGTAACTGTGTGATAAAACAGTCTGCATTATGAAGTGAATGGAGATATCCTATTTGCCTTAAAATACTGTGACACATTAAATGGCTTTAATGCATTTGTTCAGACAAATTCTGATAAAGGACTCCATCATTTTTTGCAAAAAAAGTGTTACTTGAACCTTCATATTAATAAATAATAAATACAAATTTTGGTTTCAAAATGTATCTGCAGATATTCCTTCCATAAGTAAAAGGTTAGCACTGTGTTTTGGCAAAGGATAGTCTTCAAAGGACAGAATGCCACGGTTATGATATTAACATCATCACTTACAGCAGCCTCCCTTGCTTTTCCTCATACCTTTTGACAGTTGTGAGACCTCATCTAAGGTAGTGGTAAAAAATTAAAATAGGGCTTTGTTCATTATATGTGGGTTATAAAAATAATAAAAATATCTTTTTTTTTTCTACCTAATCAGAAGCATTTCAGTCATGTCCTTTAGTCTCGGTATCTAATACACCAGCATCAATTTCTACTGCTGCAAATGAAAACATTTTACAAGCTATTGGCATGACAAAAATGTCACAGATTTTCCATAGGAACAAAAAATCTTCATCCATTTAACCCATAAATATTATATAATTTTCATCAAATCTTTTAATGTAACTCAGAAAGTTTGTGAGGGGCCTCAACATTCTATGTCTTAGAGCAAGTAATATGTGATTGCATATTAAAAATCTGTCATGATTTTTAATGTAGTAAAAATCTGTCATGATTTTTAGTGCAGTAAAGTCAAAAGAGAGAATATTGTGTATTTCAGTGCAGTGGGCTCTGAGAAAAACATTGACACAGGCGACAGCAGCTGTTAGGTCATTTTCTCTTGTCAATAAATAGCTAAGAGGGGTTTTTTTGCACTGAACTCTTTTCTATTTGCTTTGCAAATATGTCAGTGATTACTCTTTAAAGATAATTTTAAAAACATCATATATTAGCTTGGTAGGATATCTCCCTACAAAGTATCTTCACCTACGAAATATGAGCTATTAATCTATATTACCCAGTGCACAATTTATTTGCTTCAGTCAAAAGGCTTTGTGTCTATCAATGGAATAATACGAATTTTAAGAACAAATTAATCTTGTGCCAGTATTTTTTTTTCTTTTTTCAAGGCCTGGAACAAAATGCCATGTGATAGTATGTATAATCCAGCAGGTTTTAATTCATAACACTGGAAGATAATTTTTCATAGAAACCGCTTCAACAAAGGGAAAAATAATGATTCAGTTTATTGAAACATGGAAGACTTGATTCTCACTAAATATAGATTATTGTAACTTCTTGAACATCAATGGGCATATCCTGAACAGTATAATTTATTAGAGCTATGGCAAATTTATTCCAAACAATGATCTGACCTCTTATGTCTTCAATTTCAAGGTGTTCTGTGAGGAATAAAATGTGTTAGACATACACTATCTTTGCCCTTGAAAATTATTTGATCTGAAAGGGGAGGAGAGGAGATAATATAAATTGACAGAATAATCTACCTTTATCTGGGGTTTGTTTTACTTCAGGTTTGTTTGGCTTTTACCCTGCTAACTTTAAAATCAGTAGCACAATTCCCATTTACTTCAGTCGCTTGCCCAAAGTGCATCTACAATAAGAACAAAACACATATCACTTCTTGATTAGTATCTCCCTACAGTATGGTCAGAGGAGGATAAATTTCCTAACATTGCACTGGCAGGTGGATAGATGAGAGCATGGCATAGCATGACACGCGCACAGCACTGTTGGTGATGGACACCTTAGTTTCTGTAAATTCTGCCTGTGCAGAGACACTCTCCACTTCCAGACCTCACTGACAGCCATTCTAACACTATGTTAGACAATTTCCTATTCTGTAGTTCAGGGTTTTACGTGGTCCAGCTGAAACTGCATTGTGGCAATCAAAGCGGTGTGCTCACTGTATTTGCACACAATACAAAGCTACCTCTAATACCATGGTTGCCCCTAGGATTAAAGCACACTTCAGTTCCTTCACCTTAGGCTACTGAGAAAGTCAGATTTCATCAACAGTCACTCATTAGTAAAACTAATGATCCCAGGCTCAACAACATGCTTTCTTCTTTCTGGAAGTTCTACCCAATTTTGTACCTTTGCCTGTCAGCTGTTTCTCTGAAATACTGCTTTCAAACCTCACATATATTTTCAAGAGGCAAAAGTGATGCGTGCTATTTTGCAGCTATTTCAAACTCTTAGACAAGTGCTACTTATTTTCATTTTATGCCTATCTGCAACACTCTTTTAGGTCTCACTCATTTCTCTGTAGGCAGTCATTTGTCACCTCTATTGCATCATTTTGAAACTGCAGATCTCTCTAGGCACTGGACTGTGTTTGTTGAAAGCAATAAAGACTCCAATTACCTATACGTTTCCCTGCTGAAGGTGAACTTTTGAACTACAAATACAGAGTAAATTTTCTGCACTTTACTTTGCAGAAGCAACTACAGGCCAATTTCATTTCTCAGCCATACTTCAGCTCATTGGTATCATTCCAGAATAACAAAAACATGGAGGAATTGTTCAGAAATTGTTAGCATTATAACACACATTCAAGTACATGCCTAAAACTTTAGATGAATAGAACATATTATGGAGTAGGTATGACTAAAATTATTCCTTTAGCTTAAATTGTTTACAGCATTTGTAAGATTTATTGTAAAAACTTGATACTTTAAAGAAAAGCAGTATCAATATTTAATTTAATTTTGTTTTGTTTTCTTTAATCAGGCTATCAAAACTTCTGATAAAAATCTTCTTTGCTTTATTTATCTTTCCTATACGTGGAATTATAGTTGGTCCAGCTTTCAAGAAAGTTATACATATTCTCTCAAAATGAAAGTAGAATTTAGAATTTACCTTATTTGCAAGAAAAAATAAGTACTTGATAAAAATATGACAGTCCTACTCTCAGAGAGTAATTTAAGTACTTAGTAAGAATCATGCAATCTGCTGGATGAAGTTGAGAAAGTTGTTGCCAATAAGAAAAGTGACTAAATAATATTCCTTTAATTAAAATTAATCCATAGTTAAATCTTGCAGTACAGTACAGGACAGTATATGTATGATTTCCTAGAAAAATGAATAATATTGCTCCATGTCTGAGATATGTCTTAGATACAATGGGACTTCCCATATCTGACACAACATATGACACTAGGAAGAGAGGAAAAAATTAATGAATGTGTGAAAACCTTATGCTCACTCCAAACAAATGTAAAAAGGAAATATTTTTATTTCTATTCATTGGAATGGTATTTTTGATTTCATAAGGTTGCACTAAGTGCAGTTTTATATTCACCACTGGTTCAGTTTTCGATTGTCTAACAAAAAGGGAGATAACATAGACTAGGGCAATAGGTAGTAGAATTATCTGGGAAGTACTGCTTGTAAGAGTCAGCATTATTTTTGTAGTATTCTTGTCACAAATAAGCCTGCTGAAGGTTAACCTACACAAATGAGCCAATCTGCCTCCACCTGACTGTAATTCTATGTCTTATTAAAACCAATGGGACTGTGTTGATTTTCATTATCTGAGGCTGGTCCACTGTCTTCCTACCACAGCAAATTGGTTATTTAACAGAGCACTGAGGTTTAGATGTCCGTAGCTGCACTCATTAATTCTAGCTCAAAGTAATTTGCTAAGACCTAAGGTTTGTGGGAAAAATGAAATTATGTGCTCCTTCTGATAATATACTTCTATAGTTTGCATGATAAACATCAGTAAGAAAATCTTGTCTCAATTTCACTGCAAGTCTTAATCTCAGTAAAAGATTTTCAGCAATAAGTTTTGCATTGGTTGTTTTTCTGAATGGAAGCAGAATATTAAAGGCTGCAGATCAATTAACATCGCTGTTGTTTGTTGCTCATTCATTTGCAATTTATTTGTAAATGAATACTTTTTTGCATTCACATATTCTGTTAATGAAACTCCAGCATCATTTCCATTGTAAAGTCTGCAGCTCTCTACTGATGCCTTGAGATAGTAGTTTTAACTGATTATTGCTTATAGTATGCTAGAAAAACATTAAGTTAGTAGGCTCTTATTTTCTTTTTTCCCCTTTCTCTTCATGAAAATAGAAACAACTAGGTAAGTTATGCTCTCTTTTACAATCATATCACATAGTACTGTTAGAATGTACCAGCTAAAATAGAAGAAATAGACAAATCTCAAAATGTAGTTTACTTATTCAAATGTGTAGAACTGAATAAGCCTATGACAACTGAATAACTACAAAGAGAGAGTTTACATAAATAGGCAATTATCTTCTGCTGTATATGCTCCATGAGTGCCATTGATAATGATCTGTTTCCTGGCACTGACCTTTAATGCTTCTTAAAGGTACTGTTTCATAGGAAGAAAAATGCATGTATAAGTTTCATTACAATCACATGTCTTTCCATGTGTTAAAGAATGGAGCTTCTGAATGCACACTGTGTTTTTATACTTTAAACAAACAAATGCCTGTATTCCAACTCTTAGTAAAGACCACTGGTAGCTCTCAGAGAACTGATGTTTGACTGTAGGCCTGATGGCATGGGGTGAGGCAGAATCAGTAACTCAGGTTTCATCAAGCACAAATAGAACTGGCTGGATTTTTATAACCTTCTCCAGTAGACTAGGGTACTACCACAGCTAAACCTGTGTGTCTGCATAGAGATCTGTTCTCAGCATCAAGAACTGATGTTTAAAAAAAAAAGAGAATGTTGCAAGGTATACGGAAACATATAGCATATTAAATAACTCTCTTTTTGGGTCTTTTAGTCCACACAGGCAATTATTGAGCTAGGTGTTCACACATTGACTTCTTCCTCATTACCTTGCTTTTGTGGACAAGCCCTTTCTGAACTGAGCCACAGAAACACAGATGTGCATTAGGATAATCTCCAAGATCAAATCATTCCAGGCACAGTAGGGGAGCAGGAGTCTTTAAATGCAATATATCTCGAATGGCAAGAACATCAAAATAAAGATTATAAAAAGGACTGCATTCCACCAAACAGTTCAGCAAGATTTCCAACAGGATACCCAGGGGAACATCAGTGGGCAAAGAGGGTTTCTGATCCTCAGCAGTGCATCTCTGTCGTAAAACATTCATAGGTGTTTTCTGTGCAAGAGGTTTACAAAATATCTAAATCATGTGCATCACTATGAGGGGAAGTTTTATGATGCCAGAAAACCACAGTCAGTACATCTGTTTGCTCTGTTTTACTGGGGCTTTGTCTAAGGACCAGCATTTATCCCTTTAAAGCTTATTATGAATTTGCTGTATTTGCTAAATATTCATGGTGAAAACCTGTATGCTTCTTCTTTGAACTTTAAGTTCTTTTCAGATAAAATCTCAAGAGATTTTTTACCAGCTCTGATTTACCTTCTAACGTGAAAACAGTGAATTTGTGTCACATGTATCCCAATAGACATGTTCAAAGAGACAAGGTTTAAGCTTGGAAAGAAGCAGGATAAGCTAGTAAAGAAGAGAATGTAGGCTAAAATGGAGAATGAAGTGGAAGTCAGAATAGAAAAGAGGTTCATTTGAGGACTAGGAAATATTACTGTCTGCAAATGGAGAATGAATTACAGAGACAGAGAAGTGTACTAAAAATCTAGGTCCTACCCTGAAGCAAGCATGTTGAGTTGTACAAGGCACAGAGGGCAAGGTTCACTGCTCTGGTGCATGGCTGGTTGGCAAGAATAAAAATACAAAAAAAATGTTTCTTTTTTCTGCCAGAATTGGGTGCATTCTCACTTTATGACTTGCACACAGGGAAGCAGAAAGAGCAGGTAATCCATTTCCTGCTTGATGCCAGTTACAGTGCAATTGAACCTTTTCCCAGAAAACTTGTTAATGTTTTGTCTTGATGCCAGTTAAGATGTTTTTTGACATATCTTCACCCTACTTGACATATCCTCACCTCACTGACATCCATCCTTATTGAAAGCTAAGAAAGAGAGTAATCACTTGAATAAGGCCATTTTTGCATAGCAGAAATCATCCTTGCGGTGATTAAAGAAGCTATTTTTTATTTAAGAGATTTGTCAATTTCTTTGTTTGATTTCCCTTCATAGCACCTGCTCAGAACTTAGTATTTCATGAAATTTGAATATGATAATTATATTTTTATTTTAGTATTAAATAAATTATTAAACTAAAGCTTTAAGTTTAAAAATTGGAGTCTTTAATTTTATAAATAACATTGCTTAGTCACTTACTTCAGCCTGATCTTGAAAATACCATCTTAAGAACTTTTTCTAAGTGTCTGTTAAATGTGATTTGCCCCACTGTTCTTTGTCTGCTTTCAAATGAGCCTTTCTTTGCAAGTAATTAAAAAAAACCAACAAACAAAAACCAACTTCACATTTGTTCTGTTTTGAATTCAAGTATTTGTCTCTGACCTTTGCTAAAACTTGTAAAATCACAAGGAGATAAGCATGAAAGAAATCATGTGCTGTTCAAGTACTTAAAGTCCAGAGAAATGCACTGAAGTAGAAAGGGGATTAAGAGAGGAAGGAGGGTGAGGCCAAGCCATTCTGTGTTGGTACAAGAAGGATTAGCAGGCAGACTGAACCAGGAGAGAAATTAGCCGTGCTTATTTCAGGTTAGACAGTCATACAACGTGCAGAGATAGAACAAGATCTCAGCAGTGGAGAGGTACCACGAAGAGAAAACAGGTACAATGCATGAGGAAGTATAGCTTTATTTTATGTTGGAGCTGGCACTGGAGAACAGCAAGAAAACTGAGGGAGAACAAGATATACTAGTTAAATGCAGAAGGCATGAACCAGGGGAGGGAAGGAGGGGCGGAAAAAAAAAGTTTCAGAAAACTGGTGCCTTAGGCTTTAGAACTTTGCAGCAGTGAAGCAAATGTGTCTGGCAAGTGTAAAATGTGAATGAACATTTTGGAAGAATTTAGAAATTAGTGAGCAAATATAGATCTACTTATTTGCTATCTTTCATGCAGATAATGAGAAGAACATTAGTGTCTGTGGTCAGAGTTGTTTGTCTGTTCAGATAAGTGTGTAGAGTTAGAAGGAATTTTCTGGGATGAAACAGGTAGCCCAGAAATTTGTATCACTTGTTTTTATTCTGCTTTCTCTCTCGCTTCCTCTCTCTCTCCGTAAAGGGAACTGGGTGTTCCATCACAGGAGGGGGAAATCAGCGTGTGTGGACAGCCAGCTCTGGGAGCAAGCCGGCTCTGCCTGACCCGCTGTCATGCGGATCCCCACGCTGCTCCACCTTTCCCTGCTACTGCTTCTGACCATGGTGGGCCAAGCTGGAGCTCAGTTCCCCCGGCAGTGCGCAACTGTTGAGTCCCTGAGGAGCGGCATGTGCTGCCCAGACTACTTCCCTGTGTTCGGGCCCGGCACTGACCGGTGCGGCGTGTCCACGGGCCGGGGTCGGTGCGTGCCGGTGACGGTCGACTCGCGGCCCCACGGCCCGCAGTACATCCACGACGGGCGGGATGACCGCGAGCAGTGGCCCATCCGCTTCTTCAACCAAACCTGCCGCTGCAACGGGAACTTCTCCGGGTACAACTGCGGGTCCTGCCGGCCTGGCTGGACCGGACCTACCTGCAGCCAACAGATCAGCATAGGTAAGAGCATCAGGAATATGACATGGAAATTGCTCTTTGTCAGTGCTTGCTTCTAAATGGACCTAGTGGATTTGTTCTCTTTAAGGTACAAAATGTCCATTATATTTATTTAGCATTTTAGTATGTTGCTAAAGTGGTTAAGGCAGGTGCTAGAGGAGCTGTTCAGCATGTGTATAAATTACTTATACTTACTATCCATTAAAAGGAAGAAAAGAAACTTCCAGTCAATGCATCAAAGACCATTAAAGAGTAGAGCCATCAATATTGGTAAAAAAAGTTACTATTTGAATTTAGGAGTAAAACAATGTATATAGGCACGCACATGTGTTTGTGAGTGTGTTTGGGAATAATATGTACCTCAATAGGTTTAATACCTTGTGACTATTTTAGCTGTTCTTTTCATTCAAAGTCCCTTAATACAATTCTAAACTATATACCTGGTCTGGTATATTTTTACTGTCCTGCTGCTGTCAATATCTTTAAAAACATTAGTCATGACTGTGGAAAGCTCAAATTAATCAGTCCAGGGTGTGGTAAGCCCTTCTTCAGTTCTCCAGTTTCAGTTAAGTCTAGCATATCACTAAACAGTTCTTTAATTTTTTTTAAAATTGTTATGAAATCCTTGCAGGTCTGGAAATATATTGAATATTATAGGGAAATTTAAAAAGACAAACAGGCCTGGGGACAGATAGATCCTTGTTCTCATCTGAAAACCATCTAAATGGACAAGATTTCAATCTTTATTTTTAAATTTATACACTTTTAACTTCAAAGATGTTACTGAAATCCTGTAAAATCCATAATTCCCCCCAAAATGAGCAATAGGTTCTGTTGATATGTTAAACAAGAGCTCTCTAGCACAAACATGCAGTGTTTATTTCTGCAGAAACAGAAATCAGCACTGAGTTTTCCCCAGATAAGGGAACATTCCATAGATGTAAGAGCATGTCCAAGAAAGGGTTAACAAAGACCACTTACCAAATCAAAATTTTAACAACAATTCCTTAATAATAACTTATTGATGGCTATGGGAAAAATCTTTGAATTTTTTTTCCTATTCTTTGAGCTTCAAGAACTAAGCTAGAAAGCAGAAAGCATTACTTGTGAATTGGGCATGCTAAACCAGACTGCACGCTCTGAAATTCTGGCCTATTCTATTTTGCAATGATAACAACTCTGAAGAATAATCAAGAGATAAATGTTACACATTTATCAAATGTAAAACTTTTAACAAATGTAAAACTTTTAACAAATGTTAATTACATTTAACAAATGTAAAACTAGAGACGGGCAAATAGCAGTTTTAGGTAATTTTCTAGAATATACAACAGCACATTTTACTTTTCTCACATTAAATCCTTTACAATGCATTAAAACACCAAATAAATCAGATACGTCATGCATGATAACATGAGTTTAAAAGGTGTAATTTAGTTTCCTCTTATGCTCTAGGTTTCCACGCTGAGGTCACCTCTTTTGCCCATTCACAGATCCATTGGCCCCATCTGCTCAGATTTTAGAAATAAGTACTGGATTACTGTCAGTACACCCATACTAAATTGCTGTAAAATGCAGTTTGGTGTCTTCATATCTTCTCAGTTCATGACTAACTCTAATAACAGTCACAATTTTTTGTTGTGGTTCAAGCATATACTTTAGGAATGAAAATGTTAAGATGCCTATGTAAATCAAAATTAGATGGACAACTAGAGTTCTCCACTTGAAACACTACAAAAACACCACAAATCAATCAACCAACCCACCAACCAACCAACTAACCAACCAAAAAAACAACAAAACTAAAAACCCATCACTTCAGCGGCGAGGTTCAGTTCATGTCAGTTCAGTTCTGCAAAACAAAAAAATATGTTTCAGGATACACTGTCCTTGGATGAAATTCATGTTTCAGGAAAGACTTTATTTAAATTTCTAAGAAGCTAAAACATCCCTCTCTGAATGATTTTTTTAAAGAAACATAATTCACTTTTATTCTTCATATAGATTCATGCTGAAGATCTGTTGATTCTTCAACATAATTGATCAGTATCAACATAATTGATCATTGATTTGGACAATGAGTTATGGATTTTTACAGTATTTTTCATAATGACAATAAGTAAATATTGAAAAACAATTGTGAGGACTTCTATCTTTATCTTAGTCTAAACTTAGTCAGAGATTTTCCCAGACCAGCTAAAAGAAGGACTGAGGTGATCTGAACTCAGCTCTTCATGCTAAAACACTGCTATTTCAACAGTGTTTCACTCTCTATGTGTGGACAATGGCATTTTTTCATTATTTTGAGATGCACTGCTAAAAAGGACTAATATGTGGTAATTGTTAATAATGTCAGGTTAAAGAGATAAAATAACAGAGAATTTCAGATTAAATAATACTGTACTGTGTAAAATTCAGAATAATTCACTGGTGAATCTGCCATTTTTCCTACAAAGCTCAAGAATAAAAAAAATAATTCTTCATTAAATTGCCAAACAGAGGGTTTCTGATTATTATAAATTGGTTTATAGTCTTTATTTCCTGTTTATAGTCTTTATTTCCATCCGATATATTTAAGTTTACTTACAGGAAGCTTGAATATATCGGATGAAGTTCTGAAAGGTTTGTATGACAGAGTAGTCTTAGTCTTTTGTCTAGCGTAATGGAAAGATAATCTGTAACAGTACTCTTAAAAGTATTAAAATTCCAAGGATTGGAGCTCTCTTTTAATTTATTTCAGATTTTCTCAAAATAAGTAACATTATCTATTTATGCTTAGTGAGTTCCCCCAATAAAAAAGGGTGAATACTTGAAGAAAAAGGGACTTAGCAAGAATTATTAGGAACACGATAAACAAGTTCTCTGAGATCAGGCTTCAGTGTCTATTACTTTGGTAACTTGCTTCTTCTGTATTATCACAGTCAGAAGGAATCTTTTGGATCTAAGTGCAGAAGAAAGGAATCGCTTTGTGAATGCCTTACACCAAGCCAAGGTGACAGTCCATCCTGACATCGTTATTGCCACACGAAGACGTGAAGAAATCTTTGGACCAGATGGCAACACACCTCAGTTCGAGAATATCTCCATTTATAACTACTTTGTGTGGTCGCATTATTATTCTGTCAGGAAGACTTTCCTTGGTGCAGGGCAGCAGAGTTTTGGAGGAGTTGATTTCTCTCATGAGGGACCAGCTTTTGTCACGTGGCATAGGTACCATCTATTGCAGCTTGAAAGAGACATGCAGGTAAAGTTCCTGTAAATGTTTACTGGTATTCATGCTATGTTCTGTACAGTTAAAGAACTTCACTCCATATTAAAATAGGCAAAAATGACAGCAGGTTTCCCTACATGTTGAAGTGATTCTGCTTCAATTTCAGTAACCCCTTTGGTATACAAAATTTAATAGAGTGCATTTAGGCTTCAGACTGTCACTTTTATAGAGATGTTTAAATACAATATTTTAATCACAGCAATAGAAAACCTAAAATTTCCATAAAAATCTCATGGAAAAAAAGATGTATTCCAGTTATAAGATATTTTATTGGACCAACAAAGTTATTTTCAGTAGTGTTTTAAATCTCATGGCCATTATTCTTGAATAACATTAACGAAAGCAGCAGAAATTCTGAAGCAAGTGATAACAGAGATGGCTTAGGGATTCAGAATCACATTTAGTTTGTGTAACTGGTTAGAGAAATTAGTGTTTTGTTATACCCCATTCCATAAATCAATGATTCTCTTTTTTTTTCCCCCTCTTATGTGGACCTATTCACAAAATAGGTATAGTATTTTATGAACCACCATCCTTCCTAAAAAAACAAGAATTAAGTTTTCAAGGTCAGGACTAAATAGTGTCTGAAATCACTTCAGTCTTTCCACTAGCTTTAATTGCTTTACATCAGGCTGAGGCACAAACTCCCTTCCAAGACATACATTTGTCATCAGTGGCATTTCTCTAAGTGAAAGCCCTGAGAAGTTCTATCTCTCTGTGATTTAATATATATTCCTATTTATGTCAGTAGACTTGATCATTAGTCAAAGTAATTTTGCCTCATTAACTCCAGAACTGTCCAACTCTAACCCATACTAGAGCCAAACAATGCCAATTGGAAAAGCTGGCGCCCCTATTCTTTCTATTTCCTTCAGTTCCACACCTATTTATTATGTGAACTACAAACACTGTTTTCACTGACAGGCCATTAAAAATATTTGGAAAATGGGGTTTCAGCGTTAATTTATGTTTCTCACTGCTCACAATATTGTTTTGTGGCAGAGGTACTGTCTTATTAGTGGGGGAGATCCATGATTCAGTTCAGTAGTACAGCTATCTGCTCTGCTGAACAAAGGTATCCATGTGAAAAACTACCAAAAGCTTCTACATGAATTTTACATAGAGGTCTTCTCTTCTATAAGGCAGGATTCTGACTTTTTACCAAGATGTATTTAGCTGTTATTTTAACATTCTTCTAGCAGTAAACATTATAGCTGTCTGTGTCAAACACATAGTAATACCATATTTATATGGATTAGAACATGCTACAGGACCCCACTTTTGGACTGCCCTACTGGAACTTTGCAACAGGACAAAACACATGTGATATCTGCTCAGATGACTTGATGGGAGCTAGAAGCAATTTTGATGTCTCTCTTATAAGCCAGAATTCAATCTTCTCTCAGTGGCGAGTGCTATGTGAAAATGTGGAAGATTATGAAACCTTGGGAACCATCTGTAACAGTAAGCATGAATGATGAAAGATCTCTTGAGAGAAAATTCTCTTAATAATAAATAAATGTAATGCTTAACATTGTAGTTGCTTTTTCCAGCCAAAAGATGTTAAAGTGGTTTTTGAATATTCTTGATCTATGTTTCATCAGTCTTTTGAGATAATACATACTATCAGAAGCTTGTAGAAGAAGAATGATTAAATGCTTTGCCTTCCCTTCTTATGCAGTACCAATTCATCTCTTACACCATAAATAATTACATCTGGCAGTTTTATTTCTTAACTGAAGCTTAACATTTCTTCTGACTACTCCACTTATCACCTTCATGCCGTTCTGTTCCTAAAATGAAACATCCAACAAATCCCCATAATAACTACGTGCACCATGTTTTGAATGTGAGTAATACCACATTCTAACATACCTACCCAAATTAAAATAATTTTTAAAATACCAGTAAGTTTCTTCATATAAGCATCATCATGGAAATATGGGGCAAAAAATAAGAATCCCCCAATATTGGGTTAGTAATTTACATAATCTTTTTCCCAGCTACTCTATCAGGACACCCTCAATAATGTCGGCCTAGGTTTCACCAGGAAATCACATGAAAGTCTGTAGAAAATTTTTCTAAATCACTTAGAGAACAACAAACTTCAGTAAAAAGCTTCTAGATGACATTTTAAATCCTGGAACAGAGAATCCAGAACACAGGGCCCCATGAGCATTCTTTGCAAAACATAAGGAACTGACCAGTTCATTCAGTGAAAATATAACTTTTGAGGGATTTTTTTTTGCCATGATTCAGTCATGAGAGCGATTCATTCATGGCCTACTGGTCCACCAACCTTGTTTTCTCTCTTCTTTCCATTTCCAGGTACTGAGGGTGGTCCCATCCGAAGGAATCCTGCTGGAAATGTAGCACGACCTATGGTGCAGCGTCTCCCAGAGCCTGAGGATGTTGCTCAGTGTTTGGAAGTTGGTGTATTTGACACTCCTCCTTTTTATTCCAATTCAACAGACAGTTTCCGTAACACAGTAGAAGGTAAACATGACAAATAAAAAGACTTGGAACAACTCCAAATAAGTCAGGGAGCCGACTTACCACTTTTTCCTGTTGGAAGTATGAGTTTTGAGACAGGCTGTTGGACAAGAAGAACACATTGTTCTTAGCTTTAAGTATTAGCTCACTATTAAGCAGAAATAAACTCTATGTAAATTACTTTATAGCTATAGCTTATGTCTCTTAAAATACATAAAAGTCTCACGAGTCTGCTGCTGGTATACTAAGTAAAAACTAACTTCAGTTCCTTGGCACATAATTAGTAAGTTGTCTTTGTTGAAAACACAGTCCTTGCCTTTGGATTGATGCTGCTGCATCCCTAAATGAAGGAAACAATGGCTTCTAGCAGTTATTCTTGGATCAGAATTAAAACAAAGAAAAGAAATGAAAATAAATTGAAAGCTGTGGTAGTACTTAGGGCAATAGTATTGAAATAGTAATTGAACTCTGGGTACAGGATTTACTGCTAGACATGCTAGCCCTACTCTCTGCGACATAAAACTCTTGTTCTTCTATAAGCTCTGCACATTTAAAACTAAACTCTCCAACACCAGAAGACACATATATACACACCCCCCCCCCCCAAACAGAAAAAAGAGCCTAAACATTTGATTTATACTGTTCAGACAGCATCCTAACAACTTCTTCTATACCTTATTAATCCAGAGCTTTTAACAGGAAAAATTAAAAAGTAACAGTTCAAATTGCTGCCTATCAATACCTAGGTGTCCAAACATGGCTTTAAAAAATTAACTGTATGTATCCCTCCCTGGAACAATAGTCCAAAGCTTGAACACAGGAGGAGTTTTCATGATGCTTCAGATCCTAACATTTGACTTGAGGATTACGAGGTTTTGGGCACAAGGAAAGCTACACTCCATGTGAAGATTTCCAGTATGTGTTCCCAGTATGCATGGAAGTGATGTATGGAAACCTAACAGCTAGCTCATTAGAGTAAATGTCAAGATACATCTGCTTTAGTAAGCAGTTAAAAAACTCATGCAACTATGGTGAAAGATATTTAGGGCCTAAATATACACCTTTATTTTCATGCTATGTTGGCCATTTTTGTGGTAGAACCCAGCAGCTTTGCAGTCCACATTCCAAGAATTCTTTCATAAAGGCTATTTTAATCTGAAAATTATGCATTCCAGGAACATTTCCCAAATGTCAGTAGGTAGAGAATTAGCTACCCATTTGTTTCAAGCAAAGCAACATAACAACATGAATGCATTTCAGAGAAAACAAAAAAGTATTAATCTGAGATTGCAGCTTCCAAACAAAATCTTCACTGTAATTTTTGTTTTCTTCTTTGTTTGCATATTCAGGGTACAGTGATCCTTCAGGAAAATATGACCCAGCAGTCCGAAGTCTTCATAACTTGGCTCATCTATTTTTGAATGGGACAGGAGGGCAAACTCATTTATCACCAAATGACCCCATTTTTGTCCTCCTGCACACATTTACAGATGCTCTTTTTGATGAGTGGCTGAGACGGCATTCTGCAGGTAAGATGTTCTCATGGACAGAGGCAGGATGGCTGGTTGTCAGTCTTTGTAGCCACAAAAACTCAATTCCTTCTTTTGGGACAGCAAGATGCCCCTAAATTTAGGAGAGAGGATTGGAATTTCAAGAGTTAATATTGTTAACAAAGACAAAGTAGTAACAAGCAAGCTCTCCTCCTCACCCCATTGACATCCAATTGCAGACCACTCTCTGTGAAGGGACCTGGACAGACACAGCAGCCACAATTCAAGAAAACAGTATGTGGGAATACACTGCCTCCATAGAGCAAGGACATTGTAACCCCAGAATGATATTCCACTGTTGTGTGGAGTAAATAACTATTTTCTTCTTGCCAAAGGAAGAACAGGTGCCATACACATTCATTTTCACCACCTTTGTTATATACTACCAGCATTCAATAACCATCACCATATACTTCTAAAGGAAATAGCTACCATTTCTGCCCTTGCTTCTTTAATTCCAAAAAGAACAGAAAAAGGTAATATAGGAGAAAATGAAAAAGAGGGAGAAAGGAGCAACAGAAGGAAGGATTTGAAAGGAATGAAAGAAAAAAAATAAAGAAGGAAGGAGACTTACATCAGTGGGCTAGGGAAAAACTCAGTCTAACCCTTATGTCTATGCATCATGCAGCAACTGTATTCCTCCACACAATGCAGCAATTTTATTCTCCTAGGATAATCTATACTCCTCTTCCTTCTTCTACAGAAGGCAGCTGTTGCTGCACAACTGAGCCTTCTTTGTGCAGCTTCCACAACCTGCCTCATTGAATTTTCTCACATCAGCTCTCAGAGAGCAATTGTAACCCCTTGTGGTTCTTACATGATCTATCGCAAGGTTTGGCATCATCTTACCACAAAGTATTTTCTTTCTGTTATGTTTTAAGTTTTGTTGTTGCTGTTGTTGCTGGTTTGATTTGGTTTGGTTTGGGGATTTTCTGTTTTGTTTTGATTTTTATTTCAGCTGACTTCCTTCTCATTTAGCATAATGTTGCAAAAAAAAAAAAAAAAATCCACTGGAATTTATATCAACTGTCCTCCTGTTCATCACTGCTACAATCAGGCGTAGCAAGAATGTAGAAAAAAGTCTTTGACATATTTCTCCTTTTCCAAGTGAGAAGAAACAAAAAGCCCAACACGGGCAAAATTTTTAAAAATTTACTGGCCATTTCTGTTCAAAACCAGAGATAACACTAGTGGCCTTGGTTTTGGACAGCATAGAGACTCTTACTTTATATCTGCCACACCAGGAAACAAATCCTTCTGGAACAACTGAAAAAGAATTCTAGGGTACTCAAAACCCTGAGCTGGAAAAAAAATAAAGTAGTGCAATTTATTTTGAATTTATTTACAGAAGTGTGATTTGACTTTCAAATATAGATATCTCAACATACCCACTGGAGAATGCCCCTATTGGACATAATCGACAGTACAACATGGTGCCATTCTGGCCTCCAGTAACCAATAATGAAATGTTTGTTACTGCACCAGAAAACCTGGGATACAGCTATGAAGTCGAGTGGCCAGGTAAACTGTGCAGCCTAGATACTTCCTCTCCTTTTTTTCCTTCATATCTTTGTCTCTTGAAATTTATTCAAATTTCACCAACAGTATTTGCTGTCTTTGTAAAGTCCTTTGTCTCCTTTCCTACCTTACTTTCCAGATGTTTGCTTAGGATTTGGCATAACTACTGGTCAGAGACTGTTCCACCATGAAGTTCCCAGTACCCACCCTAATTTTAGGAGAAGTCCTCATTTGGATCTTAACCTTGCAGAATGTCCTCATTCCTATGTCAAATAGATTCATTAACTCACTGTAGAGAATGCAAATCCTCACAAACAAGGTGGCAGAAGAAAGGTCCAGAACCAATTATAGACTGAGGCAAGATAGACTAAATCTTCTCATATTTTTGAACAAGAATTATCAAACAAAATTTTACTTACTTCTACTCCCCAACTCAGTGAATAATGACAAATGCTGAGTTCCAGTCTGAACTTCAGGTATTCATCCATATTATTTGACTTTCTTTTATATCTTTTCCTTTTGTTTTCCCTCTTTTAGGTCGGGCTCTCCGTGTCACAGAGATGATAACTATTGCAATAGTGACTGCACTGGTTCTTGTTGCAATTATCTTTGCTGCTGCTGCATGTATCGTACGTGTCAAGAAAAATAAAGATGACTTGCATCAGCCTCTTCTGACTGACCAGTATCAGCACTACTCAGATGATTATGATGGCATACCAACACCAAGCCAGTCTGTTGTTTGAAGAGATGGCACTTTTTTGCATCTGACTGAAACTGGGGATCTTTTTGCTTTATTTCATAAATGGTGGTCATCCACCTGCTTTAAAATAAAGAGCATAAAATGTCAGCTGTCTCAGTATATTTCCTTCAGCTTTCACTTCCACTTTCATCACACCTAGGTGTCAATAAGACGTCTTTGCAGTGCTAATTCTATGTTGATTATAATAGAAGCTTTCAAGGGTCACTCGCAAGCCTTTCCCATGCATATGTCTGTAAAATTTGCCAAGCATTAGTTTACTTGCCAACAGCCAATGTCATCCGACTTCATCTAACTTTTATACCCAGAATTCTTTTATGAGGTACTTTTGTGAAAAGGTCAAGTCTAGAACATGATAGAAGGAGAATACGAAATACAAGTAAGCACCTTGGCTAGATGAGTAGAATGTGTTTCAAAATAGTCATCATGCCAGACAGAAAGTGACAATGGAATTCTGAGGACAAGGGTATATTTGAAATATAACTTTATTCACAAAATATAGTTATGAACCAATAGCTGCTTTTAAGTGGATCTGTGAAAAGATATTCATCGTCAAAGCCACTCCAGTAATTGGCAACTTCAAACAGGTGTTCAAACACAGCTGTCTGCAAGAGCATCCAGTTGAAAGGACAGATGGCAAAAGCCTT
Organism: Melospiza melodia melodia; assembly: GCF_035770615.1. NCBI lineage: Eukaryota > Metazoa > Chordata > Aves > Passeriformes > Passerellidae > Melospiza > Melospiza melodia. The sequence continues at coordinate 48,456,729 of NC_086226.1, forward strand.
AGCTTAATTTTTATTTCTTTTTTTGACACTCGCTCTCTTCCTCTCTTCCACTATCCCCACTGCAGAGCATTCTCCCCAGCAATGAAAGACCTTGATTCAGTTGTCTCATGCTGGAATTTAAACCCCCTCTTGTACTTTGAAAGAAAGCCCCAGGCATTAAGCTGTAGAAGAGACTTGGGAAAATAGCCTTAAGCAGTGGTTGTTGAATTAATTCAACACAAGTCTACAGGAGAGCAACAAACTGACACCTGCCTTTACAGCCTGAGGTTGGGCTTGAGGAATCTGGCTTCAAGCCTCACCTCCTCTCTCTCATCCTAACTAGATACCAATAAATCATCAGATTGTCTTCCTGTGATGTGTTATTGAATCTAATTTAGGAGTCACTACCTGACAACAGGGGTGTTCCTGGTTTCAGGCTATTGAATGCACTCAGCTTTAACTGAATGTTACATCAAGATGTCCTTTGTCTCTCTTCTGTCTAAGCCCAGCTTCACAGAAATGGCAAGAGACTCGGACTGAGCTCCTTCAGTCTGAGGCAGCCCTTCTGGACATAAGTTACTAGGTAGGAGTCACATGCCACGCTGACCTCAGGGGTTATGCAAACAAGAAGACAAGTACTCTTGGCTAGGCAAGTAGAAGATGGGTCATCAACTCAACCCATGCTTGGTCACTTTACCAAGCATGAGTTGTGGGGAGCAACAAAAATTTACACATATAACTGATAATGAGAAAGAAAAAATCCACCTCTAGTACCTATGGCACAGTTAATTAGAAACAGGAAATTTTTGTTGTACTCTTGTGCTCTAACTTACAGTCTAGCCACTAAGTATTTCACATATGCAAGCAACAGCTTATGTTCCATCATAAATACCTTTTCCTGCCTTTCTTTCTTGTACTGACCAGCAACTTGAAAAGTCATCTACTTTACTGATTTCAGTGGATTAAAGTAGGGTGATGCAACATAGTTTGGATTCTGGTCAAGAGACCTGGTTTTTATTCTTAGCTGTTACTGACCTGATGAATGTTCTTAGCTTGCACATTTTTACCTCTGTGACTCATTTGACTCATTTATATTCTGAGAAAAAATAGAGTTTCCTTTCTGAAGTGCTTGTACTTCAATGGGTAAAAAAGCCATACAGAAGCTTGACAGGAGAAGGAAAATGTCAAGGCAAAATCAGATTTTGAGAAGAGGATGTTAGCCATTAACGCTGTTCAGTCCTAAAGTAAAAGCAAACACTCATGCTTTGAGGAGGGCACAAGTCTTGAGGGTCAGAGATTAAGACAACTGCCTGCTAGTTACAGCTGACACATCTAAATGAAAGAAGCAGAGTCAACTTTCAAGGCCGAGATAAAACAAAAGGGACAGTACGCCCAGGAATTAGAGAAGGAAGAAAAGGGGAGAACTGTGTGCTTGACCCATCCTTGCTAATAGCCTCATAAGTTGATCCTTTGGTCACTATTTGCAGTAACTTGAACTATGTCTGGGTGTGGAGAAGTTCCTGCCATTCATTGAAGCTGCCCGGTCTTTGTTCCTGAACAAATATGATGGGGAAAAAATAGCTTGGATTTGAAATCTGAGATGGCTAGCATATGAAAAAAATTAGGAAAAAACCCCATAAAAAACAGAAAATAGATTGCATCGTAATTGTAGACTTTAGCTTTTCATATGAGGACAAAATAAGTAGGGAAGGTCAGAAGAAGGGAGGAATGGAAAATGTGGGAAAAAAATAACTGAGAAGTCCTAGGTGCAGCAATTATGAAACACATGAGATTACTGAATAAGAACTGATAATGACACTAAGGGGAAAAAAACCCAGAGATGTAATTGCTGATAGATCCTCTTTCCAGAAAAAATTATATGTCTTATATTATATACCATATTAATATTCTTTTTACTTCTATTGCAGTGACTGTATCACAAAACAAAAGCACAAAAAACAGTCAAACACATAAACAATTTAGACCTCTTAGACATTCCCTACAACGGAGCTATTAATGAAATTTGCATTAATTTTCCCTTCTTAGTTCCTAAGTTTGGTTTTCAAAATTTATTTCTCTTACAGAAAAACAAATTAGTAGATTAGTAATGAATTCAAATAGTGAAATAGTAATTCGCGTTCTCTGGTTTTTGTAAGATGAACCATGCTTCTTGAACATAAAGAGTTAAAAGCTAATGGAATGACAGATAGAAACTGCCTAACAAGACAGGAACTAAATGATACATCTGCATCAAGACAGAAGATAATATTCATCCAAGAGCCCAAAACTAATTTACGAAATTGTAAGTTCATCTGTAAGGTGTCCGAATAATTTTATCAGGTCACCTGGCATAGTGTGCAATTGGCAGTAGAAGTATATTGTGAGGGATGGAAAGTAAAAATGTTCTGTGCAATTACAAACTTATTAAATTAAACTCAACAGCAGACAGTCTTTAAAACAAATGATGGAAATACAATTTGGATCTAACATGACAGATTTATCAAAGTTAGACAATACTAGCCAGCTTAACACCTTTCTGAGGTAAGATAAACCAAAGATTTTATTTAGGAATTATATTGACTTTGAGAGCTTCATAAAATGCCATGTGCTAAAGCCTGAAAAATTAGGAATTGAAAGAGGAAGGGTGTGGACTGGGAAGAGAATTAGTGAGTAGAGAGGTAGTGATGTATTACTGAAAGATGTACCAGGGCTACAGGGCTAGTTCCTGTAGCAGAATTATGAAGATTGAATCAGCCTCATTTAGGTCTTTCAAGAGAAATTTGATGCACAAAAATGCACTACATGGATGGTCATCCGCTTTAGGACAGTATTGGAAGAGAACATACAGAGGCACAATGATAACCTGCAAAATACTTTGTGAACTTTAAATTTGAAGAAAGATGAGAGGGAGCAAAACAGCACAGCAATGATATCTCCTCTCTTTCCCTAGATTCCAATAAGAAGAATTTCTATTCCACATCCAAACTTTTCCAGGAAGGAATGCAAGTATTGCAAACAAGCTTGCAACAGCAAACTCAATGCCACCAAAGTGATACTTGAGTGAAAACAGCAAAGGGAGTTGGCCCTAAGATAGAGCATTGTTCATTCAATAAATACACTGTATATCCTGAAAGTTTAAAAGATTCTGTGAGCTTCCCCCAATAAAGGCAACATCTGGGGCAAAAAATTTCCTTACACACTGGTATTTCTACATGAAAGAAAAGACTTTCAAAGGCAGATTAAAGAATTTAGTGGAAGTTGCTAGATGATTAGGCTGTCCAGTTAACTTCCTCTTAATGGTGGGTAGTAAAATAATAACTTGTAAAAACTTGCTTTGGGCACAAAGCTGAACTACTTTTTTAACTTAGAGAAACATTTCCAGAACTCTCACCTCATCTATGTGTGGGAGGCTTAAGCAACCCTTACTAATAATAGCTTTATTTACAGATAATTAGAGTGAACCCCAAAACAAGATTTATTGCCAAAGTTTATTCTGATTGCCACTTGAATATTTTTGGTGTTCAAAACATGTCTACCAGCTAAATATTTGACTACCAAAAGAATAATCTGGCAAGGGAGCCTGAGTAAAACTGAGATGTTTACGTTCAAAATGTTAATTTGAAACAAAATGTATGGATCTCGTCTATAGAAACTAAATTTTAACTCAATATCTCATTTAACCTCCAGTTCAGAATGAAAGTACTGGCCTTAGCAAATGCTTTGTCCAGGTAAAGTGAAAGAGAAATCACTTTCATAATATTTGCTTCTTAGTGCTCACTGGAGAGAATTAAATGAGCACAATTTCAACAAAAATAAACCTTGAATTGATTTCTGTGTAGATTATTAAACATAGAACATATTTGCATTGTTTTGTGTCATCCTCCCAAACCCACCCTTAATACCCAGAGTACGCTTAGGTAAGGCATTTCCAATTACAATTATGTGCATCTCTGTTCCCTCTCCACCCCTCATCTGCTGGGGGCAAAGGACAGGATCTGAACAGTAATTTTACAGTATGCTAAATTTTCATGCACATAGAAAATGACTCCAAGACCTTTGGCCATCAGCCAAGAATGGATTCAGATTTTATAATTCATAACTGCTCTTCGAGAAATAAGACTGGTATCTTGCTAAATCCATGCCCCTGGTTCAGTACAAGAGGGACCCGTGGTTCTTGCTTGAAGCTAAAAAATCTGCAAAGGAAGACATAAGCAATGCTGTTGAATCTACCAACCTTAATTTGAGGCTGACCTGGGGATAGGATGACTGCCTAAGAGAATTTTTAAGTTGACCATTCAACCTGTCTGTTTACCACTGATGTAAAGTTTTATTTTGCTTCAGTTCAGAAAGTTTCAGAGAAAACTACTGATATAGATAAAAGACCTTATGTTGAAGAGAATTTCTCCAAATAAAAAAACCTTGAGGGAGAGGAGAGAAGATTGATAAAGTGTTTGTATCGAAACTGAAAGTTATCTTGTAGCTGAAATGGACTTAGGGCACTAAGCCTGTAGTTTGCAGGAAGACAATATTTCTCTCTAGAACAGATAATATACTACAAAAAAAACCCCCAAAAACTCTAAACCAGAAAACCCTTCAAACCATAGCATGGCATCCAAGGCCTCCAAGTGGAATTTTATGTTATTGTAACACCTTATACAAATAAACATATAGGACTACTTCTCAGTATGAGCAGCATAGTAAATACAAATAATGAAGTAAAACAAAATAGCATTGGCTGATTGAACAATTATGTCTATAATCAAAAGTATTTTTTAATTTAAATGGGGGAAAACATCACCCTTGCTAACATTTACTAAGAAACTGCATTTAATATGACCACAAAGCATATGCGTTGTATAAAATAAGGTGAATTTTACTTCCCTTTTCTAGTAGCGGAGATTTGGGGTCAGAGAAAAGAGTACTTCATACTTCAGCTTCCCACACACAGAAAATGCGTATTCTGTTCAAAACTATCCCAAAATTATTTCTGACTCAGAGGACAATAGTCATAAATGTTAATTGTGGCTCTTATCCTTCAAGTGTTAGTGAAGTGACAGGAAAAATAAAACTATTCTCCTGGCTATGGAAGATAACAAAAGGCAAAATGACAGACAATGAAGGATAATGACATGGAAAGCAGAGTTGAAACACTGTTCTTCGTAATCAACCAATAGTGGATATCTGTAAAGAATTCTGTAAATCTTAACAACTCAGGGTCGTGTCCCGTATTATCCTCAGGGGTTGTATTTTCTATGATGCTATAATTTTACATCCCATAGAGAGGGAGTCTTAGCTTTGACATTTGCTTGAGCCATGTAAGGCTGCAGGGGCTTCTTAGGCCTGACTGTTTTGTGACCAGTGGTTCACCTGCTTTTACTGTTTTTTGGTTTTGTTTTGTTTTTTTTTTATTTTAAAGCTTTACTGCTTCTACTGAAAAGATCCCTTTTGTTTTGCCTCATCTCTCAGCCTTTATCCAGGTGCAGCTCAGCAGCACTGAAGCTAATAGGTCAGGCAACAGGAACAGCAAGGGTTTGCTTTTCAAACCTGTCCCCAGCTTGCACATCAGAAATCTGCACAAAGTTACTGGTCATGAGAGTAATGGAGAGATGGACAGGTAAGGAGAACTCCCTAAACAAGGGACAGAGCAAGACAGTAACTACTTCTGGGGAGAAATTTCCTTCAGGCAGAAATTTATCTTTGTGCATGATGTCTGTTCACAATCTGTATCTTCAAAGGACTTGGGATAGATGGCACCCTGCCTTACTGAAAGCAGGCCCTCTGAATGTGGATGAACTTCACCTATTTGGGAGGAAACTTTGTCTTCTGAAAAAACATTTTCATACAAGGTTTTGACTTGAAAATTTCCATCCAAAGCACAACACTAAATGTTTTGCCAACCAATGAAAAAATGGGGGAAAAAAAAAACAAATCCCAAAAACCCCAAAAATAATAAAAAAGAAAAAAAAAGGAAAAAAGAAGAAAAATACTATTACGAAAGCTTAGCTTGAGGAATGGGAAGCCACAAAGAGAAATGAGAAAACCTAAATGATCATCATTTGTTTTAATCAAGTTTTTGGATTATGTTTATAAAAGGATGAATGAGTACTCTGTTGAGGAAATATTTGCCTGTATTTAAACATCTATGGGCATCTATGGGGTTTTTTTCCCTCTTACATGTACCTTTCTGTTGAAGTAGCTCTTGCAATATCATTCTAGCACAGCCTTCTTTTCAAGATAGCAAATAATCCTGTTTAGTGTTTCATATCCATGTGTTTTATGCAAAAAATAATGTGCTTTGCCTTCCATTGAATTTCTCAAAAGATACAAATCCAAACTGAAAACCAGCCGCTTCTTCTCCCCCCCTTTTTGCAGGCAGTAACTTCTCCTACAACCCCAGGAGAAGGCAGACAGGCAGCACAGCACTGGATGTTCAGGGGTCCTCCCCAAGAGCTGCATGTAGCAGCCTGTGCAGCTATTTTGTCCAAGGCTGTTTTCAGGGACACAGCCTGGCACACTCCAGGCCCTCTGAATCCTTTTGTACAGCCATTAAGAGGCAGATCACCTTCAACCCTTGTGCTCAGGCACTTCTGGGCACAGTTTCTGGTTTCTCAATCAACATATGTTGCTTTTCCAGATGACAAAGAAAATGGAGCCCAGTAATTCTAAAATAACATTGTGTTGATGTTTCAGGTATGCAGAGTCTGAAGAGGGAAATTTTTATTATCTACAACCAGATGCTGGTGACATTGGAAGTTGATTTCCAATGTAGGCACCTGTGGGATGCACGAGTGATAGTCCCTGAGAGATGAGCATGTGATAGACAGTGTGTGTACACATGGCTCATCCAGCATCTGGGGGAGTGAGGCCAAGACACTGCTGTGAGATCATGACTGCAGCTCAGCTTCCTTCATAGGAACCAGGCTCTGGTAAGGCATCTATGACACCATAAAACTAGTCAATGAGGTACCACAATGAGGTACCACTGAATTTAGTGCAAATTCTGGATTTGAACTTAATTCAGAGAGAAAAGTCTATAGATGAAAGACTGTATTTTAAAAATAAAACAGAACTTCAGAGTAACACTTTGGAGCCTCAAAAGGCAAATGCTTTCTTGACTGTCTGCCTGACATCAACAAGCATTCAGTGAATAGATACTTCCCTAAAGATTTTGGTTTTTTTTAAATTGTTTTATCATTGTATAATAATGTCTAAGAAAAAATACTTTCCATATGTCTAAACAAACAATACATAAAGCCAGCCTGTATAACCTTCACATTTCTCTGCCCCAGACCATTTATTGGCATCAATCATGCGCCTGCACCTCTTTTCAGGAAGTGCAGAGGGCAACTTCCATACCAAGGAGAAAAATGATTTAAATTCCTAAGTAGAATTTGGGCTGACACATTCTTCACCTATGGCTAAGCATGGTATCCTTCCATCTATAATCAGTGCTCTCAGACACCACCTTCCTAGATACAGGTTATCAGAGAAACAAACGTAAGACAAACAAAGGAGAAGAACAGCTATATCTGATCTAGATCAGCTATATCTGAAAGACTGCTGTCAGGAGATCCTTCAATAACTGCATTTAGGGCTTTCTCAAAGACAACAAAAGTAGGTTAAAATATCTCACTTCATTTAAAATCCTTAGCCACCTGGAAAAATTTGAATCATCTGTTGCAATCTGTTATGGCATCATCTGGCTGCAATTATCCTGAGCCTGAACTTAAACCTGATTTTTAGGCTTAGTCACCTCCAAAGCTGCAATTTGCCACTTCTCCTGAGGCAGGTAAAGTTTAGTTAGGATCAGAAAATATCAGGTAAGGTGATTCAGGCTACAGTCTATGCTGTCATCAGAGGCTCTTAATTTAACTAAAGCAAGCTACGGATAAACCATTTCTATTCAGTAGAAGGGTGTCAACTGGAGTTTGAAAGTTGGGCTTTGTAGGGGCTGCCCTGGGATTTAATGCTCACAGTGCCTTTTGTTAATGACACAATTTTAGGTCTAGGCCATGTAAGCACCATCAGCTAAGGCAAAGCAGATGATATCACAATGTCTGTGCATGTAATTGCAGATTACTGCTGACGGTCTAAATCTAGCTGGATTTTAAACTAGCTGTATCTGCTCAGAGGTATGGGGGTGGACAGTGGTAGGGGACTCCAGGAAATGAGGGTTACGGTCTTGAGCTGTACTGGAGACTTAATGCAGACTTCAGTAATTGTGCACAGTATTATAACTGGTTTGGAAGATTTCATCCATGTTTTACCTCATTTTATAGAAAATCAATGGGTTAATTTAGTGGTAGCATTTGGATTAACACTTGTTTCAGTAGGGAGGACACGCAGCAAGAATTAGTTTTCTGAAGAGAAAAGTTTTCAAGACTAGATATGTGCTTTGTAGAGAGGTATGTGCTACGGTATAGAATACAACTGATTTGCTAATATGGATTGACTGTCCAAAGAGAAAATATTAAATCAAATTGATATGAAAAGAAATGAATCAAATTATAAAAGCCTATGGCTAAACTAATGGCATGGTTTACTATGAGATTAGGTTTCAAACCATCAAGACTTGATCTGCTGTTTTGGCAGTCAGAATCAGGTTTACCAGCTGAAAACCTCCCACATGCTAAATTTACATTTTGTTTCTTTGGCTTCAGAGCAAATAACACTTCCCGGCTGATTTATGACCGGAGATAGCTCAGTGATGCCACTTGCTCGGTTTCGGTGTTTATTAATTGTTTATCTAAAAGATTTTCTTTCAGCCCGACAGAGGTCTGCACAGCAAGTCAGCCATGGGCACACTCCCCAGCCTCCGGGGTGGTCACTTATCTTTATACCCGAAGTTACGTGTACAATATTTATAATTTTTCCCCAATACCTTCTACTCTTATTAACCGGTGCACTTCTAGTAAAGACCAATCCCAAAGTGCCACCATCACCACAGAAGATGGAGGCCAAGAAGAAGAAGAAGAAGGACAGGACATGCCCCAATTCCTCCATCTTACTTCTCTAGACCCCCCTGTACAGAAATCCTAAACCCTGTGTTCTACACTCTAATTAACTTATCCCTTCACCATTCACCCCAGTGAAATCCTCCCAGTCCTTATACAGGTGTCATCTCCTGTGTAGGATCAAAGTCCTGCCACCAGACACTTCTGGCAACATTCCAGGACTCCCGAGCCCCCCAAGGGTGGTCTCGGTCACTCTGCACCTTCATCCTGAGGTGCTGAGATCCCACAAGACCCCTATACTAAATGGCAGATAGAATGGCTTAGAGTGGTTAGGGCTGACCATTGGGACTAGGGATCAGTCAAGGATCAAGTTTCAGATGAACCTTGCAAAACTGGTCACTGGAAGTTACTGGGGGTTACAGGAACAGATCCACAGACTATCCTGCTTGAACTTCCTGGCTGGATGGAGCAGAGCCACTGGGAGGGATGGAGCTGATGAGGTTGGAGGTGTGCTGCACACTTACTTATATTTGGAATAAATCCCCACTTCCTGCAAAACCAAAGAGCACCACTGACAGAGAATGATTTTGGCTTCACCTTAATCGACAGTGGCCAATTGGTCATTAGTTTGTTTCTACTTAATAAGGGAAAACTGAGAGTATTCAGAAGAAAATTGTATGTAACCAAGTTGGGAATAGGCTAGTTCTGGTGTGTTTTACCAATCTAGGCAGGAAATAAATCAGCCTAGGAATTTTAGGGTTTTTTACCTTTTGCTACCTATCCATAGTGAAGTTATTATTAGAAGCTCACAATAGAGAGAAAATTAATGTTGCTGTTCCATGTTAAATATTTTCCTGGTAGAACTGGGAGGGATGGAAAGCAATTCAAGACACTTAAAATAATGAGCTATTCCCTCTCCTTACATCACTTAAAATAATTGTCTTGGGGAGGGTGAAGAGTCATTCCTGGCAATAATTTACTGTGTTCTCTTCATATTATTCCTTTCAACGATATCAAGGTTGTCTGTAATAAATAACTCTTCTAAAGCCGACAGCTTTGATAACACTGTTCACTTCCCATAATAAATAACAACAGCCTTCAGTGCCACTTTCATTGACATTTATCTTGTGACACTACAGGTTTTTTAATCAGTGCAAGGCCAAACACAGACCTTACTGTGTTTGTGACAGGTCCTGAGCCTGACTGTACAGCTGCTATTGTAGCGAATAAATATCTGTCCCCTTTACCTAAAAAGAAAAGACTAGCAGACATCAAGTGGTGTGCAAACGAAAAAGAGGGGAGAGGTTGCATGAGAAACGCCTTTAAGAGGTCAAAAGTGAATCTTTTAACAGCAAGATAAAAAGTAGGACAGCAATCATGACCTGCTTTGCATGCACTTCCTGACCTCCCATGCTTTTCCACTGTCTGCCTGGGGACAATGAGAAGCTCTGTGCTTTGAATAATGAGTGTGGTATCTTTCTAGGAGAGCCCAGAAGATTCATGTCAGATCTGGGTCTGAGTTGCTGTCATTTCCCTTGGAAACACTACTTGCAAAACTCATAACTTGCTGAAGAGCTAATAATAAGCTACAAACAAAAGGACTGCTCTTAAGAAGGCAGAACCCTTCTGCTATTGTCTAGAAGAAATAAGATTTGCCTTATCAGCAAGCCAAATAAGGTTTGCCTAAGCAGCAAGCCATTAATAGCACTTAATACACACTATGAAATCTGTAAATCCAAGCAATTCTTTTGCTTACATACTGAAAGAAATCTACTTCAAGGCCAGATTGGATGGGGCATTGAGCAACCGGTTCTAGAGGAAATTGTCCCTGCCTGTGGCAGGGAGATTGGAACTACTGGTTCGTCCAGGTCACTTTCAATCCTAACCATTCTAGGAGTCTATGAATTCAAAAAGTGAATTTATAAAAGATTAAAATTCAGAGGAATTAACAAATAAAAGAATACAGTATCTTGTCTCAAAAATTAAACAGCTTCACTCACAATTTTAACATAAAAATTAAGGTCCATTACACTTGAATTAAAAACAACTTACATTCAGCAAAAATTTTTTGAGACTGGACAGTAATTACACCTTTAGAAACTGTACAAATTGACTGGTGATGTCAAAAGATTTTGACCCATCCTTCCACCACCTATCCCTCAACCCTCCCACAGTGGATGGACACAGGGATCTTTGTGTTGGAAACTGAACCTATAAATCAGTTTCTTCCTGCAGTTCAAGAAAATAGAAATTCTTCCTAGTAAAGTTAAACATGAAACAGAGCACACTCTCAAAGTTTTTAGCTGTTATCTGGAAGCCAGGCCTCAAACAGGCCTGCCTCCAGAGGAAGGGTTCAGCAGCAGAAGGCAGTAGTGTGCAAATGATCAGCAGCTTCCTGGCGCTGTGGGGAGAACTGACAAGAAGCAAGGGGACAATGCCTAATTTATGGAGTGCACAATTTTTTACATGGAACTTTGTGTCATGGGAAGCAACAATAAAAGAATTTAGTCAGGCTTAATGGGTGTCTGTGCTAACAGTGTCTTCACTGCACTAGCAGTTTTAGTGCGTGGGCCTAAATAGTTCATTCATACACAAAGAACTGGAACGCACCCTCTCTAGAGACTGAGTTAATGGATCCTGGGAATAATACACCTTAGCTCCTGTTGAAACTGTGTTGAGTTCAGGTGATATAGTTTTGCCCTTTATGAGAGTGACTCTTTTTCTTTGAGTTATTTCTGCCTCTAATGTATTACCAGCTTCTGCTGTTAGGAATAGAGCTAACCTGATTTATTTTTTTAATTGATGTCTAGAAATATACAGAATGCTGATGATAAATATAGAATTAACAACAATCCTATCTTCCATGCCTTTTTATGATAGACGTGTAGAATACCTTACATCTGTGCTGCTGGAGCAACAAAAATAGCAAAGAGCAGTTTGTTCCCTGACATTTTGCTGAAAATGAAAATGGGCACCTTCACATCACTCAGTTTCATAAGACAGAAAAATTTCAGGATCCTGAGTGGATCCTGAAACGTCTTCATGACTCCAGATATTAGTAATGCATTACAACTGTCTCACAAAGGCAGAAAGTTTGAACTGGCCATCCAGGCTGAAGGAAAAGAAAATTGAATGCCTTTGCAAGTCATGTGTTCCTTATGAATCAATCTAATAAAGAGAATCTTACACTACTCTTTGTTTATTGGCTATATTGGCACAATTGTATGTGTTATTACTGTAGCTTTCCTTCACATTAATACTGTCACTTCACAGGCTTTCCTCATTTAATTTCTATTATTTAATTTTACTCAATTGATGTTGTTTTACAAACCAACAGACTTAATTTCACTTCAATATAATATGAAAAGATGCTTCCATTGTAAATGCTCAAGGGGAAAGCAGGGTGTGGTATCGACAGCTCACTGAGTATACTGGACCTAACTGGCCTCTGCTAGAGCCTAATGCTATATAGATGTTTTGACATTACTCACACCTCCAGAATGGCTGTGTTCCCAGGAATAGTTACTGAGCATAAGAGTTCCTTTCAGCAATTCTTCAAGCCCTGAATAGAGTCACATTTTCTGCAGTCCAATTCTATGCCTAGCAGCAGTGATAGACATTTCTTAAAATACAGCCTTCCCTTCACCTCAGCATATCCTGGACAAATATCTGAAAATTAATATGCAAACTTACAAGGGTAAAAAAGGCTAGTTCTAATGAAAACTAGTTGTTTAAACTTCTCAGCAACCTACTTTATCCCAGAGGTATAATTTCAGCCATTTAATCTTATTTCTCTGCAGGGTTAAATCACAAATCCTGACACCATAAAATGTTTTTTATTTCTATAAATACATTAGAAACTCTAAACTGTGAAACAATGAGAGCACCAGATGTCTGTCTATTTCCATTAGCAAGACTGAAACCTGGAACAATATTGGCATCACTCAAGGAGCAAGGTTGATACAAGGGGGTATCTGAGGTGGCACAGGGGAATGAGTCATGGCACTGACATTTGGCCTATTGAGCACAGTTCCCCTGCAGCAACCTTGGGCAATGTATGTAGCCTGACATGTAGTAAAATAGTAGATTTTCAGGACAGCTACTTAAATAAGGGAAGTTTTAAGGATTTGGGGCTTTTTCTCCCTTTTTTTAACAGAGATGCAGATGGAATGGAGAAATTCAGAGAAACACTCTTTTTTTACCATGGGATGAAAATGAGGGAGATGATAGCTAAAAATGCAACTAACAAACTATCCATTAGTTTGTTAGTTGCATTTTTGGGGTTTTTTTTGATATATACAATAATTATTCTTATAAAGAGTTGTTTCTCTTCTAGCAACCCATGGACTTCCAAGTAAAATATGTGTAATACACCCCAAAAACTTATAGCTGTTGTTGAAAATATTACCTTACTTATGATCAGTTATCTTTCTGCACCCTAACCTTCTAAAGCCCTCCCTCAATGACTTCTATACCCCCATGCAACATGCTCCTTCAATGATCAGAGGGTCTCTGCTGTATCCCCTTACAACCAAGTGCAACGAGAAGGCAGATGCACCCATTAATTCTGTCACTAACTGGTAGAACAGAGCCTGATGTTTGCCTTTGACAAGTCCAACTGTGTAATCAGATGTCAGAACTCAAAGCAGAAAACTACTCTTTTGTTTATTTTTACTAAGCCCTCCAACCTAAACAAAACAACAACAGACAATAAGAGAGTACCCCTCCAGTCATCCCTGCCTCCCCTCAAAAAAACCCACACCAAATAAAACACAAAGCAAAACCCTAGAAGTCAGGTGTAGATTAAAGAGACTGGAAGAGAAAGAGTGGAAGGGAAACAGGCAGAGAGAGGAGGACTGGAAAAGGTGTTATGCAATAAAAAGTGAAGGAGATTCTGAAGAATTCAGTAGGTAGAGAGTGAACTAGAAAGGATCCAGGTTCAAGCAGAGAGAGATGGAAAAGAAATGGCTTCTTGGTACTACATAATGGTTCTTAATGTCTTGGAGTTATAACGGGGAATTTAACAGCTGACTGAACTGTAAATGAAAGAGAAGAAATTATTTTTTAAAATTTTTTGGCAACCTATTCAGTGGAACTTGTTCAGTGGAAGGTGTCCCTCCCCCAGATAGGAGGACTGAACGAGGTATTCTTTAAGATCTTTTCCAAACAAAACCATTTTATGATTCTGACATCATTGAACTTCAACTGGCACTTCAGTGACAGAATGGAAATTAGACAGTCATTCATAAGCTCAGGACTAGCAGGGAAAGAAAAGTAAGACTGAAACAACAAAGCTTAAAAAAAAAGAGGAACTGAAAGACATGGGTGAGAGAAATTATGTTGAGTCAGGAAGTACTTGAACGTGAGAAAGTAAGTGACTGAATGTGTAAAAGTAAGATGTGGTCGAAACTAAAGCCTTTGATCACATAATTAAATGTAACATTGAAAATACAGAATAACACAGTTTGAGCCGTGCTTCAAAGAGTTGAACTTCTACTTGCAACACTTCCAAACTTCTGAGTACTTAATTTCTGGGTCTACTATTGGAATGGATGCATACAGTTTGCAGGAAAAGATAATTTTGCCAACAACAACAAGGAAAGAGGTAGCAGACCTAAATCTTAACTGAATACTCCTGCTGCCTTGTGTCTGTCCTTTAATTTCAGTTGTTATAGAAGAAAATACACATTTTCTTTAAAGACTTATACCAAGGTTTAGAGCCACCGAGTACCAGTGTTATAAACCACATGGTTAAGAATGTTTTCATCATATGTTATAAGGGTTTAGCATTTTGTCATGTGTGTTAGTCTTGGAAATGGTAAGAAAAAATTGCAGGATTCATTTGCAAAAATATGTTTATCCCATTACTTACCTTCCCAAGTCTTTTTCCAGAGAAATACCGCTTATATGCATAGTAGGAAGAAATTAAGTTGCACTAACAACCATGACAATTTAGATACCTAGTAATTTAAAAAGCAAAGTTCAATCAAAGGAACTGTTTTCCACAGTACAAAATTGTAGAATCATGGAATTTTTTAAGGTTGTAAAACACCTTCATTATCAAGTCCAACAACTCACAGCAAAGACAGAAAGATGCTCAATGATTGAGCTAGGTGCAAGTAATCTCTTCAACCAAAATTATAAAATATTGTAGAATAGCTGCTTTCCTCCACCAGTGCTATCCAGTGTGTGGTTTCTGAGACCACCCTCTTGTACCCTTAGCCAATTCAATTGCTCCTTTTCTTTACAAGTTGCTAAGGAAATTTTAGAGAAACAAGATATTTTACTATTTGAGTTTATCTTGCTAAAAGGACTAGAAGTTGTACTCATAAAAACTAAATACAAACCTGTTGCTGCACGGAAGAATATTTTTGGTACTTGGGTGGCATACTTTTGATGTTTTCATGAGGATAGATGAGCATTGTGACGAAGGACCCTGGCATTTTGGGTCACAAAGGTGGTTGTGCTTTCCATCACAAAGAAAATCTTTCCCTGGGGACAGAGGTAAACATACTATATTTTGGAAGCAAAGTACCAGAAATTGAAGTAGTGAGAACTTCTGATTGTAACAAAATACTTCACAATTCTACATCCAGATAAGGAAAAATAAGGTTTGAGAGTTTTTAACTGAGAGACCATGTTAAATTCATTCTACGGATAGGAACATGATACATAAAGGCTTGAAGTGATTTTTTTTTGAGAGCCTCAGAATACCTGGAGAGAGAACAACAGTCTTCTGAACACTTATTCAGTATTGACTGTGTTATGTTAATGCATCTTTTTTCCCCCAGGATTTCCTCCCCTCTTCAGGACGAGAAATTATCCCTATGTAACATTTCTACATCAATATGTAGCAGACTAAAACTCATCTCCACCAACTTTCTCTAATTAATATGTAAAATATCTTTCACCTGATCTTGCCACTATAGATGCTATTTTCTCACTCAGGCTGAGATTTTTAGCAGAATAAAACCAGTGCTTGTGTTTAGGTCCAACTCTGTCAGCAGTAAACATGAAAATGGCTGCAGAAAAGTGGTGACATTTGGAAGTGATGTCACAATAAAATAACATTGAATTTCATAGCAAACCCCATCCTCATATTCAAGCTTTATGTTATGATGTATATGTGATATCAGAAGGGCAGACAGTCAAAGGATTTATAAATATGACTAGGCAACTCTCAAATTTCTTCCTGTAATGTGTCAGAACTGCAAAGGATGAGCATGATTCACAGTAGTTTGTTATTCTTCTCCTTCCTAATGTGTCAGATCTGACTGATTCTAGAAGTTGACTTTGGGTTTTTTTTATGCAAATGTGATGTAGCCCAATGCTTGGGTGTGCTGGGAGGGTTTTGGCACAAAAACATTGGGTGGTTGAAAACTTTTTGACCCGAGAGGAAAAGCTTTTAACTTTAGATTGTTGCATTGAGTAACATTCTCTTGTTCACTTTATCTAAAAAAACGACAGACATTATTAATTTCACAACAGCTAAAGGACTCTGTTCTGTTGGTGCATTGGGATTATAGCTCAATGAAGTTTTTCAGTCAGTGGCTTGAAATACTTAGCTTGTTTCTTAGGCTTCCTTTACCAGCTGGTCTGTATAAACTACTGTCGGTAGATTTCAAGCTATTGTGCAGCAAGGATCTTTCATCAGGAAAATATTATGAACTTCACCATTGGGAAAAAATATTAAACCAGTGAACTTAGAAGTTGTTGAGGTGGCTGCATGCCCTTGGCTGTTGAACAGAATTCTACACAGTCTCCAGTGTTGCTTACAGCCTTATAAAAATCAATACCACTGTAAGTCTGAGATGAATGTGTACCACAGTCTTTAAGGTCCTTGCACTAAACTTGACCTAAAGGTGCAGTACATTGTCTCATGTATTTTTAAAGCAAAGTCTGGATTGTATAAGTGGTATCTACAGTCTCTTCCCAGGAGCAGTAATGGCTAAGGAAATCATGTATGTACACAGGTAAAGCAACAGAAAAAGAATAATAATGCTTTAGATACACTTCCGTGTTCTCTGTATGCAATGATTAATGCCTCTGGAGTAAGTGCATAAGCAGTTGCTCTGAACACATTGAAAAATTGAACATGTCTTTGGTTCTGATTAATCTGGGTTGTTGTACAAGCCTGTGAAACAGCAAATGCAGCAGTCCCATCTCCTCCCTTTAACAAAACCAAGAAAATAACAATCAGTGTTCCAGAATATTTTTCCTGCACTCCTTTTTTCTGCTCTCATTTCCCACATCATGCAAGGAATTCCAGAATGGCTTTAATAGCTTTTAGATGTCACTGAGAGAGTGTGCCAAAACTGACAAGTAAAATGCCCTGCTGCTTCTCACCACCATGTTCGTGTTCCACTGTACACTGTTCAGATTTTGGACACAGGACAACGCATGGCAGTGGTATTCCTCCTGAGGCAGCTGGGGTAGTAACAGTCTATCAGTGCAAGGGTCCTTTGACAGCTATTTCAGACTTTCACAGTTCTTTTTTCTTACAGCTGTATGCAGTCTTAAATTTAGGGAAAACCTACTTTGGGGTGAATCCCACTGTGTACAGTGCCCCAGATGAAAGTTCTGACTTTGGTTATTATGATCCAAACTTCTTCAATTTACAGAAACATGCACCAGGCTTCATTTTGTTAGTGGATTTGAGGAATAGTCACCTTGATGATGATTATCATTACCTCCTGTTAGGCCTACTGACCATACTCACTTGCTTTAGTTCTAGAGTATCTTCATTTGTCCTAAGGGAACTAATTAGGAAGCTCAGCTTTACTCTCCCCAGGTAGGAGTCACGCAATGTGACACTGAAGCATGACCAATGAACATCCCTCTCAAAACACCTCACCCTCCTTTGGGTGTTGGTTTGAATAAACAAAAAATGATTGCTTCCCAGAAGTGTCTGACAAAGACTACTGGCACTGTGAGGTAACTGGCTGGCTGAAAGCAGGAAAGGCAGGACTCCTGTCTACCACACCCAATATTGTCATGTACTGGGAACTCTCGTAATGCTCCTGCAGCCTTTGAAGACAAGTCAAAGGTTCCATTTCTGTAGCCCAAACTCCACAGGTAGGTTATTATGAGAAGTACATTAGCACAGTATGAGAAATCACTCCCACAAAACTGGCTGTACTCCAGGAAATTATTTTCTTTTAAAATTCTTAAATATTCACACTGTGATATAACATATGTCTAGGTTAAATATCAACCAAATTCTTGCTGTACTATTGGAATCTGACAGATTAAGGACATAGAAAACTTCTACAGGCCTAAGGCACCTGCTGTCTGCCTTTTGACATATTCTTCCAGCATTATTTTTATAAAGGAGAGCAGGAAATTACAGTATCTGAGCATTCAGCTCAGTACGGTGGAGCATACTATGTTGGCCAAAAGTTGAAATTTGTCTGATTGTCCAATCAGTCAACTGAAATGCTTGAGTAGTCTCTGGACTGAGCTAGTATTTTCCACATCACTGAGTCAAATTCATCTTAGATGCATTTTAGCTGAGAGAGGGCCTTACTATCAGTGCCTAGCTTTGCACCTGGATTTGGGAAAATTACAGAATTTCAGAATCCTACTACAACACTTTTGATCCTTTAGGACATCCTAAGGATTGTATTCAATATAAATGGGAAAAAATATATTATAAAGAGATACATTATTATTAAAATCAATTATATAAATAATTTGAGCTGCTCTGCCTCATTCCTAAAATGTAACATCACTGTAAATAATTTTTCATTTGTTTTGTTGGGTTTTTTTACATTTTGAATTTGAGCACTCTTCAACAAGCATCATCTTTTAAGGAAAGCAACAAAAAAGAATTAACTGAAAACAAGCCTCTAAGCCCCTTCCTTCTCAGGCTGCCCAGTGTTATCCTACTTCATGACTTTTGTCCTCTGATTTCCCATTTGATTAGGTTAAGCAATCATTAAAGAAATAAATCTTATGAAGATCTACCATTAAAATAAAGCACTCACCTTACAGGCTTGAAAATAGTTGCCTGATTGGACTACATGTCTGAAGCTCATAAAATCAAGTTGACAATGTGCTCGTTGGAAAGGCAGATGTGTTGCATGACGGCATTATAGGGTTTTTTAACAGTATTTTCACTTTCCTGGACAAAGACAGTACTGTGTTCCAGACCTCATATGTCAAGGTATCAACCCCCCACGGTCTCAAAAAAAAAACCCAGCTTACTTTCAAAATTTTTAATATAACATCCACTCTCCAATTTCATATGTAAAATCATGGTTTGACCTAAGGCAAGTCTAAGGCTGTGCTCTGTAGAGTAACATGAGGAAGTTTTTATTCCTTTGGTCTTAAAACCTGTGGGAGATGCAGATGATATCATGTGACAATAGAAAGCCTATCTATCACGAGACTGAACAGTATGGTCTCTTAGGCATACAAGCATTCACATTTTGTTGGACTGAAATATCAAGACTTTTGGCTACAGAAGAAATTGAATGATTGATAAGAGTATTTAACAAGGCATTAAAATTAGTGACTATCTCTGTCTGAACTTAAAACAAAAAGAAATAAAGAAAGAAAAAAACAAGCTAGCAAACACTGATATAAATGATCTTACTGAGAGATTCAGAGTAAGATATTCCAAAAGCTCTAAATCTCACCCAAAGAGTGGCCAGCACAGGGCTGAAGAATACAGAGAAATGGAGGACAACTACAGAGATACTATTCAACAAAATTCATGTGACCAAAGCTCAGCTAAAGTCTAAACTGAGCAGCACTTTGAAGGACAACAAAAGGCCTTCTTTTTAGAATACGTTAACTTGAAAAGAAGAACCAGAGATAATATTGGTCCATTACTTGGTTAGGTCGGTCACTTCAAAATCAGGCTGCAGACAATGCAGAGGTGTTTATTGCCTTTTTGCCTGTGTCTTTAACAGTGAGTCCTAAACTCTCTTTTGGAAGGCTGTGGTTAGGGAAATTATAAACTTCCAGCTAACTCTGAGCTTGAGACTCGATGCTCCAAATGGATGCATATAAATTTATGCGGCCCAGTGGGATCTACCCCAGTGTATTGAAAAACCTGGCTAATGTCATTGCAGAAATGCTCCCCATTATTTTTTTAACAGTGCTGGAGTTTGGAGAGGTCCCAGTCAAGTGGAATCATAGCAGATGTTCTTCCTATTTTCAAGAAGTATAGGAAGGAAGATTCTGGCAATTACAGGCTTATAAGTCTCACTTCAGTGACTGGCAAAATTATGAATAAATTTATTCTGAGAGTTAGCGAAAAATACCTGAGACACAATACAGTCATTAGTCACAAACAGCACTGGTTCATGAGGGGAAAGTCCTGCTTCACTAAATTAATTTCCTTTTATGACAGAGTCACCCATCCAGTTGTCCAAGGAAAGGCAGTAATGTGGGTTCTTAGATTTTAACAAAGCTTTTGATACTGTCTCTCACAGCATCCTTCTGCATGAAATGTTCAGCACACAGCTACTCAAGTTCATTATACACTGGGTGAGCAATTGGCTGACTCAAAGAATTACAGTACATAGGGTCATATCAGGCTGGCAGCCAATCACCAGTGGGGTTCCCCAGGGCTCCATTTTAGGCCAGTGCTCCTTGGGAAATAAGTGTATATTGCGGAAGTTTGCCAGTTATACTAAAGTAGGGGGAATTGTTAGCTCCCTCAAGGGCAGAGAGAATTTACAGAAAGATGTGGATAAATTAGAGAGATGGCAATCACCAACTGCATGAAATTTAACAAGTGTCAGATTCTCAA
The DNA here is from genome assembly GCF_035770615.1 of Melospiza melodia melodia. NCBI lineage: Eukaryota > Metazoa > Chordata > Aves > Passeriformes > Passerellidae > Melospiza > Melospiza melodia. The sequence continues at coordinate 48,477,423 of NC_086226.1, forward strand.
CCTGGGGCAAAGTAACCCTGGTTTACATATAATTGGTGGATGAGAGACTGAAGAGAAACACCAAAGAAAGACATCTATCTGACAGTTTAGGCAGATGGCAAGTTGGATACGAGTCAACAATGTGCCCTGGCAGTCAAAAGAGACAGATGTGTCCTGTGGTGCATCAAGCACAGCACCATCAGCCGGTCAAGGAGGGCGATTGCTCTGCTGTACAGGGCACTGGCGCAGCCCATCTCAAGACCTGTGTGCCGCTGTGGGTGCGTGCCTGGGTACAAGGCCATCAAACTATTAGAGCGAGTCCAGAGGAGGGTGACCAAGGTGCTGAAAGACCTCGAGGGTAAGGCATTTAAGGGCAGCTGAGATCACTTTGTTCACCTTGGAAAAGGGAAGGTTGAGGGTTGTCCTTGTCAGAGACTACAGCTTCCTCACAGTGGGCAGTGGAAGAGGTTACTCTGTTGCTTTGGTGACCAGCAACGGGGCATGAGGAAACGGAATGAAGATTCATCACGGGAAATTCATACTGGACATAAGGAAAGTGTTCTTTACCAAGAGAGTGGATGGTCACTGGAAAAGGTTTCCCAGGGAACTAGTCACAGCACTAAGCCTGTCAGAGTCCAAGGTGTGTCTGGCTGATGCTCTTAAGCATATGGTTAAGGTTTAGGTAGTTCTGCAAGGAGCAGGGCATTGGATTTGATGATTTTTATAAAGTAGGACACTTTATTCTAAAATGAAGACAGAGGATCTGTCCCACGAGATGAAAAAGGGATTTACATAATGTTTACTGGTTTTGTTTACTTAAAGAGGAACCTGTTTCTTTAAAACATTTATTAGTTTAGCAAAACTGGTAACCTTGAAGATTAAACAAGGTGACTGCAACACAGATGTATCTTTTAATCTCTGTAATTCAAAAGTATACCCCGTGACTTGCTAACTGCTATACTAATACAAGGCCAGTGGGAGGTAAGAATCAGGCCATCAGATAGTAAAGCATAAATTAATGAATGCATAGAGTGCATTATGTAGTTTTCTTTCTGAATGTTGTTTGTAAGTCCTTATTAGAAAGGACTTATTTGCATGACTTTTAGATTATTTAGAGTAGGATTTGGAGAAATTTTTTATCACTGAAAAACCTTTTATCAAACTAGCATAAATTCTTTCTAATTTTTCTCTTCCATTTTTATTTTTAAAATCTTGGTAATTCAGGTTATCTGAAGTATTTAAAGAAAAATTAATATTTCAGAATTTTTCTTAGGTTTCTTCAAACAGAAAGGCTGAATACAATTGAATCATGACCTTTTTTTATAGGATACTGCTTGTAGAACAAAGGAGTTCTACAGCTCAATGTCGTAACAACAGTCATGAAAACTTAAAATTTTACTTAGCAAGGTGTTCGTAGGTCAGGGAGAAAGAATTTCAGTGTGATCCCTACTAACTTACATAATGCCATAAATCAATATTAACATGAGACTATATAGAAGTTAGTCTGTAAATATCACTACGTGAAAATAGAAATTCAGGAAATATTTGGGGATGGAGGCAGTAAGAAGGAAAATTGTTATTTGTAAGCAGCTGGTTTTGGCTTTCTTTTCTGAGAAGAGTATTAATGGTGTTTTGTCATATGAACTAAACATATGTGACAAACATGAGAGCAATAAATGTCTTTTCATATGTGTCTCACACAGTATTTCCAGATGGTTATAGTGATAAAATAAGGGTCCTGGTCTAAAATCAATGTACTTTTAAGATATCAGATACATCTGCAGATTTTTTAGTTGACTGAACTAAAGCCTTGCAAAGGTCCCTGATAATAAATCTTAGATTTTAAAGTATAGATTAAATTATTTCAACAAAAGCATCCAGTTTGCTGTAAAAACATTTTTTTCCTCAAGTTCAGCACAGCACACTTTGTGATTCTAGTTGCTATAGAGGACCTGACACCTAGAGTGGCTGGCCTCACTTTCTCAACCCCCTTGACATGTGTCACTGGTAGCTCCACAGGTGTGGCTATCATACTTTAGTGCCTAAAATTTTTTTCAGTGCCATGGGACAAGGAGCATCCAGGGACAAGAAGCAACAGGACACATTTGCACTGCCATCTGCACAGCCAACATGTGTCTTGCTATCAGTTAGAGCAACTGATTCAGCTTTGCTTTGCTTCTTAAAGAGGAGGGGGACAAAAAATTAAGAGAAATATTAAGAAGAATGCACTTGCCTGCAATAAAATATGCTTGATAAGTGGGAATACCATTCACACTGCACTTATGCTCCTGTCCCCTGTGAGAAGGGGTGACTCTCATTTTCCTTTCTTTTTTTTACTTTCTTTCCCTTTTTCCTATTCATTTTCTCCTTCCTTCCTTCCTTCCTTCCTTCCTTCCTTCCTTCCTTCCTTCCTTCCTTCCTTCCTTCCTTCCTTCCTTCCTTCCTTCCTTCCTTCCTTCCTTCCTTCCTTCCTTCCTTCCTTCCTTCCTTCCTTCCTTCCTTCCTTCCTTCCTTCCTTCCTTCCTTCCTTCCTTCCTTCCTTCCTTCCTTCCGACACTTCCTTCCGACACTTCCTTCCTTCCTTCCTTCCTTCCTTCCTTCCTTCCTTCCTTCCTTCCTTCCTTCCTTCCTTCCTTCCTTCCTTCCTTCCTTCCTTCCTTCCTTCCTTCCTTCCTTCCTTCCTTCCTTCCTTCCTTCCTTCCTTCCTTCCTTCCGACACTTCCTTCCGACACTTCCTTCCGACACTTCCTTCCGACACTTCCTTCCGACACTTCCTTCCGACACTTCCTTCCTTCCGACACTTCCTTCCTTCCGACACTTCCTTCCTTCCTTCCTTCCTTCCTTCCTTCCTTCCTTCCTTCCTTCCTTCCTTCCTTCCTTCCTTCCTTCCTTCCTTCCTTCCGACACTTCCTTCCGACACTTCCTTCCGACACTTCCTTCCTTCCGACACTTCCTTCCTTCCTTCCGACACTTCCTTCCTTCCTTCCGACACTTCCTTCCTTCCGACACTTCCTTCCTTCCGACACTTCCTTCCTTCCTTCCGACACTTCCTTCCGACACTTCCTTCTTCCGACACTTCCCTCCTTCCTTCCGCCACTCCCTTCCACCCTTCCACCCTTCCACCCTTCCCTCTCTCCCTTTCCTTCTAGTTTTCTCACTTTTTTTTTGTTGTTTTCTTCTCTTTTTTATTTTTTCCCTTGTTCCCTTTCCTTCTGCCTCTCCTCTCCGTCCCCCTCTCCGTGCCCGGGCTGTCCCGAGGGACGCGGCGTTCCCGCGGCCCTGGCAGGCCGGGCCGGACTGGGCGGTCCCCGCCGTGCGGGGGCGCCCCGGGGCCGCGGGCGGGCGTGCCGGGCCTCAGCGCACGGGCACCGCGGTGGGAGGGCCGCGCCGCGCCTCTTCCACCTGCCCGCGGCTTTAAAGTTGCAGCCGGGCGGGACGCGGGATGACTCGGGTCGCGCTGTGCCGGCCGCAGCTACTGGGGCGCGTCGCGGTCTCGTACACGAAGCGGGGCCGTTTTTCTCCATCACCCGCGCCCGGCCGCTGTTGCCTTTCCCCGGCGGCCGGGGAGCGGGCGGGAAGGGCCGGTGCGCCCGGGAGATGCCCATGCCCGCCGCGGGTCCCCCGCGCGGCGCATTCGCCGTCCCCGGCGCTGCCGCGGTTCTCCGCGCCTCCGCGTCCCGGCAGCGGCCGGGCGGGCGCGGGTAGTGCCGCCGCTGCCGCCTCGGGCCCCTGCAGGGCGAGCCATGGAGACCGGCGCCCCGCCTGACCTCCGCGACGTCGAGCAGAAGCTGGGGCGCAAAGTGCCCGAGAGCCTGGCGCGGCCCCTGCGCGGGGAGGAGCTGCCGGCCCGCCCCGCCGCCGCGGCCCCCGGACCCCGCCGCCGCCGCGCTGCCGCCCTGGCCCGTCTGGAGACGAAACTTCAGCTCCTGAGGCAGGAGATGGTGAGTAGCCGGGCGCCGGCCGCAGCCCTTCCGCACCGCTCGGCAGCACCGGCGGCGGCCCGGGCCGGGGACCGCGCTGCCTGCGCCCTGCCGGCCGGGCCCCCGCGGGAAGGAGGTGCTGCCTGTCCCCGCAGCAGCAGCCGCCGCTCATCCATCCCCTGCGGCCGGGCGGCAGCGAGGGCTCTGCTGCCGGCTGGGAAAGCAGGGGGCCCCTCGTCGGTGCGGCGTAGAGCGAGGCACTTGTCGGCTGTGTCCCTCGCAGCGGGGCAGTTCGTCAGGGACTCGTAGTTGGCTTCTGTTCCTGTCAACTCGTTCGAAGTACTTAAAGCTGGAGTACCAATAAAAGAAATTAAGCACTATCCCTTTGTCGTAACTGCATTTTCTGCGTTGCACCTGTTTCCTGCTCATGGCCAGCACCTAAAGACACACAGGATATTTTCAGGCTGGAAATTTGGCCTGGAATTCGGGGACCTGATTGCTGGACTTCAGAGACATAAAACAGGCTGATGAAGAGTAATTCTTGAAAAAACAATTATATCTACTTTGGTTGAATGGTATACTTTCTTCTGCCAGTGATCTATCATAGGACTGTCCTGTATGTAGTTCAGATCTTGTTTACTTAGTGCAGGTGCTTGTCCTACTTTATGTTCCCATCTCAGTGAGTTTTTTTTGCCATAAAATGTTGCCATAAAACTGGCTTATTTTTTTCAAAGATAAACCAAAAGGAAACTCTGCAAGCAAGTGACGAAGTGATTAGTGAACACTTTGCAGATACGATCTTGGCAATGCAGGTCACCTCAGATATGTGAGCGCAGATAGCTTCCATTTTTATTAGTGAGTGCTATGTAAAGTCTTAAAAGACACTTTTTAGTAGTAGTTGTTTATGTAGCTCCTGTCATTAAGCCTGTTTGAACATGGGATGAATTTTGATCAGGTTGGGATGAGGATTTTCTGGCAACATGTTGAGATAACTTTATGCAACAATCTTGGAACTCAGCCATTTACAGCCAATAAATCAATATTATTCTGTGTGAACAAATTCAATGCCATACCACAAGTCCCTCTGTGGTGCTACATATAGGTACATAATTGTGTAGGTTTGTAAGAGTTTTAAAAAATAAGTGTGCTGGGCAAAAAGGGGAAGAGAATGGATATTCTGAGAGTTAATAGCCAAGATGGTAATGTTAATCTTGAGGTGTAACTTAGAAATTACACCTGCTGTTGTATGGCTTCATATTATTTGTGGAGAGATTCCACAAATCAAACTATCAGCATGTTCTGTGGAGATCTTTTAGCCACCTTTCACTACCTAGACCGGGCCAAACAAGAAAGCTGGGGAGAGGGACTTTTGACAACAGCACGGAGTGACAGGATGAGGGGGAACAGCTTTGAACTGGAAGAGGTTAGATGCAGAGATCTTGGGAAGGAGTTGTTTACTCAGAGGGTAGTGGGGCACTGGGACAGGGGCACTGCCCCAGAGACATTGTGGGTCCCTTTCTGCTTGTCATTTGGAAGGTGTCCCTGCCTGTGGCAGGGAGGCTGGAACTGGATGATCTTTAAAGTCACTTCCAACCATAGCTATTCTGTGATTTTAGGTAATGATCACTGGGAATTTCAGTTAAAACACTGTCTGCTTATCTCATGCTTATATTTTGGTTTTAAGCTTGCATGATGGTTTCACAGTGACCTGTAGGTAGCCTATCATGTATGGGATGTCAGACTGCAAAGGCAGCAAATAAGGTAGCCAAGAGTTTTGACAGAATATGACTGTTCATGTCAAGAAAACTAGGCCTGTTAAGGAAGGGGGACCTGAGTGAATTGCCCTATCACCTTTTCCTTTCAAGCTGGACTCTTCACTTATTTCGCACTTGCAGATTTCATGTCACACTTTTCTTTTGCCTCTTCCTCTCTGCACTGAGCTTCTCTGTTTTCTCTCCCTGTAGTAAGCAGGAGCATGTTTTAGTCCCTCTCCTGTTTTTTGTCACGTCAGTGACTGACTGACTTTTCTTATCTGAACTAATTTCTCATGCTGAGTAAGAGGAGATACGTTACAATGCTCTTAGCGCTTCTGGTCTGTATGTGCCCATTAAACCACCAGTACAATGACTAACTGTGAAGTATTGGTACCCTGTCTATACCTTTCCCATGCTCTCAGCTATCTTCTGTAATCCAGATGTGAAAGTGAACTACCTTCCTGGGTTTTTTTGCTCTAGTCTCTGGCATCTTCAGGATTTTCCTCAACCCTAAGGGTTTCTTCAGCTTCTCAATCTGTCCCTTTCCCCACTGTAGTTTTCTTAGTGGACATATTTTATAAATTTAAGAATAATATCAGGTAAAAACTGTGGTTCCATTCTATGTTTCTTTCATCATTTTTATTGCATATCATTTCTAAAATGGAGCTAAAACATCTATTTTCTTATTTCACACCTCTTTCTAGTGCATTATTCTTTGGCTTTGCTGCAAGGCATAGGAGGTGTAAGACAACAGTCTTGGACATGTAGAAAAGTAGTCTGCTGCAGTAGTAAACATGCAAAAAAATGGAAACAAGTAGAAAACCAAGTGTCACATGTTCACTTTTTTCTAGTTGTACAATGATGGCAGCTTCTACAGCTTACTCACTGAATTTTGGATAGACCTACCTCTGCTTTTGTTACTTGCTGATTCCAGACTTGAAAAGAACTTTCTGTAAATATGTAAAACCCAAGGTTATTCAGGTCCTTCTTTTCTAGTGGTATATAAAAAAAGACAGTGTTTGACTTGGAAATGCTGGGTTTGACTGTGAGCTGCAGTACCTGACAAATAGATGGAGTGTAAGTGGCAACTGTCTGGGTGAAGGAGTTGAGGCTTTCCCTTGCTCCTTCAGATTCTTTTTCAGTTCAAGATGGTTGTTTTTACCTCACGCCTGATTTTGCAAATGGCCACTGAAATCACACACAAAGCACACAGCATATTGTTCTTGAAATACCAATCTGCTGGGCCAGGTTTACTCAGCTTTTCTTATCCTCCATTTTCCCATGAAGGCCATGATGGAGACTACATTGTATCCTGAAAACCTTTGAGTTATAAGGCCATAAATTAGAGAACAAGCAAGATGTAATTGCCAGCGTGTGTCAAAACACTGTGCTCTGGTCAAACTTGGGTGGAATGAACACCTCCCCCTATCTGACCCTTGATTCAGTGTGAAATTTGTCACTGTTAACATCTTTCTTCCTATGGTCTTACCGGTGGAATGTTCCATTGGGGAGCTGAACATAAACCTTTATAGCTGCAGCCTTTTTTCTGGTGTACCGTGCTCTGAGGACACCTTTCAACACATGCACCTTCACTGCAGTAAATAATCTGTGAGTCTCATTCTGCAGCCTGAAATGATCCTGCTTGTAAAACCTCATTTCTCCTTCTGGGGTAACTCAAAGGGAGATTTTCTTTAACGCTCAAAGAAAAATATAGGGTGGATTTTTCCCTTTAAATTCAAAAGTTTCCGAACTCAGCTCTTTAATGTCTCTTTACAAGCTAGAAATATAAACACAGTATAGTCTGCATTACATACAAAAATCTAAAAAAATGTCTTACATGAAAATATTTAAGGCAGAAAAGATAATATGTGTCTTGGAAGTGAGGGGTAGATGGCAATGCTGGGGTTTTTAATGAGATTCCTTCCGGTGAATACTGTTAAGAATCAAATTGTGTTAGTTAGTCTAATCATCCAGGTGGGTATACTGAGTGCAGCAGTTTTTAGACTGAAGGATAAATAATCCTATTTTCAAGGAGCTGAGCATGCTAAAGCCATTTAAGATAGAGGAATATTCTTCATGCTAACTCATTACTTGAGTTTTCTTCTTCTTTGTTCTCCTAGTTCAATTTTAGTATAACTATTTTTAAAGGCAATTAACATTGATCCCTAACAAAATGAAACTGGAATTAAGGCAAATGGGATAATTACAATGGCAATCCTTCTTGGTGTTTTCGATAGTTTGGTTTCTTTTTACTTTTTTATAGGTTTTGGGTTTGTTTGTTTTTTAACTATCCCTAGCACATTAATGAAGGTTCAGGTTGAAAGACAGGGCTGTTGTAACCCTATTCTATCATCCCTAAAGAGTCTGACAAACTTCATATTTTCTCAGATTTATTAGATGCACAGTTTTGGAGGATCTGCATTTATTAGTTTCTTTGAAGGACTGATTTTAAAAGATCTACAACTGTGACTTGAAATATCTCTTTAACACATGCTGTAGGTGCAGGATGCCACATTCACTATTTTGTATGATAACATCAGTTGTCTTAACTGAAGCCAAGATCTGGCTTCAGTGTGTCTCATCAGCAATGCAAAGCTGTATATCCCATGCTGGTTTTCAATTAGGTTAATTGTAATTTTTGCTTAAAAACTTGACTGAAGATAAAATCTTAAAAATAAAATTACTGTGCAGGTGAGTTTGATTAACCTTTGTTTCTTAATGAGCCGTTATTCAGTGAATCCCTGAAGTGAGACTCTTAGACAAAAAGAAGGCATGCAGAAATAGAAATAAACTTGTTTCCCCAGGTCCTCCTGAAGTTCTCTGAAAGAGGGGTTAATCCTCTGTCTTGCTAGCAAGTTCTCTCCATGCTACTCCAGTTTGCATGATGTAGTAGAGGAGTTTGCAATTTTTGCATATAACGCAGATTGGGCAGTGATTATGACAGTGACTCGTTAAAATGGTCTTGTCGATTAATCCTTGGGGAAAATAATCAACTCTAATAAGGAAAAAATGCAACTTAATTATAGTGCCAGTACTTTGCCAAGTTTTCCCTTTTTTCAGATCATCTCTGGTAGGATGAGTTGACCAAGGTTATTTAAATTAATACATATTTAAACATATGTTTTGACTGGCAAACCTCACTCAGTGCCTGGCAGAAAGAAGGATTTGAATTGTAGAACATCTCAGTGTTGTAGTCAGAGTTTATGTCTGTTCTTACTCAGCTTTTGCTGCTGCATGGCCAAGAGTGCATGAAACCTTGCTGGTACCTTAGCGAGCAGCATCAGTGTGAGGTCCTTCAGTATGCATGCATCTGTGTGATGTGAATCATCACAGCAGCATCAGGGATACTAAGGTCAAGACTTCCAGTTAGACTGCCCGTGTACTGTGAGACTTTTGCCAGCTTTTTTTTCAGAAAACATGTATTATAATTTCATTATTCCTTCCTGATTACTTTTTCAAGAGTAGAAGAGCCATTGAAGTTGGTTTTTGAAGTCTGATTCCTGACAATTTGTAGTGAAATGATGTGAATACTAAACCACTTCTGCACAGAGTTGTACAGTTTATGGTAACTTTTAGCAAATAGATTATAACTTTTCTGATTAAAGCATCATAACAGCATGGCTTTCATAGAATGGCCTGGGGTGGAAGGGCTACTTCAGAATACCATCTGGTTCCACCTTTAGAAGGGAAGGGAGTCTGGGTGACATTGTCAATCATTCAGTCCATCATGAAAACCTCAGCTGTGTAACTGGGGAGGCTGATTGCCTTCTATCATTCTCATGATTGATTGCCTTCGCTGAAAAAAGTTGAGCTCATGTTAAGATGAAACTTCTCCTGGTCCTCTTTGTATCAGTCCAAATTACTGGAATGCTGTGAGGAGATACTCCTATCCCCAGGACTTCTCTAGGGAGAAAAGACCTACCTCCTTAAGTCTTTCCTCCTATGGCAGATTTTCTAGCCCTTTGATCATCGTAATTTTGTGTGGATGCTTTCTTTTATGTGGTTACTTATGGCAACAACAAATTAAAATTATCTTTTGTGTATGAGCAGGAAAAACTTGAAATGCACAATACCAAATGTGTATATTAAGCAGAGGTGACTGCCAACAAGTGCATTTCTACTCTTCAATACTTCCTTTTTCCTAACACTAAATAGTAAAAGAAAAATAATAGATTTTCAATTCATGTTTTAAAGGTTACTAGATTATTTGTCTGTTCTCTACCCTCAAAGTCAAAACCCAGTAAACTTTCCTCAGTGGATAAGTTTATTTTCCATGTGTTTCATTTCTGTCCATGTTCTGGAAGTGAGGCTGGTTACTGGGATCTGAAGCAAATGAAGATGAAGTTACAGGAGTGAAAAGACAGAGGATCTGAGCTGTTGAAAAGCAGTTGGAATTCAATTAAATTAAGTGCAATTTCTCTGATGGATTTAACTTGCATTTAAAAACATGGAAGTTATGCTTACTATACATAAGCAGTTCCAAAAGATGGTTCTGCGTTTACTGTTTGTAAGGATGAAGAGCTCTGATCATAAAAATACAAGACAATCTCATAATAAAAGAGAAACTTTTTTGTTGTGAAGGCAGACTCGTAGCCTTTACTATCCAGCCTTACTCCCCTAAATGTGGGCTTCTAATTAAAAGCTTTTTCCCATGGTGAAAGTGCTCATGGTAAGTAACTGGAAGCAGCTCTAATTTGGAGGGTGACCAAAATGAGTGACCAAAACACGTCCAGAGGTTCCATAAACCATCGTGTATTAAATCTTTGAAAGATATAAACAACATAGTTCAACCTTTCGAGCTTTTTCAAGTCTACAAGGATATTGGGATGGTCATTCATTTCACTGGTCACTTGTTGTGCTTCAGAGTCCCTCTGGTGCCTGCCTGAAGATAAAATGTATCTGAGAATCCCCCTCTTTTGAAGTAGCTCTCAAGCAGGTTTCTCTTCTTCCATAGAAGAAGATAAGGAAGGACATTGGAGAGTAAAAATATGTCAGGTATATAAGTATATAAAGTCAGCTACTCCATTTTGTCAGGATTTGGAAACTCACCTACAGCTTCCATAAACATGGAAAACAGCGTACTGGCACACCAATGCAACTCTGGCCTCAGCAATCCAATCCTTGCCTATCCCCATCAACCTAGCCAATCTTAACCCTTACAGTTTGTCAGGAGAATGGTTTGGCACATTTCTTAATTAACTGTAAACACAAACTAGCTAAGCTGCCAGAGAAGTTATCTGAATGTTTCCTTTGCCATGCTGTACAATGAACTCCTCTCAATGCTGTACAATGAGCTCCTCTCAATGCTGTGTGGCCCTGGTGGGTGCAGTGCCATATGAAGTGAAAGCATTTAGTGACTTTAAAGCAATGGTAAATTGCTATTCAGTTTCTGGGGGTTTCAGGTTCTATAAACAGTTCACTGGCATAATTTGTGATTTTGTTTGCTGCTGTTAGATATCAGCTGCATTCATGACTCAAATGCTTCCAGAAGAAGAGCCATTTTGCTGATTCTGGTTTAGCTGTGAACCCTGTCTCTTTATAGGTACAGAAGGGAACACAGCTAAGAACAATAATGCAACTAGTGTTTTCAAGCTCACACATTTTTACCCCAAGGTAGAAAAAAAATAGAACAGCTTGGTTGCTTTGAATTTTTCTTTTTTTTTTTTTTCTTTTCTTCCTACAGGATTTCCATTGGTTTAAAGAAGTGTTGTATTTGAGATAGTTGTACTGCTCTTGTTAGGTCACACTTGCTTATGAGCTACAGCAAACATTGGACATTACTTTCGTAACACGCAGTTTAAAAAACTTTTTAATTTAAAAACTTCAGAGTTTTTAAACTCTGAGTTTTTAAAATCCTTCCAATAATTAGGAATTACTAGGAAAAAAGAGTCCTGACACCAAGGAGGAAACTATGAAGCATTTCTGTGGAAGGAGGAATAGGATCTGTATTGTCTTGCCACCTCTTCAGAAAACTAGTAAAAATCATGTAGACAGGCCTCCATTCAGCCCTGGTAAGGCCATATCTGGTGTGCTGTGTGGGGATCCATTTTGGGCTTAGCAGTTTAAGAGAAGGAACTACTGGAGAGCTGGTCCAGCAGAGGGCTATAAAGATTTCTAGGGGTTTGGAGCATCATCTCTCTTATAAGGAAAGCCTGAAGAAACTGGGCCAGTTTAGCTTGGAGAAGAGATAGCTGAACAGGGATCTTACCAATGTAAGACCCTTGAGAGTTGCTGTCAAGAAGATGGGACCAGACTCTCTTCAGTGGTGCCCAGTGACAGGACAAGAGACAATGAGCACAAACTGAAATACAAAAGGTTCCATCCCAATATAAGGAAAAGCTTTTTTACTTTGAGGATGACTGTGCATTGGAACAGGCTGTCCAGAGAGGTTGTAGAGTCTGCCTCTCTTGAAATTTTGAAAACCTGCCTGGACTGGATCCTGTTGAACTTGCCTTAGCAGTGACGTGGCATTAGATCAGAGGTTCTTTCCAACTGCAACTCTCTCATGATTCTCTGATTCTGAATATCTAGTGTTCTTCCTGGAGTGAGATTAATATGTACACCTTTATAAGTGTGTCTGGGGAAGACCTGTTCCAGCCACATTGAAAGGCTGGCACAGCCTTTGGAGTTTGGCAGCTAATACAGACCATTTCCTTTGTTAGACAAAGGCTAAATAATGGAAGTGATAATGTAGGAGGTTTAGGTTGGATTTTGGTGTTGAAGAACCCTTTTCGTGGGTAGGAATGTTTTCTGACTAATGAGATTTAGATGGGCCCGAACAGAAACATAACAAATTGGAGAAGTCATTCAAGGAGTCATTGTCAACTTCAGGCTATTTTTCTAGTCTTCTTGAAACTATACAGCTATGAGGGGGACAGATATGAAGGCAGAATAATTTTTACAGGACTTTTCCTGTTCTGTGACTTCAACTACGTTTTGCCTTCACAGAGCTATTTTAACCACTGTGACTGTTAATGACTTGTCCACATGTCTTGGCAGAATTGTGCAGTGCACTGAAATATTTTTTCAAGGGGCGTTATGTGGCAGGGTTCTAGTGTTAGAGGGTTTGTAGGAGAAAACTGTAAATCCTGCTGCAGCAGAGAGAGGAGAAAGCCTCTCTGCAAGAGAAGAGTGTTGCTACTAGCAAACCAAACTAATAGTGATGTTCTTCAAAGGCCTGTGGAATTTACATCCTCCTTTGTTACCTCCTGCTACCAGTTGCTGTGACTGAGGCAGGGAAATGAAGGTGTGTTGCTGTTTTCCCCATAGCCAGATGAGGTAGCCATCTGTGATGATAACTTCATAAAGCTGCTTAGGCATTCACCAGTGCAGAGCATCAGTCCACCCATTTCAGACAAGAAAGAAAATGCAACCAAAAAACACTATGATCTTTAATATTTTGTAATTTCTTTCCTTCATTGTTATTAGTTTGTACTCTGTGAAGTTTAATAACAAAATTACTTCAGAAGAGCTGTTACCAGCTCTTTTCAAATACAACCAAACTTGCCTAGCCCAAATTCTGTTGTTTTCCTTGACTAGTTCTCTCTTTTCCCAGGTTACCTTTGGTTATTCAGAAAGGCCATTTATGTCTTTCCCTAGCCATGTTTTGGAAGTCTTGCACCTTATTTTTCCTCCCCAACTACCTTAGTAGCTAGTACTTCCTTATAGAAGAAGAAATGAGATATGTAAGCAATCACCTTGATTCCTTCTAAAGCTACTCATACATCTGATAATTGTATTGAGAGCTATGATTAATATTCTTTGCTGAACTAGAATCACTTCATAATGCCCCAGTGCTCTTCTATGTAGAAATCTTTGCTAAGAACAGGTTTAAGTGCAAAGTGTAAAAGAGTATATAAAAGTATATGGCATGAGCTAGAGTAGTTTTGGAGAAGCTGAGGACTGCACTATGTAGTGTGGATATAAGTTATTGATCAGAGAATTGATCAAATAATGTGGAAAGAAAATGTTACCTACAGTGGCTGGTCTTGCCTTGTAGTTAATAGTTTATGACTAGTTACTCTTACTACCTTCTGACATCCTTGCCTGGAAGCATAAGATGTGTGTTTGTTTAATTGTTAGCATTCATTGACAATCACAGCTTGTGACCTCTGGAATGAATTACTGTGGTGTGTTCTGTGGGGAAAAAAAGGGGTCTGTGGGTTTTTGAGCCAAAAGGGCTCAAAAGTTGCAGCTGGTGTAGTTTTTAACAGCCTGCTCATCTTGTTGTGCTGGCCAGTTTCAGTATTTTAGCTTGCTAGAAATGGTTGTAGCCTGTTTGCTCCTTGATTTTTATTCCTTTGATCCCAGATGCAGGTTAGCTTCTAGCTATTCGGTACCTTCTTAGTAGATGAGAAAGAACTAAATTACTTAATTTTTTTGTAGATACCTGGAGGTTTAAAAAGGTGGTTTTGTTTGAAAGACTCAAAATAGGCCATTTGATGATATCTAAAACCTCAAACTTGCTAGTACTTTCAGAGAGATGTAAAGACTGTGTAGGGACCATATTTTAGGAGAATGGTGATTACAGCACTAAGATTTGGATGAGGAAAAAGTAAGCTGAAAGACATGGAATTTCAAACAGATCACAAAGTGAACATAAAATGAAACAAAACCCCTTATTTTTTAAGATACTGACTCATTTATATTCAAAAATTTATCATGGGAACTTATCGCTCATAATATTTTAATAGGGGAAAAATCCCACTTATTAGCAAATCAGTTTCTAGGACTACTAAGGTTTTTTTAGGAGCTCATTTGATAATTTATAATACTAAGGCTGTCTTGAAGTTGTTTTTGATTCTAATTCAGATAAACCTTCAGTAAATAGGACTGCAGGTTGCCTTTACTAGAGATTTTGTTGTTAGATTTAAAAATATGCTTTCAATAGGATATACCCCATCTCCAGAACACAGAATTGTTTCAAACAGAATTCCATTTTGAATTCTGGGGAGATTCAGGCAAGGACTTTTTTTTTTAATTGTATGTGTCCAGTGGTATTGTGAAATCAGACTTGAATTTCAAGAGATTTCAGATTTCTCTCCAGTATTTCTATTGTTGTGTCTCAGCTGCGATTCAATGAAATGTTGAGTGTTTTGATATCTTTTTTTATAGGCTTGTTTTTTGGGGATTTTTTAGGTTTTAAAATGTTTTCAAACTTTGCTGTTATCTCTATAGAGGCAGTATTTTCAAACTTTGCGTATACCTGTAAGCAAACCCTATTATCTTCTTTTATTTTAGTTGTATGCTTTTGAGTAATTTCCATAGTGCCAGTATTAAAAGTAATTAATTTTGAAGGGATAAACAGGTATGGAGTGGTTATTATAATTTTTCATTTTTTTGCATAGTGTTTCTAAGAGTATGTTTTGGTCAGGACAGACATAAATAAGGCAGAGAGTGAAATCCAATGAACAAAAAAAGAAATTACGTATGTTCTTGAGCCCCAGTGCTGTCTCATGTTGATCAGAAGATGCATGCAGTCCTGCATTGTGGCTGGTGTCCAGAACACTTCATAATGATCCTGTGATCGTCCATCTGCTGTAACACTTTCTGACACCCGCAGCCAATTGCTACAGCTTCATATTGACCTGAATGTTTGCAATGGAGTTATCTTGTCTGTCAACAAATGTGGGTCCATATTATGGATTGTTCTGGACATGTTCACCTTTGGCACAGTAGATATATTTCTAAGGTCAGATGAAGCTTTTTTGACAGAAGTTTGAGATATTTGGAAACATTCAGTAAAACCTTCCAGTAGCATTAGAAGTTTTTCCTCTTCACAAATCCCTACATTTTCTCACTGTTTTCTTTCATGTTAGTTCAACTAAACTTTAAAAGAGCTGGGATTTTCCTTTTATATTTTTTATCCTTTTGTGATGGGATGTTTCTTTCTTTGAATTTTGTGTTAATTCCATGTATTTAAAATGCTTATTTAACATTTGTTTTATTTGGACAGGAGGTGAGGAAATAAGAACCTGACTAATTAACTTTTTTTTCCTTCTACTTGCTCTCAATTTTATGTCATGTTTCCTTTTGACAGTCACTTTCATATCTACTTAGGAGATACTTAAATAGCTTCATCTTTTTCACAGCAAAATTAAGAGATGGCAAAAAACAAAAGAAAAAAATAAAAATATACTTTCCCCCCGGGAATGTTTTTTTATTACACTTAAGCGTAGAAGATACCTCAAACACTATAATGTTAGGAGAAAAAGTATATCCTACTGATCAAATGATTCATCCTAATCATTGGTATGTTTTTATCAAAAGTATTAATGCACTTGGCAGCTGCCCACACATACTGCCCAGACAAGGACCATGCATATTTCAAGGCAGTGAAAAAAGGCCTTGAGATTCACTTTTTCTATTTTTTCAGAGGTAATATGACTAAACAATTGCACAGCTTGGTGGTATGTATTTTCCTGTTAAGTATAAGGGAAACAATTAGTATGCATAAAATTAAAATATTAAAATAGAAAAATGTAAATCGCCAGTACTGAAATTTCCTGTATCAGATGATGAGCATATTAGCATAACATTTTTTTCATATATTTGCAAGATTCGTCCTTGGAACCTGCTCATTGAATTATTTATGCTCATTGCCTACTGAACTAACTTGCTTCTCATGAAGTTGCTCTGCTTCCTAATTATTCTGGTCTGTTTTCCTACATTATTCCGGTGGTGGCTCAGACCTGACCTGCCTGCTTCCTTGCTTTAGCTAATGGATTGGTAACCTCTCCTTAGAGTAAAATCCTTTTGTGGCTGATGTGGAATCACATGGTCTTTCTCCTTCCTAATTAAAAGTCACTGTGCTCAGAGCTGTGTTCTGTGGCTGGCAGATTTTACAGACAGACCTGTGGAAATACTTATTGCGAGCACTTGGTGAAGGATTGCAGTGGAAATGCAGGAACTCGAAGCAGGACAATGGCTAGGCTGGAGCCTCTGTTTAAAGTAGCTAAGGGTGCAGACAGAAACGGAGAACTCAATGACTACTCACTTTATGAGCAGCTGGGAGTTCAACCATTGTAATGAACGCTACCTAAAAAATCTGATATGAGGGTTTTAACAAATTTGGAATCTTCAAGAGATACAAGATTATAAACAATCTCTTGCAAAAGAAGTCAAAAATTAAGTGATCAAAACTTCTGTGGTCTGCCACAATGTTTTTATTGTGACTCATTTGTGGAAGTACAGCTGAGAAAGGTCAGTGTAACTTACTTACTTTGCAGAAAAAAAGGTAGATCAATGAACCATAACTGCAAATCAACAATGGATCACAAAAATTTAGCTTTGGTATCTATATGTAGCTTTTTTATGTGCTCCCTCATTGTCTGAAGTTTACCACAAGCCTAAAAATCAGAAGAAAATAAACAGGAAAATGATACAGCAATATGTTATAACACAAGTCCGTGCTAAAAGAAGCAAGATGCAGAAAAAGTTGTTGATCTACAATTATTGCTGTTGACTGAAATTTAATTTAGCTAGCTCAGTGTGAGGTAAATCACAGTCAGAGACAGAAGGCATAATGATGAACATTGTAGCACCTCCCTTGACTCCAACAGTCTCATTCTCTTCCAGGCTTTGGTCCACATCTCCATTGTTTTGAGAGAACTTATACAGAGTTTCAGTCAGGTTGGTTGTGTTAGCTTGAATTTTTGTGGTGTCTGAATTTACCACAATTAGCTGGCTTTGCTGTGGAGTGCATGTTGCACATTCCCACAATCAGTTACTGTTCCTCCAAAGAAGATGCCTTCCACTTAATGACAGTAAACTTGTTTTCTTACCCTCTGTCATGTAAAACTCCCTTCATTTTTAACAGGAGATGCTGAAGATTCAAATTCAGGAGACGTTCAAATTCAGAAGTCAGCCTAGCTATTCTGATTTTTTTTATCTTGATCCTGAAATACCATTGCCTAAAGCAGCATAATTATATGAAGAAACCAGTGCAAACACCTTGAATCAGTGGGACAATTTAGAAGCAGGCAAGAAGTTTAGAGACATGCACATGCATATGTTTTAATTTAAGTAGGATGTAGCTGCTGCACAGCCTATTAATCATCCTGTTTGTTAAAGGAGCAGACATGATTTGTTATTTGTGATTTTATTTTATTTAGACATGTTAAATGGAAAAAAAAGAGCATCTCTTTTACTCACTGGTGTTGAGAAGCTGTTGTAGTATCACTTTCAGCTTGCTTACCCTCAAATGGCATGCTTCATGCTTTGAGATGGTGTCTTATAAACAATTCCTCTGTGTGTGTCTCCAGACTTATCCCTGTTGTAAACTTGTTAACTTGGTGACTGCAGTTAAATAAAACTTGAATTCACGTATTTTGAATAAGTTGCTTATGGTATTTTAGCTTATTATGGTTTCACAGAATTAGTCTATGAGGTTTTATTGACCATTTTTTTAATCCTTATATATCTTCTTACCATATTTGTATCTTGATAAGACTTGAGTAATTGCCAGCCACTGTTTTATTTTCCTCATCTTTTGCCTCTTAAATTAATTTCCTTACTTACTTTAAAACTTGTTATTCAGTGTTTGTAATAGTAAAAGTAACACCAGGAGAAAATGGGGTAAGGTTAGCTTTTTTTCAGAAGAGACACCGCAGACTGCAAAACAAATTATTATTTGGACATTGATTGTTTGATTTTTTTTAATTGCATCTGGAATTAATTGATGGAATTTGCTATTTTATGAGAAGCTGAGGTAACCTACCTTTTAAAACTTTTAAAGGGGAGGTAGGCATAGCTGGCAAGCTCTTCATCCTGATTAAGGGAAATAGAAGAAATTGAACAGGAAAGCAGAAAGCTATCTTTGACATGTCTTAGGAAATGGAAACAATAGTAGCATTAATACTCCTGAACCATAGTGGTTATGCACACCTATTTAGTATGGAAAAGTTCTACAGGTTTGAAATTCTGTTTATAAAATTGTGATAGAGATGGGTGTGGTAGTGTTTAGCAACAGATGGAATTGGATGCAGGTAGTTCCATCTAACCCTCCCCATGTTTGTTACTTTTGCAGGACTTCCCAGGCCTGGGAAGGTCTGAGAGACTTCCCCAGGAGTACTGTACTTTGCTACTGTTTCCATCCATTTCTACTTAGCATGGAATTTGTATCCAAACTTAAGAGGTTTTAGAACACAGATTCCAGAGCAGCTAACCCTAGATTCATTTTGAGATGCAGAGCAGAGCAGAGCTTCTGATCGGAGTGACTTAAATAGCTCCCTGAATCCTGTTGTGAGGACTTACTTCACTGTGCTCTGGCTCAAAGACTTAGCCTGAAAAAAATACTTTCTTTAGGGTCCCTTCTTTTTCTTTTACTAGTAGACTCTTTACAGCACAGAGCATAAATGTATTGAGAAGAAATGAAACTGAAATAATTTAAATAAACTTAGCCTGAAGCCACGTTTTATGGTTGCCGTTAATATCCTTGCAGAGTTCCTGTAATTAGAAGAAGCAGCATGTGAAGCCAGCAATTTAAAAGAAAGTAATCTGCAGGAAGAATCTAACGTTTCAAACAGCTTTCACAGCTTAGCAGGGTATATTACCAGTCTAGGTTTGCCATTTCTGGAGGGGAAGGTGACCCACTGTGTTTGGAACTGACTGGAAGCTATGTCTGCAGAACACGCAGCAGCAGAATGCAAGGCTCTTTTGCCCAGATTGTGACTACATATGTGACTATGATCCAAAAGGCAAGTGATCAATGCACTACTTTAGGTGACTGCCAGGAAGCAATAGTTGTCTTTGTTAGCAGTCGTGGTCATTCAGAGTTTTATTCTAAAAGCAATAACCTAGTCAATCTTTCTCAAAAACACTGAATTATATTAAAAAATAGCATGGATATTGGTGTGTCTCTCTGCATGTATATGTACACAAAAGCCTTTATGTTTATGTGTATATCAATTCTCTTGAGCAAATTATGAGAGTGTTGTACATATTATTACAGAAGACCAAAAGAGAGGAAGAAATATTTTGTTAGAACAACAAGTATGAGAGGGAGGCACAGACAGGTGTTTAGTCCAGTTATTCCTTCCAGATTAAAGTTCTGGTTTTTTTCTGAATGCTAATCTGTGCACTTACACTACCAGAATGTGTTACTTGAAAGATGCTGTCACTTTAATTTCATTATTTTCTCTTGCTGTGACTAGCTCTTAATGTCAAACATTTAGTATTCTGTCCTGTGATCAGCACTATTGTGGAAATATATGGAGCAAGACTAAGCAAAACTATATAAAATTTAACCTGTAATAGGAAATTAGTTTTCACTCTTTTGTAGTTTTCTTTATACACTTTAAGTTTTTGCTGAGAATTGGTCCATAAAAACACACACCTTCCCTATAGTGGTCCTGTGTGTGCTCTAGCTTTAACTTAAGGGATAGCTATAAAAACTGTTCTGAAAAGGCTGTATTAGCTATGATATGCTGTTTAGATTGTTCCTAAAATGCACCTGTTACTGTGCATAACAAATGCAGCTGTCAAGCATGGTGAGATTTTATTGTGTTTAGTCCTGTTAGCTGAACCAGTCTTGAACTGACTTGTTTACTCTAAGAACACTCCAACTTGTGTACTCCAACAACTTCCAAGATAAATGGGTTGCAGCTACATAAGTGAGTAAAAACTCATGTGATTATTTCTGTGCTAGAGCACATAAGGGGCAAAAAATGTCATTTTGACATTTTTGTGTTATTGAACAGATTATGAAAAAGACCATATTAAAGAAAGATGACACTTGTTAAACTACATTTTAGTATTTGCTTTAGGAAAAGCACACTCTTGATATGGGAGATTTGGAATGACATGGTAGCTAGGAGGAGGAGGATTCTAGTACTCAGGAATGCAAAGAATAGTTTCCAGTAAGGCTACTCCACAAAAATGCTGAAGCTGTTGCTGTATTTAGAGAAAAAAAAATATTTCCTGTGAATATGAGATGTCTACTTTATCTAAAAGGGACTGTTTCATTTGAGTCATGTGGGTGCTAGTTCTGTTAAACATTTCCTTAATCAGCCTTTTGGGAAACTTGTCTTTGAGCATGTTTATATTCAGCAAGTTGCTGAAGTCTGTGGTTGCATTTGAGAAGTTGGGTAATTTACTGCTTTCATGACAGCCTAGTTGCTGAGCAAATGGTTTATAGTGATTTATTAGTTAGAGTAGAGGAATTGGCTTGGGCAGGAGAACTACAAAATGGTCAATCTGTTTTCATAACCTCACTTCTCAAACAATGATAGATGGGCAATATTGTTAAAACTATGAATGGTAGGTAGAGCTGTTTTGCACAGTACCAGGTTAGCTGTGTTAAATCTTGTGGTACTGGATTGAGAATAATTCAGAAGTCATTCTGAGGACTGGGGAAGGAAGTGGGAATACATATGATGGTTATACAGGCAGTCTGTTACTGGCAAAGCTCGAAATGTCTTTGCATTGGGTTGTCCCTGGCCAGTAACTAAGCATGCACCAGATCACTCCCAGCTGCTCACTCACTCTCTTCTCCTCTTCGAGTGGGAGCAGGGGAGAGAATTAGAAGAACAAAAGTGAGAAAAACTTAGACTGTAACAAAGACAGTTTAAAAATTAAGGAAATAAATTGAATGAACAAGTGATGCAAAGTCAGTGACACACCATCTCCCACCAGTAGACCAAGCCGGCCCCCAAGCAGCAGCTGTAAAGGAAAGATTAAATGCACAGGTTTTATTGCTGAGCACAACATTCTATGGCCAGAAATAACCATTTGATGAATTCTGGTCAACTGTCCCATCTCTGTCCACTTCACGCATCTTTCTCGGCCCTAGCCTACCTGCTGAGGGTGCAGAGTGAAAAACGGAACAATACAGGTACTATTTTTCTGTACAATTGTGGACTTGAAGAATTGTATAAAATATCTGTTGTCTGATGTAATATGTCTTACTTCTTTTTACTTTATTTTTCAGTTGAGTGAAGACTTTCAAATTTTCAATATGGCAGGGTCACAGATTATTTTTTCCAGTACCTATGATATTTCAGATGAAGAGAAGGAAACAATGAATATAAGGTTTAAGTCTCACCTTTATTTGTCAGCTGAAGTGACTTAAAAATGGTTTTATACAGTTTGCCTGTTAAGGAACACATTAGGATGGTTAACTCAAATATATCTGTGAAATGCAACACTGTAATATTCCACTGTGCATTACTATTAACCCTTCTATGTGTTTGCATCAACCACTACAACTAAGTGAGAAAGTAGGAGTTGGTTCTTAAAGTCCACTTTTTATTTAGTTAGCTATGGCAAATGCTTGCTCCATGCCTGTAATACGTAGTTAACTCTGAACTTCATCACCTTCATCTATTATGGGTTAAAATAACTGAAAGCTACAGTTTCAATAAATTAAATATTTCAACTCTCAGACATTTATATAGCAGATTTTAGTGTCCACTAAGGAGAGCGTGAGTAAAAGTTGAATATCCACAAGCTTTTTTCCAAATTATGCACATCTGAAAATATTAGGTTTCCCAGGTAGCCATAGTAAGGATAACTAGGGCTAAATGCCTAGACATCTGTAGCCATAAGTAGCTTAGAGTAGAGGTAAATAGAAATGGCTTTGTGTCTTGCTTCTCTCATTACTGGAAGGCTATCCCCAGGAGTTGTCATAGCAGCTGTGTTTCTCATCTAAACAGCATTGTACCAGGGTGCGTACAAGTTTTGCCATTGACTATCAGTCCTGTTAATGGACTGCTTAGGGAGGCTGACCAGTATTAGTATAGGTATACTTTTGGGGCTTTTTGTCTGTTTGCTTGTAAGGTTTTTTACTAGTTACTGAAATATATTTGTCCTAGATAGGAAAGATGGAATTTCTTTTGTGTTTTATTGTAGCCCATTCAAGCCTGCTCCTTGGCTTGATTATGAAAAGAGTAATTTTTTAAATTATTTTTGCCTTGTAGGTTAATCTCCGAGCCACTGATGTGAAGCTTATGCGCCAGCTCCTACTCATCAATGAAAGTATTGAATCAATCAAGTGGATGATTGAAGAGAAAGCCATAGCCAGCAGAGGCAGCAGTTTGAGTGGAAGCCTGTGCAGCTTGCTAGAAAGTCAGGAGACATCGCTCCATGGCAGCTGTAACAGTTTGCAAGACTGTAGTGATGGACTGGATGGAATATCAGTGGGGAGTTACTTGGACACCTTAGTGGATGATGTTCCTGGTCACCAGACCCCTTCAGATCTGGACAAATTCAGTGATTCTTCTGTCACGGAGGACTCACAGTCTCTGCATAAGCATCCAAAAATTGATTCTGATGAGTACTACTGTTTTGGTTAATAAGAACAAGTTCCAGTGGGACACAAATGCACTTGTACTTAACCTTTTTCTTTGCTGCTATTTTATTTCATGTGCAAAACCCCCAAAGTCCTCTTGGAAGGAGAATATAGTATGATACTTCGATTCTATTGCTTAACTTTTCTATTGCTTCTCCTTGATGGGTTGGGTTTGTCTCATCCTCCTCCTTCTCACATTTTCTTAATTTATTGTCACAATTATTTTTGCTTTAATTTTTTACAATGCTATATTTACAAGTCTGTAAAACTGGTCAAGGAAAAGCTTTATCTTTAAAATTAAACATCAGAGAATGAATAAACAATGATTAACAATTTTGTATTTGTTGTTAATAAAACATCATGTGAAAAATATATGTTGTCATAAAGTTTCTTGACTACCGTGTCTGGTCTTTCCAAAGACACTGTTTTTATTAAGCCTTAAATATGAATCTTGAAAATACCTTACAAAATAATTTTCCTTTTCTAAGCAGTGAAATTTGGTTCTTATAAGCTGTAAAATCTTCCTTTGAAATATAAAGTATTCTAAACTTTTCAGTATGGGGTTTCTTTCATTTTGCTATGTTCTCTTGTCTCTTGTCTAATTGTTTGTTTTTTGTTTTTTGTTTTTTTTTTAATTCAGCAGTGTTACCCTGCTGCCTTTTCCTTTCCTGTTTTACAAGTAAGAGTTTGCCTTAACTTTTTTGTGCCTACTAGTGCAGTAGAGAGTTGCAGCTAATCAGTTGTATTGGAAGTACCTCAGAAGTAAAACAGTAACTGTTGCATGTAGACTCTCTGTTTTGAGACTGGTCTCTGCTTTTGTAAAGATTAGGAGGTAGATTTTTCTTTTAAGTGCTTCAGAATCATAACAAACCCCCCAAGATTTTATCCTTCTATGGTAAGAAGAAAATTAGAGTAAAAGAACTAAAATTGAACAAGACGCTCTAACAGATGAGGAATCTATATTTCCAGCATAAGAAACAGCAAAAGAGTTATTGATACTTACACATCATTTAAAAGTGTTCTGTTTCACCAAGTTTGACAGTATTCCTATTGCCAGTGAAGGCATGAATTCCCTCACTAAAGTTGTGTTTACTAAGTGTAAGACAGGCTCCCATTTAAAAACAATTGCCCAGATTCTGAAGGAATACAAGTACATGCAGCCGTTGATGTATGTGGATTTGGTTAATTCTGAGGTAGTCCAATAAGTTTCTGATCATCCAAGCCGTGATTCCAGGGATCCATCTTGTCCAGTCTTGAGCAACATCAAGTGTAAAGAAAAGGTAAAAAAAATCAAGAAATTGATAGTGGTAATTTGTGCTCTGTGACCAATTCCATCATTTCTCAGTACAGGAGATGTCTGTGTCTCTCAGAATTAAAAAACGAGATGTATACTTTGCTTTGGTCATCATGATAAAGAACTTGGCAAAAAATTCTTCCGAGGATGATTTTAAGAGAATATTGACTGGAAATTCAAAATAAATTGTATTATTTTCAGTTATTCTAATCTAGGGAGCAGAACTAAACAAAACTCCCTGATATAAAACTGACTCTCTTGAAAGTTTTTCTACCTTTATTGCTTGGCATGGAAGTTGAACATCAGGAAGTATACACTCTCTAAATGAAATGTGAATGTGCAATATACAGTCTTTTCTTCTCCAACTGAGATTTTAGGCAGTAGGCCAACAAGTACATACATTTTTTTCACTATGAAGAAAAAGAATATTCTTAACATAGCTTCTCAAATATCAAACTATGCTGAAATTATTTGAAGGAATATACAGACTGTATGTGTCACCTACTCACTCCCAACTGTAACACTGGATAAAGAGTAATTTAATCAGTGATAGATTTATCACATTATGATTTCAAAGTTCATGTAATAGGAATCCAAGTTAGGGAAACAAAAACCCTACTAATAGAAGCAGTAAAGCAAGAGCTGTATGTGATTAGAAGCTTTTATTCCTCTGTATCTCTTGACTGGAAGTGGGGAAAGAGTACAAGTGCCAAAACAAAGATGTCAGAAGACTGCTAGAAGGAAACAAGTGTTTCCAGGTGTTGTGTTTCTGATATCCAAGAACATGAACACCTTGGTTTTGATTTTTGAAACATAAAAGCTTCAAAGATTTAGAGCGACTTGTATTTTTTAATGGGAATTAACAGGGTTTCATAATCAAAAGATAATTATATACTCTGGCCTTGCCGTGTAAAGACAGACCATGAAATTTGAACATCTAAAATTAATCAAATAACTTCGAAGTGAACTACAACTCGACTGTTTAGACGTTGGAAAATCCAATGATCATTAAACAACTATTCCTACTGGCTTGTTAACTTTGTTTTTAAACAGTTTACTTTTTTTTTTCCAGCTTCCTCTATACTTGGCTGACCTTGGTCTTGCAAAGTCCTTGTGTGGCATCTGGGCATCTGGATGCCCTCTTCCAGCATGGACTTTCTTTTAACTTTTGATCTATTTACAGAACTAAAAATATTCAATGATTGAGTAGAATAAGGAAAAGTATCTGAAAGCACAAAGCTATGTCTGTTTCAAATGGATAAAAGCAATAGAATTCTTTAAAAAATTAAAAGTATGGAAAAATACTGAATTTTATTCATTTATTCTGTGTCATTTTTTATCACCTTAGCTCTTTTGAGACTTAGCTTGCTTTCAGGAATGATAAACAGTTTCAAGACACTTTGTAAAATCAACATGTGACAAGCAACACTCAATCCATTCCTGTTTCTATACCTCTGACTGAAGTTTTGTCTTTTAGACATTTTGCTGTGTAAGCTGTGTAATTCAGAGACAATAAGGGATACTCATAAGGTAAATTTAGTATGCTTTCTGTTTTAGTGTTCTTATTACCTACTAATAGGAACCAGCTAGTAAATGGATGTGCTCTGGTCCACAAAAAGCTATTGAAAGAAGGGAGAAAAAACCTAGCATTTTCACATCTGAAAACTGGGACTTTGAAGATTCTGCCAAGCTGGTCTTGTGATGACATTTTGAGTCACTTTCAAAAGACCAATTAAAATTCCTTGAAATCTCTCTGCTAGCTGCCAAGTCTAGTATTGATCTCAAGGTTGCATTGGCTCATGAAGAACCAAGCAGGAGCTCTTGAATCATCCATCAGGAGGCCAGAGACATTACACTAGGAGACCAAAGACAATAAAGTATCTCTGCCTTAGGAAGGTGAACTACCATTGTCCTATAATAGAAAAAAGATTCTTAGAAAATACAGAAATCTGGTGTATCTTCTTAAAGCAAACCCTGACTTTTGAAGAAATGGTAAAAGGCTGGAAGTGCTGTTGAACCACTTGAAGTCTAAAAAAATCTTTCTCTATTTCTCTTTGAAAAGGAGAACTGGTTAGTCAAGGTGGGTGAAGTTTGAAATAATGTTTGGTAGCTGCATCTCATGTAATCCTATGCAATCAACTGAGAAACTGTGGAGGTTTTGTTTAATAATCTTAAGCAGTTACTAAGCTGTCGAAAAACCTTGTGCTAGTATTTTTAATCTTGCCAACACTTCTGAACCAAGGCTAAAAGATGTGTCTTTGAAATGTGTCTTTGATATAAAGAATTAGTGTATACCAAATAAACATGAGATCAGTAGAAAGCATCAATCACCTTACAGCAAAGGAGGCTTTGTTTTGCTTAAATGCACTTACAGCAAGTTTGCCTTTCTCAGAATACCTATGAATTTACTATAGAAACAGTTTAAGGGCATCCTACCCTGAAACAAACAGAAGCTTTTCCCTTACATAAATTAAAAAGAGATTAATGCTTCCTGCACTTGACCTTCCCATTGGCCAGAGATTAAATTTCCCTACTAAATATGTCTGGAGTGAAGATAAAACAATTTCTTTCCCCCCATCATGGAATTTTCCATGCTGTGGCATACCACCAGTTGGGTAAGCAATCTTTATGAAGTCCTTTGAAAAGCCTGCTCTTGCAGCAGACCTGTCTGGTCTTCCAAACTGATATTTCCTTATGATCTTTCTTTATTATGTTAGCTGGATCTCAAAAGAAGGATGTTTGATATGTCTTTTGGTTACTGTTAGGGAGCCACATGATACAAATACCTAGTAATGTTACCAGTAACAAAATTTTTAAATAGGGAAGGAAGTGTTATTCTTGCTTTGTAGATGGGTTTTTTTCTTGTGTTTTTCTTGTGTTTTTCTTGTGTTTTTCTTTTCTTTTCTTTTCTTTTCTTTTCTTTTCTTTTCTTTTCTTTTCTTTTCTTTTCTTTTCTTTTCTTTTCTTTTCTTTTCTTTTCTTTTCTTTTCTTTTTTCTTTTTTCAAAAACTGGCTGCAAAAACCAAGTGGATGCTCATGAACGGTTTTGAAATTTTTTTCCCACATTTTTTGACATGCATACAGAGAGAGAGCAGCAAGCTTGAGCCCAAAGGTTTGAAATCATGCTTTTACCTGTGAATACTTATCCTCAGCAAATTTTCAGCATTGCTGGGTCCAAAATTTTATGGCTAACAGATATAACATTATAATATTTTAAATCCTTTTACACAATGATTCCATTGTTCATCTTCTGGAAAACTGTAAGAGCATGGAAACCTTTCAAATATAAAAAGGATACTGCTTTGATTTTTTGAAGGAAAGTGTTATTGTTAGAATACAGTACCTTATGGGTTATGAATTCTGAACCCAAAGAATAAAGTCCACAACAAAAGCAAAAATGTTTTTGTGTTACAGGTCTAACTTTTTTGTGTATAGATCTGTATTGTAGTATCCTGTGTTTCTCTTTAATGTTGTTGAAGACTGTTTATCATCAATGCATGTTTTATCCCTAAAGAATAAAATGTTTATTTTTGTCAGATGGTATTATGCGAGGCTTTTACAGAACTTTTTAAAGTTGAAAACGCATTAAAACAAAGCCTAAAATACTGAATTAAAATATATTTTTAAGATTTAGAATTTATAACTTTAACTGTATATTTTTGGTAATATGGTCATTGCTACTAGTTTCATTTTAAAGAAATAAAATCTCTTTTTGATTCTACAAGCATCATTTTATTTGCATTCCAAATAAATTTCTACGAAGCAACATTACGGAAAGAGAACAAAAAATGCTATCTGTGAGATAAGTTGTGAAAAATCGCTTGGTTAATTCTTTCTTCAAGCTTTACTGTCAGAAGTGTTCCCATCATCTTACTGGGTGGATGTTTAAACAATAGCATATATCTTATCAGGCAAATCAGAATTAAGCAATACAGCATAAAGAAGTATTTGTAAGTGATGATGCTGCCTTTTTAGGGGGAAAAAATACAAAAAAAAATACACCAGGAAAAGAAAAAAAAAAGGCAAACCAAAGATGTTTCTCTAGGAAAGGAAGGAAGAGAGAGACAATAACAGAATAGTTGTCAATACACCCGGTGCTGTGTGCATCGAAATTATAGGGAACCTCAGTGTTATGGACAGATCTGACCCTATGGCCAGGCTTGCAGGAGGCAGCCTAAATGTTTTATACATAGAAAACAAATCTG
The DNA here is from genome assembly GCF_035770615.1 of Melospiza melodia melodia. Lineage (NCBI taxonomy): Eukaryota > Metazoa > Chordata > Aves > Passeriformes > Passerellidae > Melospiza > Melospiza melodia. Next base: position 48,505,862 of record NC_086226.1, read on the forward strand.
AATACTTCCTCTGCATTTTCATTTTACTGAATTCTATCTAAAAGTGTTTGTTACACCAAGGGAGAAAAATATGAACCTGGCGTTTGGGAGTCTGGCTTTCCAGATTGCTTATTCTGTCCTTAAGACATACTGATTTCCAGGGAACTGTTCAAATGTTTGAGGAAAAACAACTACAGTTATATTAGAGTAGTGCATGAATATAAACTGTAAAGCTATTTAACTGTAGTTCATATTTATTTTTCCCTTATTTGTTTTCTGCGACCCGCTTTTTTCTAAAAGGCGCGTTTTTCCAGTGAATATGAGAGGACTTTCACAATATGTATATATTTTACAATCCAGTTTTTTAGGCAAAGGTATTAACTGCCCAGTTCATATCATAAGTGATCAAAATAGGAAGAGCTTCTTAATCTTTTGTGCATCTCTGAGAATTTTGATTGCTCAGACCATTTCTTTCTTTCAGAAATACAGTGCCCTTTGTTCGTGACAACTGGCTATCACAGTTTGCACAGTCAAGTAATCCTAAAAATATTTTGATGAGGGGGGAGGAGAAGGGTAATTAAAATGCTCCTCGCTTTTTGCACAGAGAAGCTGTGTTTGGAACAGTGACATAACTCTTAGGACAAATATGGCTTTCATTGTGCCACCCCACCTCCTCGTTGTCTGAATTAATGTAAATATTTGCTTCAGTCCATGAAGCTTCCCAGAGTCACTGCTGGGTCACTTTCTTTCTGGTATTCAACATGCTGATATCAGCACAGAGATTTTCAGAATGAGTCACAGGGAGCTACCAATTTGTTTAATCTTCACATAGAACTGGTTGCTCTTCAGCACACCGTCATCAGGAAAGGTAGAGTTGAGAAACGCTTTCAGATAGTGTTTTTTAAAAAATAACATAAATCTAGGGTTTCCAGTCTTATCATTCCACTTGTCTTGCGGTAGCTTAAATTAATCTGGCCGCCGATGAAAGCTGAAGGATGAGTTTCAGCTTTTAAAAGGAAGACTGATTTATTGACGACCCTTTACACCAAAACACATATATAAGAGAAAGATACTATCAAAAATGTTATGAAAATATTACCATGATACTTTTTGCTCTGAAATGAATTAAAATTTAGAATGTTCCCCTGAATCTGCTGAAGGACAGTTTTTGTCATACTTTTATCTCAGAGAGGGAATATAAGCTATCCAGGGAGTGCAGTTTCTTGGTGAAGTGAAGCAGACAGATGGAGTGACTGAATATGAGAGTATTTGAATAAACAGACTATGCAATTGATCCCAGTTAAGTAGGCACTAGCAAAGGTCCTGGAAGACAATTACAATTGGATTGGATTTGAATCTTATAAACAACAGCGAATTTGAAACTGTATTTGTGGAAACTTCTTTATGGTTAAATGCTTGGTGGCCGTGGGTTTTGGGGGTTTGTTTGTGGGAGGGGAGGTTTGGTTGTTTGAGTGGTTCTTTTCTAGCCTGTGCAATGGTAAGGTAAAAAACTTATATTTCAACTAATCTATGGTTTATGAAATCAAATACCTTCCCTTTTCCTGTCTGTGCTTTTAATTATTTGGCGATTTGAACCACCACGATATTTACTGAATAATGCTAACACCATGCCTGGAGTTGGACCTTCTGTTAAAATGCTGGCATTTCTGTACATTTGCATGCATGAAATATTTTAGTATGTGTTTGAATTTCCATGGTAGGAAATCACCTTGAAGCAGTTTGCTTAGGAAATCAATCCTGGACCAAGGTTTCCTCACATTTCTGCACAATATGAATTCAATTATTTTTGAAGTTCTCTTTTCCATAATGTAATAAATCCAGGATACAGTAAATTAAAAGGCAGGTGGGGGGTTCCCTTACCTTTTTCATTTGGACCAACAAATTCTAGCAAGGCTTTTAAAGCTTTGTTGTTATTTCTTGAAGATGCTGGAATTATTTAGAAACAGAGATTTCTTCTATTCTTTTTCAAAGAGCTAAAAATTAGTATAGGGCAACATCCACAATTTCAGATCCTTTACCATGGCAATTAGGGCAAGTTTGGTTTCCTCCACATTTTTAAGTGGAGGCTAATCCTGACATTATGAAAAGTTGAATAATATGCCTGAACTTCTTGATCAGAAGACATAAATTGCGCTCCACAACAATACCGTGTACACTTATAACATGAGTATTTAAAGCCTGAATTGCTAGTTTTTCCATGACATCAGGCTGATGAACCACTGACAAGGTAAACAGAACATACTGACATGTTTTAAGACTAGGCGGCATATGACCTAGCCTGGGAAATGCTTTCAGTGAGGCATCCTGGGCATGGCTGATTTGTGCTGCAAACACCAAATTGAGTTTTGTGCTTCTGCACTGATGAATATTAATTAGTAGGACCTGCAGTGGTATCTGGAATGTGCAGTACACAGAAGACTGTACCATTAAAGACCGTCATGAACAATGTACAATTCATTACATTTATTAATGCTCTGTTTCCCCTTCAGGCAAATAATTTCACCACTGTGTGATAATAAAGGGCTTCAGTCAGACAATTTTGAGAAACTTGACATGTTATTGAACAGAAGCCATGTTCTCAGATAAAAACTGTAGCTTGCTCTACAGGGCTTTGTCACAACCAGGCCTGGAAAAGGAACACACGTTTCCATCACCACCAGGTTATTTGATGTGAAACTTAAAGTTGGCATTTGTGTGATATTGAAGGGGACTTAGTGAGAAAGATTAGGAGTTGGAGAGAGAGGAGAGAAAGGATTATAACACAGCCAATGTCAATAGATGCTGGTGTCAGTTCCAAATGCTGGTTAGGAACCAAAATCACAAAGCAGGATCAGTCCTGAAAGAAAGGAATTGGCAAAACAATCTCCTCTCATCTGTCCACTCTATTTCCACTGCAGATCTCATGGATATGTACACTCACAAGACACCTTTTCACATGCTTTTTCTACACATGTAGGGAATAATTTGACAAACCACTTAACTACATCTTCCTTGTCTCTTCTACCTCTTGTCCCAGGCTACTTTCCTTTTTCAATTCGGAAAGAGCCTGTGAAAAAAGCTTTTTCTCTACCTTTTGACACTCAGGGAAGGAATCCTGGCACAGAAAGAGCTGTCCACTGCTCAACACACCTTGCCCTCTCAGAACTGCACTCTAGGCTTTACCAGCTGCTGATTTTTATTAATCAGTACTGCAAACAGAATTTTATTAGCCAAAAAGTGGTGAAGGAAGAAGTTTAAAGTTTACAATTCCATAATTCCCAGCAGCAGTCTGTGTTCTGCTTTTTTTTCAGCAGTTTGTATACAAAATGAGTCTTTATTGTGTCAAAGCATCAAAAATAGCAGGTCAGAAAATCTTGCCTCTTCCACAAAGAAATTAAAAATAAATTTAAAAGCAAACAAACAAAAAAGAATTCTCTATGTTTTTTATATGGAGCAATAAGTTAAACAGGTTTGTCACTTTTCCTTGATAGTCAGAGAAGTTCAAAGTACAGACTGGAATAAAGCTCAGAGTACCTGTCACATAACTTTATCAAGGACCACCTTTTTATTCTGACAGAATACTGTTCTCTGCTATAGGTATCTTGTCTTCAAACATGGTTGACGGCTTTCAGCCTGTAAGGAAAAAAAATTATACTGTGTATATTTTCATGTGTTTTCTATGTATTTTATGCTTTATGTGTAGAATTTTTGGACAGTTAGCCTCATCTTGAAAATTAGGAGGACTTTTGTTCTGTGTACAAATTCATTGTTTAGTAATATTAAGCAGTTACTGTTTATATTTTAAATTTGTTTAAAATTATTTGAAATAAATGATTAATTTTTTTTTTTTGAGTTTCTAATTTTCATAACCCAAAAGCATGGACTGGTCTCTCCCTTTCATTGAGCTTATTGAATTTAGGTAAGTCTAATATAAATAAATATTATAATATATTTAATATAATATAAATAAATAAATAAATAAAATCTTCCCCTTTAGCTTAATTTTTATTTCAACTGAGAATGCTCATTTTTAACACTGATAGGAAACCTTTGCAACAATGATGTTGGGGTATTTTCGCCTTTTGAAACAAAAAACAACAAATGAATAATAATTTGCAAATGTTGCAAATCAATCAGCACTTTAATTTCATTTTAGAAGTGCTTCCCAGGAGGAGCATTTGCTACACTAATAAGCTCACTCATTAAGATACAAATACAAGAAAATTTAGTCTGGAGAACAACTGGCTTTCTTGACACTCTAGGCAAAGTGGGAAGAGTTTACTCTGCGCCGCAGCATAATCTTCTTAAAGAATAGGGCAAAGGACTTATTAATTTGTTTTACCTACTTGCCCCTAGCTGTCCTGGCAGTTCAGCAGGGTAGAAAAAGGTACCTATTCATGGGAAAGTTCTGACAGACTTTCCACGCAAACATTACAAAGCTGATTTGCAGCCAGTCCCCGGCAAACCAGTTTCCTACAACCGTTCTTCAAGTGTAGGCATCCATTAGGCATTCACTTCAGAAGGATACTTAAGTATGTGGTTAACTTCAAGTGAGTGAGTAATCTCATTGATTTCAATGGGACTATTCATGTCCTTAAATGCCTGGCTGAATCAGGAGCTAATTCCTTCTGGTTATTCTTTGAGCCTGCATAGAGACAACTCTGTGCAGACACTGCATCTCTCCAAATGAAAGTTTGCCAAATGGTCTTTGCTTAGTATCCAGAGTTCATTGTTTTCACTGCCTCTAAAATTCCTCTTTTATCACCACATTACTGACAGACAATTCACCTTTCAGTTGTTTTCTTCTTAATCTTTACAGAGATCATCATGTAGTAATACCTTCTGATGATGGTGTAATTTAAATGGCGTCCATACCAGGGTTCAGTCAAAATGCAGGGGGTTTATTAGTCAGAATATGACTTAGTTTTCCTTTTTTTAATGCCAGCACTTGTTTTTAAGGTTTTTTTGTAATCTAGGCAAACATTTTAGTCAATCTTTCAAAAAGAGGGGAAAATATGCATTGTGACAAGAGTAGGGTAAATATTAATCATTCAGTCATGGTTCATTCAGTACTACTGTGTATCATGGCACCTGCTTAAGATGTTTAACAATCCTGATTTCTTTGTCAACTTGTCAGATATCTTCAAATTATGCTGGAGTAGGGGAGAACAAAAAAACCAAAAAAAAAAACCAAACCAACCAAAAAACCCCAAAAAACCAAGCAAAAAAACACCAAACATACCTATGGCTTCTCCCCCCTCTTTTTTTAAGGATTAGGGAAGCTGTTTCATCTTACTGAGTAAAGATAGCACTTCCTATTTCTTTCCCTGCAGATCAATCCTGAATATTGCTAGCCTGTACTCCCCCGAGTTGTCTGCTAACATACTGTAATGTTCTCCCTGAAGACAATAAATGTGTTATTCAAATATGGAAGAGTGAGATCAGGAAAATGGAGGTGAATCCACTTGTAATTCTCTCTCTGTTCTGTAAGCATGCTTTTCCTAGGTCCTGATAATATTTTTAGTCATATCCTCATTCCAGGAATTGTCAACTGGTCATGACTCAGACTACAAGCAAAGGTTGGATTTGATTTTGGCTAATGCTTTTCTTATGCTGGCGTTACACTGTTGCCTGTCAATAAAGAACCAGCAACAAAAGCCTCTTCGCTTTATTTTCTCCAAGGGAGCCATTAGGCTATCCCAGAAAAAGGGAGATAAATGCATCAGAAAGTATCCTTCTCATTGGGGCTGTATAAGTGTACACGGTATTGTTGTGGAGCGCAATTTGTGTCTTCTGATCAAGAAGTTCAGACATATTATTCAACTTTCCATAGAGTGTCTCTGGAGCTGGGTATGGATTAACCAAAATATTCCTTTTTTCTCTTAAAATGAGTAGAAAAAGTTAAATGCGGCCTAACTATCTCCATGCTTTCTCACAGACCCCATAAGCAGAAAATACACAGACGTTATGGTTCTAGGGATGAGATAGCAGAAATAGCTCACATTTAAAATGAAAATATAACAGTAAGATCTTGGCATGAACAGAATCCATTAAAAATGCTTGAAGACTAACCTTCTTTCTGCCAAAAACTGCACACTTGTTGAGGTTTTTATCCAAATTGTCACAGAAATTTTTCCAGAATGACTTGTGTGACAATATAGGACACACAGTATGCTAAATATTAGTGCCACATAATGTGACTTATGTAATTTACTATTTTCTATCTGTTGTACTGTCTTCTTCTCACAGGTGTGTACTGTGACATCTGAATAACCTAGACCTGGTAGGAACAATCAGACTAGTGTGAGACCACAAACAGCATAAATGCAGAAGGTTGTTAGGCTTGGAACAAGCAGTCTTGCAAAAGAGGAGAACCAAACCCTCATTTTACAGATCAAATCCATTTCTATTGTGCTCTGATGAGGGTTTTTGTTATTTTAAATGCAAAACTGTCATGAAAGAAAATTTCCAGCTATTTATTCCTTTTTTTTTAGTATAATTTACAATTTAATAATAAAAGTGGTTCATACTTAGCAAAATATGCACTTTTTTTTGGTTGGTTGGTTTTGGGTGTTTTGTTTTGTTTTGTTTTGTTTTGTTTTGTTTTTGTTGGAAATGCAATATTGTTTAGAAAATGATCATTTGATTCACTGTGAAGCTCAAGGACATTCAGACAAATGGTTGGCTGGATCACATTTAATGGATTATACCAAATAGATTGCAAGAACCAAAAAAATCTGTATAGTAGGCTGTGGAAATTAAGTAAGTATTGACCAGTGCAGAAGAATCAATGGCTGTTGAAAAAAGAATAATTACAGTATATTGCGTCCTCAGGGTATAAGCATATAAATACACGCAAATGTTTTAACTTTCAAAGCTTTGTTCTGTTTAAGCATAGGAAAAAGCCCTTGAAACTATTACCTAATCTAATTGCTGCTTTCTCTGAGAGAGAGAAGCAGTATGGGGACAGTTTTCCTTGTCAAAATATGAAAATATCTTTGTGGCAGAAAATACAGGTGGAATAAATACTTTCAGAACTGTCTAAATGTTTAGAAGGGCCCGATCTAGTCTGACAAGAGCTGGAATGTCTGTAATTGCATTAGGAGTAAACCATCAATTTATATTCACTTCACTCTGTAAAGCTATGTAGCAGAATAGCTGCAGGGGATTCCATGCTGATTACATGGGAAAAGCTTCCAGACTGTTGAGGGAGAGCACAAATATTTTGGGCAAGCATCTCAGAAGTGTTAAACTGGATCATGAACAGTATCAGTGTACATAGACAAAACACAACTTTCTTTTCCAAAAAGGTGAAAACAGAACTAGCAAACCCTGTCAAAAAATCTTGCATAGAAATGTCCTCGAATTTTTTTTATTGCTTTTTGGAGATATTTCCATATGTGAGACTCATGTTTATGTTTTTCCTACAGAAGTATGTAGCCTAGTGCTTTCAAAAGTTGATGCAGCTGCAGTCAATTCTTTTTCAATGTGAATCTCTTATATGGTAGATTGACTTCCTCTGTCAACAAAAATAGATGAATATTGATTTTCTTGCCAATATTATAATATAGCTTAGCTACTTTTAACAATACCTACTTTTGAATTCAGTGAGAGTTTGATAGTTTGACTTGAATAAGTTGTCCTGAAATAAAAGTCAACAGCTTAAAAATGTATTGCCTGAAACTCAGCAAATAGATCTATATTTCAGTAAACATGGAATTAGTCCAGTATCCCACAGCACCATGGAATTACATGTTCATCACATTTATGCTCTCTACTTGGCAGAAGGTATTGACAACATCTTAGCAGAAATGTATTAACATCTTAAATTCTGTGTTTGTGACGTAAATTGTGTCTGGAAACGTGTAGTAAGTGCACAAATGAGCTGCGTATGACAAAGTCCCTTAATTCAAGAAAGTAGGCCAAAATTCTTCTGTTCTCAGTTAGCTGGAAGATTTTGGCTCAACTGTGTTTACAGGAGTCCTACCAAGATGACTCTGGCTATTGATTTAATTGTGGCTTGTTGCTTTACTCATAGCCAGATCGAACATCTTTCCACTAAGAAAGACTAATTTTACCAGCTGTAAGTCCCCAGTGGGGAAGCTAAGTTCAGAACGCCCATTAACTTCATATTAATCAATTAAATGTGCACATGAGTGAACACTTTCATTAATAATTTAACTCAATCAAGTTTAAAATTGACTTGGACTTTATGAGCATCAGCAAAGCTGTGGATATCAGTTGAATAAACAGATCTGCACAGGAAGTACTTATAGCCTAATGAGTTCTAAGGTAGAGAACTATTTTTGCTTCATGTTTCTTTTAATAGCTGTCTTAGTTGAAAAATGTCAACTTTGCCACAGTAAAACTGTTTATAAATCCAGCCCTTACTCAGTTAGTGGCTAAGATTGAGCTGAATGGAAAATTAGTTTGAAATAGCAAGAAATTTCATTTTCATTTTTTGTGAACATACTATTTCAAGTTTCCTCTCCAGCCTTAGAGAGGAGACCAAACCCTGTCTCCCAAATTAATAAGAAGGAAGTTATTTTTCTTCTTGAAACCTATTATTCAGCCTACAATTAAGATGTGAGAATCCTGACTCAGATCCATTCTACTCCCAATTTCCATTTCTTTCCTTCTAGATATTTCCCCATTCAGTCATATGGTTTATAGTTTAAACCACTCCTCTAGGAACTGACACATCTGAGTTTCAGACCTGCTGTCAATGAGGTTCTATTTTTATTTTGTACAAAATAGGGCTACATCATCAGGAAAATTTGAAAGAATCATCCTCTATTAAAGATCTAACCTTTCTCCTAGTGTTTTCTATAAACCAAGCTAAAAGGGACATAAAATTAAAACAATATTTTAAGTTCAATTTTTTTTAGTTTTGCAAAAAAAAAATTTTTCATTTTGATCTCTATACTGATACATCAATTTTTGAGGGAAATTTGATGTAAGAAGAAAGAATTCATCTGGAAGGCAATTCAGAAGTTGTTTTCAAGCATAAGAACATTTTGAAAATAGATGTAGAGCCTGATCTCCTATTTATCTTCTTCCTTGATGATAACAGTCCTGAAGTGTTTCAAGCATGTAATCATATTCCTGACTAGTAACTACAAAGTCAAATCAAGGTATTCATTTGATTCGAACTTTCCTCATAAAATACTCCCCACAACGAGATGTTTATTTCTGTTGCTTTCTCTGAGCTGCCTCCAGCGTGCTGAATTCCTTGGCAAAGAGGTGCTTGTTCCCAAAAGCTGTGAGTGTGGTGTGGTCTCTCTCGTGCTACACAGACCAGAGTGATCTTCTCCCGAGGCCACAGCGTTGTGCCTCTACACGTACAGTCTAAATTTACACTGGCTTTTTTTTTTTTTTTTTTGTTGCTGTGTTCCTTTGCAAGAGTCTCATAATTTGCTATCTGGAGTCACCCTGAGGGATTTTGGCTGAATCCTTCTTCTCATATTTTTTTCAGGGTATTCTTCCCCAAGAGTAGCCTGCATCTTTTCCAAATTAGATATAATTTTCTTTTTCTCTGACAAAATTTATAACTTTTCTTATTCCTTGTCTAGCTTTGGTGTTCTTTTTTTACCAGATTAAACCTTAACATTTGTAAATATCACTCACATTCCACTTATTATTGCTTTAAGTTCATCAATTAACAAAATAAATGAAATAAAAGTTAAGGTGGATCTCTTTTGCATCTACTGCTCTCGATTATCAATTATTTTGCAACTTAAAGCATTACTTTTTATTAATATTTTCACTAGAACTCCTTGTGTAATCTGTATATGGGCTGACTGATATATTTTTTTGCCCAATTTCCTTCCTGTGAGTGGTTGGTATAAGAAGAGTTCAGATTAGTAAAATTAATTTGCAACTTAGAGTCATACCTATGTCAATGTCTTTGCCTTTGGAATTTATATGTACATATTATTTTTACACATAAAACCCTCAGAATTTCAAATATAATTAACTTGCTATTATTAATGTTCTAATGTAAATTCAGAACTAAAGTACAAAAGGCTGAAGTTATGACTAAGAAGAAGTTTAGGTTTGTTGTGCCTTGACCCTAACCCTGACATCAGATAAAGTCCTGGTCCTAAGTAACCCTTGCAGAAATTTAAAGTATTGGAAATAAAGGAAAATATTGTTCCATAAAAAATGAAATAATTGAGAAAGTTATCCTGTAAAATGCAAGAATGAAGCTTCAGTATGATTATAGAGAATTGTTCCAATGATGTAAAATCTGTGTTCAGTTTTAGAAAGAAAAGCATTGTTAGATTTAATCTTCCCATAGGAAGACCAATTCTAAGACTGCTTCAAAGTATTCGCTCTTTAATCACAATATTGTTGAAAAAGGAGGATGGTAAAATGCAAAATCACCACACTCTGAATTGTTCTGAGCAAGTATCAAAAGGAATTTAATAACAGTTCTTGGAAAAAATTCATACATGACTAGCAACCTTGAAAAGACTTGTTGCTTCTTAAGGAATGAGAAAGTGCTTAACACATCTTTGTATTGAAAGTAGGAAGGCAGTTTTATCAAGCACAGGTCTGAATTTCACTTTCTTGTTAATGAAGGACCACTGGTGCTGTGGTCTTTATCTGCTGAAGAGGAAATAATATTTTACTTGACATTGTACTACAGATATGATGTAGGAATACTCCCACAAAGTTTTTCAATGCTTAGAACCAAATGAGAAAATGAGAAAACGGGATGATGCTTTAAAGTTTCAAAGTTTAGATTTATTGGATAAGGGGGTTTGGTTTGAGATTTTTTTTCTGTTTAAGAAAAGAATCAAACCAAACCAAACAAAAAACCCACAACAAACAAAAAAAGCCACAAAAAATGCCCCAAAACAGAGAAAGCCTTGGAAGGTTAAAATGGTATATCTGAAAACTGGTGCTCTGAAATATTTCATAGACTCCTATCACAGAATTTGATCCAAAGTGTCATGGATATTGACAAAGACCTATCCTATGTCAAAAGGGACTTCAGTAAAGTTCACTTTTCTGGAAAGACAATACTCCTAGGCAGTTAGATGTCAGTATATGTTTGGTACATGCACAATACCTACAAGTATTGTTGAGGGCATTTCACACTTTTGTGTTTAGTGGAAAAAGCTGGGTTCTTCCTTGTGTTGCTGTATATTTTTATCCAATCATCACGTGTCCTCTTTTTTCAAGATCTATATGGAGAATTCCATTTCCAAGACAGTCTGGAAGCAGACTTTCAAAATTCACCAATCCTGCAAAACCTTGTGGGGAAGAAGAAATATCACAACAGGTGCCTGGAATCTTTCTGGCTCATTTGCCAGGTCCTGTTGATTTGGTCTGCAATCTGCCACGTAGCTGGGGACAAGGTGACTTTGAATCCTGCTTTACAAAACAGGTAAATGAAGCCCTGCTGATTCTGCAGCAAAAATTCAAAAAGGAAAAATATTTCCATTTAAGAAAAAAAAAGTCTTTTTCAGCAGAACCAATCAAGAGAAAATGTTTGAGCTGACCTAATGATAAACAGCATTGAAATATACTTTGGTGGGTTTGATTCTGTAATGAGATGGAATAAGGGAAGTTCAGTCACCATACATAAAATCTGGAGAGATGCAGAGATCGGTTCAGGAATTCTGCAGTGCAGATTCAGACCTATTTTTCTATGATTTCACTGAATCATTCACTGTTCTTGAGAAATGTTTTGCATGGTGTACTGTCATATATTTTTAGGTGCTCACTGGAAAACCCACATATAATTATTCTTTTGTCAAAATGTGTTAGATGCTTTTCAGATATCCCACAGCAATGCTCTTATCTCAAGGGTTTAAATCTTGGTAATTTACATTCTCACTTATAGGTCTCAAAGGAAGGTACAGATGCTTGAATGCTTGTAAAACCAACTCTGTCTTAAACTTTTTTCAGACCTTGGACAAGTAGTTCCATCTCCAGAGCTTCAATCTGGTAACAAAAGAGTTCATATCTATAAAGTACTTTGAGGTAAAATTCAAAAAGCCCTTTTTGCTATGTTTCCATATGGATGGCCTCACTTTTTTTTTTTTTCCTCATGGCTTCAAAAAACCACCTGTGTTTGGTTCAACATAGTTATAGGTGTACAGTGGAGCACTGCACCATGCCATATATACAGCAAGAAGCTCTTGTCCAACAGACACAGGCAGATACAGCCACTGCCACATTCTTTTAACTCTACCCTTCCCAACCGTATGGCAAAATGGGGTTGGTTTTCTTCTCCTTTCATTTTCAAAGGACAAGAGAGGGGAAATTGTTTTCCACACTGTTTCAACTGAGTGTGGAAAACTGCAGGCCCAGTGTTCTGTGCTCTAAAGCCCTGTGGTTCTCTTAGCATTCAGAGACAAAAGATGTTTGAGGGAAAGATTGCACCAGGTATGCTTATTGACATGCAGCATTTTGTTCTTCACATTTGTTTGAGCAGCAATGTTTGAAGAAATATTTATATCCTGTTTAAGAGGAAAGTGCTTCAGAGTAAAACTCTGGTCCTCCATTGACTGAGGACCATATTTTTTAATGCTTAATACAGTGCTGCAAAGTAGGATGATATCAGGCCAAGAACACTTTTGGCTCAGTTCACATATTCTGATTTTAAAAACACACCATCCAATTAGTATAGCCTCTATTGAATGGACAAACTTGGTTGAAAAGGTATATGGAAAAATTTCATCCAAGGATGGCATGCTTTCCTAAAATTTCTACCTTTTTTTAGAGGGTTTGATTTAAGAAGAAGCTAGAGAAACACCTCTCAAGTACAGTCTGAGAAGAGAGCAGCTGAAGAATATTAGGAGAAGGAGGAAAATGCTCTTACACTTTATAGCATCAGTGAGGCTATTACTATGTCTGAAAGGCATATTTAAAAGTAATATATAAAATTGGAAAATGTCTAGTGAGATGGTCTGAAATCTGAATAATGGACTATGAAGGATAAGATTTAGGATCCTTCTCCTGTGGAAGATTTAAGCTATCAATCCATCAAATAATCTAACAGGAGGTTAGCCTGTGACTCGATCTCATTTTCGAAGTATCTACATAGGAAAGATTTATGGATTTTAGCAGAAAAGAAAGCATAAAGAGATCAAGAGAAGGAAGCTGATGGAGGTGAATGCCAACTAAAAATAAAGCACTGTATTAACAGTGGAACTATTTCTGTTCCACCTGAAACTCCCAAATCAATACACTAGGTCTTTTCAAAAGATGCTGTGTAATTCAAACAGAAATTATTAGTTTAGTGCAAAAATACCAGTGTTGCACTGTTGCTCAGAACTTAATTTCTCCTTTGTGTACTGGGAAAGTTTCGGATCATGCTTCAGAGCTCAGCCTATTATGGTGCTTGTGGCTAAGCTTTCTTTATGTTTGGGGTCAGCTAATTCAGGAGGCAAAAAAGCCACAGGCGAGGGCTCCTACACATTTTTGCCATGCACAGTGCAGTTTCTGCGGTCCGCAAGCTGACACTGGCAGTATGACACAGACTCTGGGTGCTTCACCTCTGGCATGTCACCTATTAGGCATATTGTCATTCCAGAAGAAGAGACTGGCCAAACTATATGAAATTCCTATAGGTTCTAAGACGTGTCGTGAGCTTTGCTCTCCTGAACTTGAGAAAAATTTAAGAAATTAGCTCTCCAGTCATTCAAGCTTGTATTCCTGTATTCCACAAAGCTGAAATAGAGTAGGTGAAATGTGGAAAAGCTGTTCTGAACTTGGGAAAACATCATTTCTGCAGGAGCAGCAGCATTGTATCCCAGGGTTTTTCCTGTTCCCAAACAGCCATTTGTTTGCCCAGCAATGGGTAGTTTCTTTTTAAGCTTTAACCTTTTAAACAGCTTGAGGCTCCTGAGTGGCTTCCTCCAGGCTTCCTGGAGGCTTCCAGGCTTCCAGGATCAGTCCTTGCTTCACAATTAAAACATTTCTGATGTCAAACAGGCCTTCATTGTTGTTTCAAGAATAGCTGCTGCATTACCTGTTAGAAGTTTCCTGTTTGTCAGTAGACAGCCTAGCTATCACAAAGTATCTCCCCTGAGTATTAGGAAGACTAAAATGCTACTTTCTAATAGTGTTCTTTAGCTACTGCTGCCATGGACATTTAGAACAAGTACAAACCATTTGGACAGCTAATCTCAATAAATCAGTTTTACGTTGAACTTTTAAAAAAAATCCGTTTCCAGATCTTTCTAAACTACTCAATTAAAAAGGACATTAAAAAGTTCTAAAAGACAAAATTGAATAGTCAAAGCATATATTAAAAAATAATTTTTTCTTTTCCTTTATAAAGTGTTTATTATCTAAAAGTTTATGTTCCAAACCCGTTTCCTTTATTTTTATATTATGAGCCTTTTCTTTTTTTAGCAGTTTGGATTAGAAGACAGTAAAATTTTCCAAACATGTAAGGACCATTGAATTCCTGGTAAAATGTGTTGGTCATAAGTCCACAGAAAATTTTAGTTATATGGTGGGAAGTGAAGAAATGAAAAACATATATAAGGAATTAATACTGTATTTCTATTTGCCAGTGGCTTGGTGTTGGCTTAGTATTCCAAATCAGTAATAAGGATGTCAAAACAAAGGGACAAACTAAAACAGTTAATCCCCTACTCATTTGTTCTTATTAATGAATGCTTGTTTGTAAATTGCTCTGATACATGCAATTGAAGGCACAATTATTAAAGTCAGTAGAGCAAATCTTTATGTACAAACAAGAATTCAGCATAAAGGAACGACTGACAGGTAACTGGGCTCTTGAGGCTGCTATCACAACTCTTTATCAGGGAGCAGTGGAGAGGCCTTTCCTCCAGTTAATGAAGTATAATTATCAAAACTTGGCATCCTCAGAGCTGGTGAAGGAGCTGAACAAACCAGATTCATTGCATTCCTTGGTTCCAGCCAGGGGATTCCAGTCTTATGAAAGTCATGATTTTTAGCAAGCTTAGTTTAGATTGGAGTGCACACATGAAGATACTTAACGCAGTTCTATTTCCTATTTCAAGATTTATCTTTCCTCCGTTTCTTTCAATTGTTTTTGTGTAATTATTATTTTGTCCTTTTGCCATTAAAAGAAAAAAAAAATCTTCTATAAAAAGAAAAATATCTAATATATAAATAATTCTTAATTTTGTAATTTTCTTTGGCATTTATAGAGAAAAATGTTCTTGCTTCCTGACAAGACATTGGCAAGGAACAACAGAAATTTTGTTGCCAATTTGTTCCAAGTTTAATCCACGTACCTAGGATCAGATAAAGAAATTTTTAGAGGACACCTTAAAGAAGATATTTATCTTAACTCAGTAGAGAATCAAAACTTGTTTACTGCTTTGACAACTTTGCCTTGATAGCCATTTAATAAATGAGCAAAGGCAACTCCATTTCTTGTACCATTTATCAGTTATCTGTGTACAATACATCCTTAAACAATAGGTTATAGAAGAGAAGAAAAAAATCAGCCACACTGTCATAAACAGGTTTTTTCCCCATCTACATTCTGCTGGCTACAGAAGGAGTAGTTTGTAGATGATCTTTACAAATATGCACAGTGTTTTCACTTTATGATTGCTCAAAACTAAGGGCAAAGCCTCATCTAAATAAATTATCTTATTAAACAGTGTGAGTTAAGTCTTCCTTCCCTTCATTTCTGTGTTGAAATGACTTGTGCAGGTTAAACTGCCTCTGTAACCATGAGACTCCCTGATGAAGTCAACATTACAATCTTTTCTGTGGTTCAATTTCCTTTCTGTTCCCCAATCACACTTAGGAGACATGAGGATTTTAAAGTCCAGTGATGACTGAACACATTTCACTCTACATCTCTGTAATAAATATAAATGTTTTACTTGCTGAATCTGCAAGAAGCAGAGCAAATCTGAAATCATTGTAATTCAAAAATTCATTGAATGTACCATGGGAGTGGTCCTTGTTTGTTACCTGCCTCAATGCAGAGAACAGCAGCCCTGAAAAGAAGCAGAATTATTTATACTTTGAGGAAGGAGGCTTGGGAATATTTAATGGGGAGAATACAACAGTCAGAACATATTGCTAAGTGGCTGTGCTGCTCTCCGTACATTCTTTCCATCCTTTCCTGCCTTCATTCCCCCACTGGCTCTCACACTCCCTTGCCTTGGTTTGCTGTAGCTATTTGGATCTGGACCAGAGTGAAACTGTGGATATTCATGCTTTGGGGTTACTTTGAAACAAAATCTTAAATGCCCACCTATGCAACAATCCTCACCTCTGAAACACATGTGTGATAACCTGAAAGAGCCCAGGTCTGTTTTCCATGAGTACCTATCAGTAACTATTTTTTCTCTTCTTGATTATATACCTGTTCGTGTCTGTAATTCTCAAGGATTAGCCTAAGCCTAGGGTAGCAAGTAGTTTTAATTAAAAGAAGACTGAGAAGACCTGTAACTGTAACAGAAAATCCTTGTGAATTAAGAGCAATAGTAATCCTGAATAAGATTTTTTCTGTTTTAAAAAGGAATGGATTTGCTCTTATCACTGATCTTTGCTTTTAGAACATATGCTTCTTTATTATGCTTTACTTTTTATAATTCATTCCAAAACTCAAAATATTTTGATCATCCTCTGGAAGGCTGAATATTCAAAGCCCCATATGTCACCTCTGTCATCTGTAAAACTGTGTTTCTTTGTTCAACCCTGTGAAAAGACAAATAAGATATGAGTTTCTAAGGCTACGTAAGGGTTGGTCTATTGTGCAAGCATAACAGCTAAAGTACAATATATTGCTACTTATTCAAAGAATTTTACAAGGCTAGAAATTCCAGTCACAGTATAACCTCGAGTCAAAATCTAGAAATACAAAAAAAAAATCAATACTAGATTAGCAAAGTTCTCTGGGTGACGACAACAGCTTCAGGTCTCTTCTCCTTCCTATGGTATTTCTATCTACCACTTTACATAAGACAATTATGTAATAACATGATGAAAGGCTTTCAAAGCAAGAGTTATTCAACCATCTCAAGGCAAGTCAGGGTTGGTTTTCTATTCCCCAAGCTTCTATACAGCCTATTATTTATCAGTTTCTGCTGTCTGCAGTTTCTTAAATCATGAGTTCTGCATCACTAAACTCAGAAATTAAATGAGTCAATGGCAGTATGAAGATGTGGTCTCACAATTCTTCCCTACAGAATGAACAGGAGCACCTTGGCCTGCTCTTCAGCAATGCAGTTGCATCAAACAATAGTTGTTTTAAAAACAAATCACAAAATACATTTCATCTGTGACAAACAATTCTATTTTAGCTCATGGATTCTCCTTGTAAATGTAATTTCTATCTCCTGGAAACCCTACTGAGCTGTTTTTTCCTGCAAAAGATGTCTGTTTTCTTTTATAACAATACATATTTTATGAATTCAGATTTGTAAGCAGCAAGTTGTATCCTTTTCTGATTTTTGCCTTTATAAACAGTGAACTCTGGTATTTGCCAAATGGCACTTTCAGTTTTCTCAAACTAAAATGGGCCTGTGCCTTTAGCATAGGAGACCCTGTTACCAGCTAGCTGCATTTTCTGTAGGATGTCAAGTAATGTAAGTTACTGAAGAGCTCAGTACAGTGCTTTACAAGTTTTCTGTCATCAACAGGCACAAATTATTAAGGAGAATCAGACTGAGTAAGGTCTTGAAATCATGTTTATTAAAAAAAACCCCTTGAACTTGATAACATAGTCCCCACACTGGTTTAGATATTATAAAATTTACTCTGATGTAGGATTTGGGGATAAAGAATGCAACCGTGATTCTGAAAGGAACTGGTAGGAGAAACAAACTGACCAAATCAACTAGAAAATGATGACTGCCCTTACTACCAATGCTATAAAACAATAATTGTGTTTCCTACACAGCTTTACTGCTTTCTGGTCCTCCCAAAAATCCTTACCTTATAGGCATAGCATGTTTTATCTCTTTTAATAAATAAAATTCTTGTGTAATGCAAACTACACTTTAACTTTTAACCCAGAAAAAGCATCTATCTTTTAAATATTTCAGAATTCCATTTTTTTCCTCAGTAATCTGTGAACATCTGTGTTCTTGTTCTTGAAAATGCTAGCATCCCATACCAGCTCACTCAGGAAACCTCTAGACAACAATAACTGCAATATTTCCAATCAAATATATAATAAGGAAAAAAATCATATGAAATCCTATTAAAATAGTTATTTCTTTCAGAACTGATTTTTTAACTTATAGATCTGAACGTAAAAATGACACGTTTTTATTTTCCATTTTACAATTCAAAGTAAGGTTTCATGGAAATATTTACTTTTAGTAGTAAAATTAGTAAAAATTTTCAGACTTCTTCTCTGGATTTGTTCAGATTCCATCATGCTGTTTTTAAGAGCCAATGACAAAGACTATGGGACATTTGTTTTATAGGCTGTCTTAGAAGATGCTCATGTCATTACACAGGTAATCCAAATGGATTTCTGCTGGCCCATTAGTACATCAACAGATGGTCAATACCTTTACTAATACGAAAGAAAGGAAGTGAAATTTTAGACAAATGCACTTGTTCACAGGTTTAAAATGGATTTAGATTTTTGAAGATTTTTTTTTGGCCAGAATCAGAGTTTGAGGACCATGTTGCACTTCTGATATGCACTTCTAAGAAATTTCAGTGAAATTTCTTAATGCATCAAGAACCAGTTAATCTTGAACATCTTTGCGAAGTTAGACTGCGCATTTTTAAAAAAGCTACCATATGCTGAGTTACATCTTTAATTACTTAAGCATCCAGTAGGCATAAACTTTATTTACTCCACAATGTTTGGACTAAAAGAGCAGAGCATCCAAAGTTACCTTTCATTTTGGAGCTCCTTTTCAATATTTACATAAAACACCCTGGTTCCAGAGCCCTCCTCCTCCACCATGCCTGAGAAGCTTCTGTTTGCAGCCCCACAAATCCCATCTACCACATGAAATGTTCCAAAACCAGTGACTTTTAGGAGCACTCATGCGCATTTCTTGCAAATTTCTTTCTCCCTGTTTCTCCTTTGTCAGTAGCCCCACACTATTCCACAAAACAAATGGTAATGGAAATTATATGCAAAAGGACTAAGCAAGTGCTAAGAAGGTAAATCTTCACCAAATGTCTCTTTGAGGATTCCTTCAAAGCGTTTCTGTGTTTAGATATTTGGTGGTGCACTAGCCTCATGGCTTAACAAAGTAACAGGAAAAAAACCCCTTCTGTCAGTAGGATAAATGTACTGTTTCTTTTTTATACTTTGTTTTTGGATAACTAACAAACACAGTTCACTGTGGGAAACTGAAGGTCTGAAAGGCGTACAGCCTCATTACTTTTGTCCATTGAATCACATGGACTGAAACTCCACTCTCTATATAAACACTAAAATACCAGAAATGCCACTGATGAGGAAGCTTATCCATCCTGAGTTTTACAGTGTCTGTCTGACTGGTTTGTCAAAGAGATTTGCAGATAAGAGGAAAGCAGAACAGTTTTGATGCCAGATTTCTCAAAAGAGCAGTCGAACAGTAGGGATGTGTGTGAAATAAATCAATCCTAACTTTTCCCTTTCCACTTTTTCCCCTTCTTTTGCAGTTCTTTGGCATGGTTATGTCTCCTGAGAAGATTAAGTTGCAGGTTCCTCATTTTACAGGAGAGGAAAATCTAAACTTTTTCACATAGAAAGGAGTTTTTGCAGTCTGCAAATGAAGTGTATGTGACATAGTTGGTTTCTCCATCACCATGACTTTAGAGAAACCTGAATTTTATGAATATTTTTTTGTATTGTAGTATTTGCCAGAAGTTTCCAGTTTCCCTAATTACTGAAAACCTGGAAAAGAGGCAAACTTTCAAGATGGCTCAGAAGCCAGTCTCAGTCTGTGAAAGGAATGTCTCCAGTGTCTGAGAAAGGGGAAAATGTCAGAAGGAAATAAAGAACAAGTTGAGGAAACTTTTGTTTTTGTCACTTGAGATCGTCTGTCTAAAAAAAAAAATCAGTGTAGTCTGTTCTTGCACACAGCAGGGTATTTAGTAATTGCACTACGCTGTAAACAGAGCTGAAGGAGTTGTCTGGCGCTGTGAAACAGTAAAGTAGTCTTTCATTTGTAAAGCGAGGTAGAGGAGTTGAAATGCCATGACTTGAGAAAACTTTTAAGTAATTATGAGGTTGTGAAAAACCGTAGGATGGTTTATTCAGACTTGAGGAGTGTGAAGCAGAAGAGGCACGAGTGACACAAGTCAGGCAGTGCCCTGGATGGCCTGGCTCTCAGTGCTGCAGCAAAGGGCACAATGTCCATCCCCATCCTGACACCTGCTGAGTGAAAGACTTTAGGGTGAACTCAGGTAAAGACGGGGGGAAGCATCTAATCCTCTAATAAATAGATTTATTGAAATGGTTCTATGCATGGTGACCTCATACTTTGTTCAGCAGTTTGAAAGTACAAAATTCTTTTGAGAATCTTTCTAATTTTTAAAAGAAAGATCCATTAATAAACATTATTTTTTAATATTCACATGCAGAAATGTTTTCTGAAACGCTTTTCCTATGCAACATTAAATGAAATATTAATAACTATAGTTAAAATTATAGTTACTTATAAAATTCATCTTCACAATATTCACTCCTCTGTGGTACAAAACTAATCATTGAGATCAGGATAAAAGTGTCTTTAAAGGGATAAAAACTACAATGTGCCTGAGTCCCTTTTCTACTTTGGGCAAATTAGAATATTGAGCTGTCGCAGCTGGAAAACTAAAGGCAAAAAATGAAGATGTGTTATGAAAGAGTTTTTCTTCTAAGAATCTTTAAAAAAATTACAAAATGGGGCATTAATTGAAAATAGTAGAACCAGAATCTAGGACGCAGTAATTGTTGTGTTGCAAGAGTACTGATGTGGATGAAATGCTTTGCCTTCATGTGAGCTAGTGGTGAAAGTATAGACATAGAAACAAATGTCTGGGCAGCAACAAAACCAGAATAAACTCTAAAATTTCTCCACAATGAACAACTTTAAAGAAATTTTGATTCTTTGCTGACAAAAGGGGTTAAATGTATGAAGTTTAATATAGATATTTCTCTCCATTTTATACTATGCATTTTGCTTTTAAAAGGAAAAATTACTGTTGGATAAAGATTTCTGTGTATTAAAAAAACCCAAAACACTGTGAAAATTTTTCCATTCATCTGAAGTCCTTTCTTATCCACAGAACTATGCAATCCAAGTCCACAAACTCAGTATCAGCACTCTAGGCTGTAATGGTCTAATACAAGGATTTTTAGCACTGATTTTTCCACTCCCCCAGTCCTGCCCCGCTCTTAATACATGATTCTTTGAAGATTCCTCTGATTTTATTGTTGAGAATGAAGGTAGATTATGATATAGAAATATTCATGGGGTAAAAACACCATTTATGATTTTATAGATTATCACATATAAAATCAGACGCAGGTTAGCAAATGCTAGACAGACACTGGTTTAATATATTCTGGGATATCAATTTCTTCAACTGCATTTATTTCTGTACTGAAATAAGAATTTTTTTTAACTGTTTGCCTAAAGTTTTTGCTACTTGTTCTTTTCTTATGGGACAATTTAGAGATTTATTTGTCAGCAGGTTCATCACAGATTAGCTCATGTCAACATTTTGTCTCATTACAGGGTTTTCCATGACAATAAGCCTGCAGACACTGATGACCTCCAACAATACGCTTGACCTCTTATGTGTTCTGTATTTTTGCTGTTGATTTTTTCCAGTTCAGCATGCATCACTGAAGTTATAAACAAAGTAGAAAGGACATACAGTAGGGCAGATAGCTAAGTGGAATATGTGATCAAAACAAGAGATGGTTTTTGATGTTATCTTGTGTAAGGTACTTGAACTGGTTTTGGCTGGGGTAGTGTTAACTTTCTTGGCTTGTATGGGGCTGTGTTTTGAGTTTGTGCTGAACACAGGATTGATAATACAGGGATGCTTTTGTAACTGGTGAGCAGGGCTCACACACAGCCAAAGCCCTTTCTGCATTCCATACTCCAGAAGGCTGAGGATGCATGGGAGACGGGGAGTAGAGACAGCAGGGACAGGTGATCTCAGCTAACCAAAGGGATATTCCATACCATGCAATGTCATGCTCCGTGTATAAAATGGGGAAAGAAATACAAAGGAGAGAGGGAGCATTTGGAGTGATAGAGTTTGTGTTCCCAATTAACCATCATTCGTAATGCGGCCCTGGTGCATCTCCCTAGGATGGCTGAACAACTGCCTGAACATGGGAAGCCGTGAATTAATTCCTTGTTTTGCTTTGCTTTTATGCACAGCTTTTGCTTTCGCTACTGAGCTGTCTTCATCTCAATCAATGAATTTTCTAACTTTTGCCCTTCCCATTCTCTCCCCAGTCCCATTGGTGGGAGAGTGGGCGAGCAGCTGCAGAGGGCTGTGATTAAAAAAATGCCAGTACTGTAGGGGCACCAGCATTGGACAAGCTAAATATTTTACTTCAGATCAATAAATAGAGGAACTGAAATTATGCTGTGCATGCACATTCATATCCACATAGGTGAAAGACAAACTTATGCCAACATACTGCAAAACTTCCAGAACTCTGTTTTATTATGCTGGCATTCTTTCAGACAGTGAATGGCATAGTGTACAGGAGACTTACAGCCTGACAGAATATATTTATTTTTTTCTCCAGACATTTTCTTTTGTAGATGATTAGACCACAAGGTATGAAACCAGTGTACTTTCCTGCAGTGCAACTATGGAGTGCCTGCAGTTTTTCTCAGCTGACCACAGTCCCCAAGGTAACATGACACTGGGGAAAATGGCAGGACCAAATCTGGAAAAAATATTTGCTCTGTTTAAAAAAACTTCAGTAACTTCTGAGAGCTAGGTATTGCTTTGTTGACTTGACCATGAGCTTCAGATACATAAATCATTTCACTTCTTGGCACACTGGAAAGACCAAAATAAGGTAAGATCAATCTCTGCTTTGTATTTGTTGATCTATACAACTCTATGGGGCCTGATGGGATTCATCCAAGAATCTTCAAGGAGCTGGCTGATAGCTTTGCAAAACCTCAATTGATGATTTTCAGGCTGCCTTGGGAAACTGGAACAGTCCCAGCTGACTGGAAACTGGCAGACATTGTCCTGATTGTTAAGAAGGGCAAGAAGGAGGACCTTGGAAACTGTAGGCCTGTCATTCTTACTTCAGTGCCTGGTAAAATCATGGAAAAGATTATTCTAGGCAGTATTGAAAAACATCTGGAGAATTGGTTAAAATTTGAGCCAACACAGTTTCATGAGGGGAACATCCTGCTAATCAAATCTGATTTCTTTTTACAACAGAAGAACCCACATAGTTGATTCAGGAAAGCCAGTTGATGTAATCTTTTTAGGCTTCAGCAAAGCTTTTGATGCTGTCTCTCACAGGATCCTTCTGGACAAAATGTCCAGCACACAGCTGGATAAACACATCATGTGTTGGGCAAGCAAGTGGCTTATGGCTGGTGTACAAGCTATTACAGTGAGTGGGGTGACATCAGACTGGGGACCTGTCATTAGTGGGCTTCCACAGGGCTGCATCCTTGGCCTGGTGCTCTTCAATATCTTCATTAACAACCTGAATGCAGGACTTGAAGGAATAATAAGTAATGTTGTCAACACTAAATTGGGTAAAACTGTTGGCTCCCAGGAGGGCAGAGAGGCCCTGCAGAGAGACCTTGACAGAATGGAAGGCTGGGCAATCAACAACCATATGAAATTTAACAAGGGAAAGATGCTGCATCTGGGCCAGTTCTGGATGTACAAACACACTGGTGAATGAGAGGCTGAAGAGCAGCCCTGTGGAAAAGGAGGAGGGAATCCTGGTCAATGAAAAGCTGAACCTGAGTCAGCAGTGCCCTGGCAGCCAGGAGGGCCAACCCTGTCCTGGGGGGCATCAGGGACAGCATGGCCAGCCAGGCAAGGGAGGGGATTGTCCTGCTCTGCTCTGAGCTGGGACAGCCTCACCTCCAGTGCTGAGGGCTGGTTTGGGTGCCACAATATTAAAAAAAAATTAACAGTTAAGGAGTGTCCAAAGGAAGGCAATGAGGATGGTGAAGAGTCTTGAGGGGACACTGTATGAGAAGTGGCTGAGGTCACTTGGAGAAAAGGAGACTGAGGGGAGACTCACTGTAATCTTTATCTTCATTAGCAAAGAGGAGGGACAGGGACCAATCACTTTATTTGTGACCAATGACAGGTCTTGAGGAAATTGCATGAAACTGAGTTAGGGGCAGTTTAGGTTGGATATCAAGGAATGATTCTTCACCCAGAGGGAGGTTGGGCACTGGAACAGCTCCCCAGGGATGTGGTCACAGCAGCAGCCTGACAGAGCTCAAGAAGCATTTGGACACTGCTCCAAGGTGTAATGGTGTAATGGAGGCACATGGTGTAATTCTTGGGATGTCCTGTGAAAGGTTAGGACTTGGGCTTGATGAATTTGATGGGTCCCTTCCAACCCAGCATATTCTGTGATTCTATACAATTACCAGTCCATTGAAAAATAATACAAAAAGATGAAACTAAATAGGCATCTTAGTGGGCATATTTACTACAAAAGTCGTTCTCTATTAGAATTGGAAAGTACCTAGGGACATAGGGTGACATAAATAATTGCTCTTTCTAACATTTCAGACTGATATTTACAGCTGTTATTATTATATGTACCAAACTCTTTGGGTTGAGTGTTTTTTTCCAGGGAGCCTATTGAAAATATTTTTTTTCTTTCTTGGTCATTTACATTTAACTAATATGGCTGATGTAATAGTTTTTTGTTCTTCATAGCACAAACACATTTTCTCTGATCAGCCATTCATCAGAATTGCCAGTTCAGTGGTGATGAATTATTGGTTCATTGGTAATCACAATTACAGTTTTTTATTTGTTTGTTTTTACCTAGGCCATGATTTAATTGAAGAATTGTTTGAAACAAGTTAGACGTTCTGCTGATAGCCTTTCCTGCCAAATTGATAATGACCTCCAAAAATTATCTGACATCCAAAAAGCAAAGAACAAGTAAATATTACATGGAAGCTAGTAAAAACGTATTATTTTTAACATGACAGCATTTCATTTTCAAACACCGAAGATAAATCCCTTTCTAATGCCATGTCTTACCACCATAATTTGAGACAAACCAGAAAGAGTTTGAATCTGGCCAGATCATTATTTAAGCAGCTTTACCCTTTGGGTAACACAACATACTACTTTGTATTTTCTCTCTGCTCTTGTCTCTCTGCAATAAGACTGAAGAAATTAACATTACAAAATAAAGGAAATTTTGTTCTGGCCACGCAAATGCAAAATCCCGGTGAGTAATATTTGGAGGAATGCTGTTGTCTGATTTCCATTTATAACTGTGACATATACATATACAGAGAGCCAGGGCACAGCAATAGCAGGCCATATGAAAAACTGTCCATTATAGGTATTTTTGACTACCAAAACCAAGAAAAATCTAAGGGAAGAGCCCCAAAAACATGCAAGGTGCATTCTGGCCAGAGAAAATATTCTTTTGAATATCTGTTTTTATGTCCTTTTAGGGAAGAAAATACTACATTTTCAAACTTTTCATATTTTCCTTCCTTTTTGTTTTTTTTCAGAGCTGCATAGAATGTAATTGTCTCTAGGGAACGGATTTTACCAGAAGATGTGCAGATGTAAGGAGCAAAGGTTCCATGAGGGAAAAAAAGTTATTTGCATTTTCTGGCAATTATAGAGAAATCTTAACCATAGATTTCAATCTGCAGCTGCTTTTATGTTATTTTCATTCTTTACTTGGAATAAAATTGATCACCTTTGCTTTCAAAAGAGTTTTGTCAGGGCTCCTCTTCACTCTATTGCCATTTAGTCTGCTAACATCTCTTTGACAATAAAGTATCTGGACCCAAAATTAGCATTGCTGCTCACTAAGGTATTTATGACCACACTTAACTGTCCATAATATCCATGAAAACCACATTGGAAAAAGAGGAAAATATGAAATACAGTCCTATGATTTAAGCTAGTTTAAACAAGAGTGTCAAAAGTGTAAGCTACTTATACTGATCTAGTAGGTATAGTAAGAAAATGTGGGAAATGACTGTAATTGCTCTGCAGTTTTGCAGTTTCATCATGGAACCCTTTATAAGGAATTCTGATTTTATAAGGAATTCTCAGGATCACAGAAGTCAGCTCGCTTTGAGTTTTCAATTCATTACCAATGTATGCAAAGTTTGCAGAAATGCATGTAGGAGTAAAGGTTGGACTCAATGGTCTTGGAGATATTTTCCAACTTTAATGATTCTTTGTTTCTGTGAACACTTATTCTATTCCTCATACTTCTGTATTTCTGTCTTCTGCAATGTTATTTATGCTAGAACCCTTGGCAATAGTGACACAACCTTGCTTTCTGCTCTGGACCCATTTATATAGATTTCAGTTTGCTGAAATAGGAGATCTAATGTTAGCATTAATCACTGTTTTCAGCTGTCTCGGTGCTCTATTTATTAGATATTTTCTAGGCAAAGTGGAAAGTTTCTGCATGATCAATAAACATTTAAGCAATGGTAGTTTATATTATTTTCTTTTTTTTTTTCTCCCAACAGTTCATTTAACATCTGAAGGTGATCTGTTGCAGGATATCCTGATTAATAGTATTTCTGTTCCTTTGGAAATCTGGAGCTTAGCATGAAATGAACTGCTTATAAAATGAAGACAATGAGATATAACTTGTTCAGAGTTGATTTTATTTGGAGCAAGCAAACTCCTCTTTGCCTTTTTTTTATAAGTAGATAGATAGATAGATAGATAGATAGATAGATCAGAGTACACAATATATTAAATATTTCTTACATATATATATATATATATATATATATATATCCTTATATGCATGCAATGGGACTGTATCCCTATGCCCCTCAAGCACTGGCTGCCAATTACATTCCTCAGGAAAACTGCCAGGATGTGAGCAGTATGCAGGGAACAACTTACGCTGAATTTCCTCTTATGCCAGTGCTGAAAGAAGTTTAAAGGATTTTACACAGATACTGATGCTGTCATGTTGTTAAAGGTTTGAACGTTTGCTTCATTTGAAAATTGAACTCTGACCCTTAGAGCACTAGGAGTTTTTTAAGGTATCTTTCCTGAGATTCAAGGTTCAGTGGTCCACATCTTTAGGCTCAATCAGTGGTGTTATCTAATACATTCCCTTTTTTCTTCCTGATATTTACCTTACCTCTATGAATTTCAACATTGCAGTTAAGATGGCAGCGAATACCACAAATTACTTTGCTCATGGAAGTGGAAGAAGTCTTTGCTTGTCTATTCATGTTTGACTAGAAGCCTTGTTTTTTTTTTGACTTCAGCACAGTGCTGACTATGGGACACAATAGACCAATGTTCTAAATTTACATTCTTTTTCTGTTATTCTCTGGGGAATCCGCTGCTTTGTAAATTATGGGCAAGAGTGAATATTTCCTAAATGGATTCCTCATTAATTATTTAATTTTTCTAAATATTTTTTAAGTTTTTAAATTATATTAAAGCGA
Organism: Melospiza melodia melodia; assembly: GCF_035770615.1. NCBI lineage: Eukaryota > Metazoa > Chordata > Aves > Passeriformes > Passerellidae > Melospiza > Melospiza melodia. The sequence continues at coordinate 48,533,413 of NC_086226.1, forward strand.
GGTTTTTCCCATTCCAATAGGATTTGTTCTCTCCACATGAAACAACATGTGGCAATCTCCACTAGCTATTGGAGGTATAGTGCTTTATACATCATCTTTGCAGAAAAACTGTCCTATAATCATTCAATATGCCAGCACAGATCAGTAGCAATTCTTTACTCAAAAATTATGGCATTTCAACTTGGGGCCAAAAATTCCCAAGTCCTTCATCTATGAAACCACAAATATCATTTCTGGGACCATTGCAAATGCTACTTCAGTAGTTATTTAAAAATTTCATCCTAATTTATGATATTACAATAAACTTATACTTAAAGAAACCAGGCTTAAATGCGAAGAGAAAATTTGCTGAACACAATTTAATCCTGGTAAGGAAAAAATCTGTAAATGCAATAATGTAATAAAATCTGTAATAAAATCTTATAGATCTGGCAGGAGAAATGTACAGACTATGTGACCTAGCAGTTGTTTAGCATAGCCTAAAGAGTTACATTTAAATATCGCAAAAGGAAAAGACTTGAATTTCCCACCTGCCTCTCCCCTCTTAAATAGGCTTTCTGAGTCATCAGTTTTGGACCAAAAGTTATTCGTGTCCAGCTCTGAAGTTAAGTTTAGTGCAAGTGTCCTAAAATTCAGTGAAAACAGATTTCCTTAGATGAGCAGGTTATAAGAGTTCATGATATCTAAGATATATAAGATTTCGATATTGTGCTTTTTCAAATGCATGTATATTTTTTGTTCATGATTATGCATCTAGAGATTCCTATTGACTCTATTAAGAAGTTTTTTATATATTTGGATATGTAACTATATATATAAATACATACATATAGCAAATTTTACACTTAAGTATTTGCTTTTATTTATGTTTTTGTTTTGTTAGGTGACATATAATGAGTTAAGGAGAATTCCTCCTGTCAAGGAGAGAACTTACTTCTTATTACAGCCTGAACACATGCTGTTATCTTACTTTCCCTTGCAGCTGTCATTTACTGGTATACTGAGTTGGTCCTTGTTTGCAAACAAGCCCATCAGCTTTCTTAGCTAAAGCATTAGATGTTCAACATGAAACTGAGCAAAATTCTGAATCTCTCTCTGATATATTGATGTACTGATGCACTTCTGCTGGGATATGTGCCTTTCAGTGTAGGAACCCCTGCAGTAACCATAACAGATATCAGCAGCCTCGTTACAGCAATGTGGCACTGCTGTCACTCGCATGGAAACACCCTCGAGACATCCATCCTCTCTTGGATGTACCCTAAAACTCCCTGGGAAATTTGCACTTGACAGCTCACAAGTTACAAGCAACTGTGGCATCCACTAGTTTTCCTTTTTGGTACATCTCTCTGGTATTTACAATTCTCTGCCCAGCGAGTGGTAAGGGCTGATGTGTTTGGATGACAAATTTAATTAAGTCTAGTCAGTGGAAGCAAGCAGCACTGCTTTACTTGTAGCAGGTTGCTGTGTCTGAGCAAGAATACAGCAGCTCAAACTGGCTTACAAGTCTGGCTTACAAGTTACCAGTGGTAGATTGAGCAAGAAGGGTCTTCTTATCAGTGATAAGATCAAGCAAGAAGGGTCTGCTGGTTTTAGTCCTGAAGAATGCTGAGACCTGCTTGACGGTCCATCAAACCCATTTGTGACGATATGCAAGAAAGATGTTCCCTGGCCGGGCCTGCGAGCAGCAAGGATATGCAGGCCCTCATATGGAAATTAGAGTCAAAATTTTCAAGCAGCAAAAAACAGAGAGCTGATAACATCTTTTTCAGCAGCAAAGAATATTTTGCTGAGTAAACATGACAACAAAAAGTCTAAAAATGCGTAAAATGATAAAAATTAAATTCACTCTATACTATGAAAGGCCAGTCCCATTTTGGCACAGTAAGGACTTCTAGCACAACTCCCAAAGGTGAAAGGACTCAATAAATCATTTAATATGCTTGTATAAGTACATTTTAGTTGGCATCCTTAATTCTGTGGGTAAAATCATATAAAGGTCCTTTTAGACCTGTATAATTTTAGATATAAACTGTTGACTAAGTCTGGGGCTAGGATTGGACTTACCTAGACTCCTCTCTAAGAAGTTCATAGAACAAGGGGATTCTTTCTAGACCACGTGCCTCAATGGAAAGTCTTTGCCAACAAGCTTTATTTGAAGGTCCCTCTCTGCCCACCACTGTCCTGTGAAGGCCTGACTGGCAGCCTTTAGCAGAGTGGGAGCTGTGCCCAGCCCAGCAGCGGCAGGAGCAGGGTAGCGGTGGCGCCGCAGGCCGCAGTGCCCCGTGCCACAAGGGCGCCCCAGCCGCGCAGGGCACACCCCGTCCATCCTGACCTTTCTGAGCCAGCCAAAGGCTGACTGATGCCAACCATTGTAACGGTGACGAGAGGTAACCTTTGCAAAGGAAAAACCTGGGATCAAACCGATTCCCTGGAGCCAGTCCTACAACCTGCCTTCACCCTTCATGAGCAAAGCTTTCTTCTAGAGGCAGTAAGAAGAAGCTCTTGATTTTTGTATTGGACAGTAAAAGCCACAGTTTCTGAATGATTCATGACAAGCAGTCCCAACTGAGACACGAGTGTCCAAAATTTTCTCAGCAATTTTAACACTGTCCTTACCTAAAAGAATGAAGGAAGAATAGTTTTTGTTTTGGATACCCACAATGATATCCATAATTAAACTTATTTTGTTACTGAAACTAATGCAGATTTAAAATCTGCATATCTACAGTAGAACAACCTTGTGTTGACCCAAATACCAAACCAGCATCCATTCAGTGCTAAATATCATCATTTTTTAGTTAAATTTGCAATAGATAAAGTCTTAAACTCATTTAAGATTGTGATCAGTGTTTTATAACTGTTAAACCCAGTCTTCTGTCAAGTAACAACAGTTTCTTTTTCTCAAAGCTGAATGCAGGCTGTTCTATGATGCCTTTGGTGATGTCACTCTCTCTTCCAGATCCAGTTTGTACAGAATAGCAACAATAAATGGAGAAGGCACTGAGGTACTTAGGGGGACTGCTAGATGTTTTCTGTTTTAGTATTTACTTCTTGTTGTCCAGTCTGCCTTTCCTCAGAATTAATAACATATTGTTTTTCCCTCAGCACTGGCTATATGGCAACACCACCATGTATTAATAAAGGGCTTAAGATCAATAATAATTTACAACTTGTGACACAGGGATTAGTACTGAGTCCTCTTCAATGACATTCCAGTTACCTGTGGGTCAGTTTAAATGGGCATGAACAGATTTCTTAAATCCAACACTTTTCATTAGGAGTGGAGTTGATCTCACTCAGCTTTGGTTGTATAAAACATTAACTGCCTGGATAGATTCCAAATTTAGTCATTGGAAAACATCATATTCAGTGTCTGATTCATTCCATTCTGAGGTAAATCAGCCACAGGAAGTGCAAATCTCAGTGATTATCTCCAAAAAAGCAACAAGATCTCAACGTTTGATATTGCTGAGAGTATCTAGTCATCCTGGAAATGCCTCTGAGCCAACACTGCAGGTCCGCAGTGCTTTTTTAGATCAGCTTTGAGAACAAAGACCCCAATGCACAGAAAGTGGTGCCTCAGAAGGCCGGTCTTCCAGCTCCCACTCCTGTTGAGCCTATCCTTAAAGTCTGTCATAGCTGAAGTAATATTCAACATCCAGATTTTCTGCAGTTAAAAGTGCTCAAACATAGGGAATGAAATTCTTTTCTGCGGGGTTTGGGATGAGTGTGAAGTAATTTTTTTCCAGAATGGAATCTCATTTCCATACAAGACTGCTTGTCTGGTGCCAAGGAATAAAATAAATTGGTAAAGATTCAAGGGGGAAGGTTTAATATGCTATTCACAACATAAGGCAGAACAGCAACAGATTACTTAAAAATTTTATTTACAGACCTTTATTTTTATTTGACCTTTGAGCTGCTCTTCTATCAGAATATAGAAGTTCTGTATTAACATAAGAATATAAAAACCGTCAACATGATGTAATAGAATTTTTAAATAATTATTCAATTTTTATAAAATTTTATTTAAAAATAAATATTTTGCAGAAAAGCAAAAGGTAAAAATAAGCAAATACCCTGAGGAGTTTTCAGCTGCTGACAGCAAAACCATTCCAACAATAAAAATCTTGCATATAGATTTCTGAATACAAGAAGCAAAACAACAGGCAAAAGTCGTAAGTGGATGATAGTCAAAATATATACAGAGAGGAGGCTTTTTGAATGTTCAGTAGAAAGAACAATGACTTTCTTATGTAGGTTTATGCTCTCAAAATATTTACTATAGACATATATAATCCAGACAAATTTCACTATCAGATCTCTTTGAACTATGGAAAATTTTGTGGTTTTACGTCAGTGTCTTCTAATACCAAAACACATGAAAAAAACTTATGGAAAATAACTGGAAAAACAGTTACTCATAGATCAAGACTTGAACATGTTTGCTTACATTTAAGAGCTTGAATAGTTGAATTTACAACACATGAGTATATTTTCATCACTGTCTTATAAAAACATACACTGGAAACAATGGGAAACCATAATCATGGCAGAAGATATGATGCTGGTGTTTTCAGATGAAGTTTCTTGAGCACTAAAATGGCTCTCCAGCCTCAAACATACCAGAAAAATGCTAATACACCTATCCATGTTTCCCAACATTGAGCTTTACTTTGGAAAACATACTTTTAGTGAGCTAATTACTTCTTAGTATTTACTGTTGAAGTCTTTTGCTACTGGGACTGTTTTAGAAAGTGAAAACTGAGTATGAGATCATTAAACTGGAAATCATTGCAGTTTGCAAAAATTCTTGTAACATAAACGTGCCCCTTGGCTGACTTTTGCTTTGATAGTGACAACCAATATAGCATAGATCAAGCCATTGGAAGAGAAATCCATAGGATATACCATAAACCAACTATAATAACCATAATTTCCAATGAAAACTAATTTTCTGATAATCAGTTCAATTTTAATCTAAATGGAAGGTACTCTCTTCTCTCCTAGCAACCCTAATGCAAATCATTCTCTGTAACAACTGATCCATCATCTGCTGCCACTTGTATGTGGGTGTTCTTTATACATTACCAGGATTTACTTCAACAAGGTAAACCTATACTTTTTGTAAAGGAATGCAATTTTTTTATTCAGAAGTATTCGCTCCCATTAACCACATTCCTACAAAAAATTGAGTTTTATTTCCTGGTGTCTGGAATAATTTCAATGACTCATAAATTGTTATCTAAGACACTATCTGAGTAATTATCCTTAAGGAAAATTTGGTTGTGTTCTTTTCATACTTTTTTTTTTGTACTTAGAGTACATATGAAGTTGCCAAACTGAAAGGCACAGTGAGGAGGTAGTAAAATCCATCCTGAAACCCCTGTCAGACAGAGCATTCCAGTAACTCTTTAATCTCCACTGTCATAAATCAGAAACCATTTTTAACACTCAAGATCTGAAAATTCATAATGTGTAACCTTTCAAAGGTGTTGAGAAATTGAATGATGGGCCTCTTCAACAACGACCTGCCTCATAACTCTTGCAATAATCCATTGACTATGCAGAAAAGAAGTTTTAGCAACAGAATTATCAAATTCCACAGAAGTACTGGTGAAGCTCTGTTTGCTTTTCTTCTCTGTACTTTTTTGAGGCGGGTCAGCTGGGAGCTAGGTCACTTCCCAGGTCATATTGTTGAAAGAGTTCACCAACAGTCTCTGGAATTACGTCTGCAGGTTTTTGCCCCTAAAATAAAACTGTCCTGTGACCTTCTTTGTATCTAAAGCAAACTCCAGTTGATGAAGTGGGTGGCCATTTTACATGGGTAAGAGAATATTCAACTTATTTCATCAGTGAGTGAGGAAGGCATGGAACAAGTTTTTCTTGAGGGTATCCCCCACATGCTTTCTTAGCACCAGTACTCAGGTTCTCATTACTTCAGACTTCTGAATTATTCATACTATTATCAGGATGTAATCAATCTCTTCCCTCCAGAACTGCCTGCTGAATGTCTTCCTTCCCTTCAGAACATGAACGTGCCACCTCTGTATTACTGAGGTTGAAGAACGTGCACTGAAGAGAAGTTATCACATGGAAAGGTTAACAAGAACAGAGAACCAGATGCCTCATTTTGCTTCTTAAAATGATTTGTTTATTCACACTTGACACTTGGACCCAAGTGCTGCAATGAGTTATACTAATGTAAATTTAAAGTAAGCTCCATATGAGTGCAGTTCAGAAAAATTCACAAAAACGAAACTGAAGGTGAAACTTACTCTTTAGAGCTATGTTTGTCTCCCCAGATCTTTCACTAGGTGTGACCTGACTGGAAAAAACTCATGAAAATTCTGTCAATGATGTAAATAAAGCATGTGGAAGAGACGAATTCTTAAGTGGTTGTATGTGCCTATACCTTGGGTTTTCATCCAATTTGGAATAAGGCCTAACATCCTGAAGTTTGGCTTCCAATATCAAAATATGTTCTTCTGCAATTATTTCAATTCATTACAGTGAATTCCATGTAATACCAGGAACTCTACTTTTTTTGTGTTATCATAAAATCAACTCTACTGAAGCAATAGCCTTTTTAACCAAGAAATTTGACTGTAAGCTCATGAAAAAAAATTGCCTAGGAAAGCACCCCATCTTACTGGGGAGTATGTCAAGACGACACAATTAATTCAGGGTTTACTCTACCTTCTCCCACTCCCCCTGAAATATTCCTTCCAAAAGGGAGCACATAAAGGAATTGTGTGTAAAATATTAGTATATTATTTCCTCAAAAAATAGTCTTAGCTATGGCGAGTGGGCTTAGTTGCCACTAGAACTCTTAGAAAAAACCCTTAGTGTAGTTCTATCTCCCTTTCTGGAGTTTTAAACCAAGATTTTCTCCACTGTATCTTTAAATCCATCAATCCATGCCATCAAATACCTTTAGTGACATTAATAGTACAATTAATTATCTTGAACAAAGAGCGCATCCTTGAAAGTTGCCAACCTACTTCATGATTGTGCTGTCATCCTTTACAGCAGCGCTGTTCTTCCCCCAATGAGCATAGTGTCTTACTGGGCTGGATCTTGGTTCAGTCTGCTGCCTATCCTGAAGGAATGCAATAAACACAGTGCTGAAATATCTTACATGTCACTCGTGAATTTTGTTTTCATTTTGTCTCTACTTTTAGGGCAGTGCCCAAGAGCAGCAAGAACTTCTAAAAGAGGAGTGTTTTCATAGTGATATAAGAAATAAAACAATCAAGTATGTCATCAGAATCTTATTGCTGCATTGAAGTAAAGAAAATACTGAATTAGCTAAAGTAATTTTTTAAAAGCTAATGAGTATTTAAATATCAATTGCTACTTTACCACTTGAAGTACCCTGGAGAGTCTAAAGACAGCATGTTTTCCAGCCTTAAGCTGTTTAAAATTGAGGGTGGTTTCTTTCTCATCACAATTTACCATAGGGTGTCCAGAGTTCAGCTTTTTTTTCAATAGGAAACAGAAATTAAAGAATACTCTGGGTATTTTGGAGAATAGAAGTGTGGTTACTCCATGTACAAACCTCTTTACTTGAGATAGGTTGTGAAGCCTCCACTGCAGATGGTTTTTTAAACCTATTTTCCACAATTTATTTGCAAAATCCAGAGACAGAATCACAGAATCATCAAGGTTCAACAAGATCTTCAAATCTTCTAGCCCAGCTGTCAACTTAGCACCACCATAATCACTTTTAAACCTTATCCCCAAGATCTATGCCTCTTGAACACTTTGACAGATGGTGACTCTCCACCTCTACTCACCATGTCTACTGTCTAACCTGGCACCACTTGAGGCTGTTTGCTTTTGTCCTTTTACTGGAAATGTGCCAGAAGAAACTGATCCCCACCTTTTTACAACCTCCTTTCCGGTTATTGTAGATAGAGAGAGCAATGTCATTCCCGTACTCCTGGGTGTAACACTGAACGCGGGATTTGGGATGCGGCCACATCAGTGCCAAGGTACAGGGTGGCAATCCCTGCTCTGCTCCTGCTGGCCTTGCTGTTGGTGACAGCAGGATGCCATTGGGCTTCTTGCCAACCTGGGCACACCCTGGCTCATGTTCAGCCATTGCCACCAGGACCCCCAGGTCCTTTCCCAGTGAACAACTTTTCCAGTTACTCTGCCTCTGGCCTGTGGCACCACCTGGGATTGTTGTGACCCAAGGGCAGGAACTGGCCTTAAACCATCTTGTTTGAGTTCATATTGCTGTCCTCTGCCCATCAATCCAGCCTGTCCAGATCCCTCTGTAGAGCCTTCCTGCCCTCCAGCAGATCAACATTCCTGCCCAGCTTGCTGTCTGTGAGCTCACTGGGGGTGTGCTTGATACCCTCATCCAGATCATCAATAAAGATATCAAACTGAACTGGGTCCAGCAGGGAGTCCCGGGGAGCACCACTGCTGACTGGCTGACAGCTGGATGTAGCTGGATTCCCCACCACCCTTTGGACCCACCCACCCAGCCAGCATTTCACTCAGCAAGGAATGCACCCCTTCACAGCAGGAGAAGCCAGTTTCTCCAAGAAGATGCTGTGCAGCACACTTTACTATAAAGTCCAGATATACAGCATCCCCAGCCTTTTCTTGATCTAATAAGTGAGTCACTCTGACATGCAAGTTATTAGCTTTAAATTTTGGTGTTTCACTCAAATACACAAAGATAAACATTACTCAGGGCCTAGTTATTAAGTCCAAGCAATAGAAATAAAATTATTCCTCCACTTTTACAACCGAGGACTTCTTAGTCCTTTAGTTTTGCATAACTAAAAACATGATGCCTGAGGTCTGTGGTTAGTTTCATTCATATTCTTGTGATTTTCTCAGAAATATTTACTGTTAAAACTCATTTAGAACTTATTTTCTAATATCTATAGAAGAAAAGTAAGCTGAAATAAGATTGTGATTGTTAGATTTAAGGCAATGAAATACCTCTCTTCAGAAAATTTCCAGTATCACAATATTGTCATAATAAAGTTGAATGCAAGTTTAGTGGCAGGAGTCTAAATTCAGCATTGGTTTGATTCACAAGAGGAAATCTTGAATAATACAGCAGAAAAACTTGGAATGTCAAAATATTCCTTCTCCTTTTTTCTCTCTTTTGGTCCTTATCCTGGAGTGGTCCCCACAATATTTGTTTTTTATCCCTTTTTTTTTAAAGTCTAGACATCTGCAGTAAAAAACAATCTTGAAAAATACTATTATCTTTGTTGACCCATATGCTGACTAGTAAAATCTCATTTGTCTCTTGTGTTTAGAGAGATGAAGAATTAGAATCTCTATTGCATAAAGTCAGATGGTTAAGGGATTTGAAACAAATCAGAACAAACCATACATTTTGGTTTGTTGCATTAGTCATTGTTTGTAGTTTAGTGCAAACTTTTCAAGGCTCACCAGAATAAGTGAACCATAAGATGTTCATACTTAGAAATGAACGGAGAAAATGGAAATACAAAAGAAAAAATATAAATCACTAGTAAACTTAGCTCTCTCTTTGTTCATAGCTTTTATCCCATCCCAGTTATGTTAAAAATGTTTCACATAATCTTGAGTGTGCAAAATGAAAACTGTCAGCCTGAAAATACTAATTCTGCATTTCCTGCAGACTCAGGTTTGTGCTAACAGTAGCCATAGGCCAGTAATACATCCGCATCAGCTTCTCTCTTTAGGCACATAACTAATCCCACTGAAACAAGTCCAGCTACTTGAATATTTAATGCCTTTTTTGTCAGATAACTCCAGTATATGGCAGTTGTCTTTTATCATGAGCTAACTAAAGGAATATGCATACCACCTTAATTCTACCTAGATTAAATATTAGTTTGATGAATTTCAAAAAAACTGGCATTCTGCTGTGAGCAGAATAAAAAATATGTAGGACCATTAGTGGAGACACCCATTATTATAAGGCAACGTATGAAAAGTCTAAATTTAAAAACCTGTCTCTATTTGATCTCTGAGTCTAATCATTCTGCCCACCACAAGCCCAGGAGAAACACCTGGCTTTATTGCTCAATGTCTTCTGACATCTTAGCATTCTAGACATAGGAAAAGTGCATTGAAAACATATACAAGTTATGTGAAGTCAGTTCAAGCCAAACAGCATCCCAATGAATTGGTTTTGTTTCAGTTTTGAAGTACATATGTACTCAAATTAAATAGCTCCAGCATACATGCACAGCACTTCCCTCGTCTAACTCAGAGCCCCTGGGCTTCCAAAGTTGCCTCTTTGAAGCAAAACTCTCACACATCTGCCCTTTGGAATTTTGTTGTAGACTCTGGGCTTCTCTGAGCTATGCCCAATCCTAGACGGAAACCTGGAATTTTTTACTTCCTAGATGAAGCAGGCAACACATCACAGGTTCTTCAAACAGGGAACTGAAAATTTCACAACTGGCTGAGTCAGTTGGCAAAGGGACTCTACCCAAACCTGTGAGAGTCCATGCAAGCATGGATAACCTGGAACTGTTTAGGTGAGCTATGACTACTCTATAATCTGGTCTCCACTGCCAGAGCTGTTCAACCTGCCAGAAGCTCCTGCTTTGAGGAACTGAGATACAATAATGAACATGTTGGAATGCGTTTTGTGTAAAGCTGTACCAACTTGTTCACAGAGTGTAGGAGAGCAGCTTTTCAGGATTCACATGCTACTGAACCAGTTCAAGCATGAATTCTTACTGTGTTTTTAAAATGGATTTTCATAGAATATCATGGTGTGATGCTATCACATAAAGTGTTGGAAACAAGTTTTTTCTGTGAGAAAGGCTCTTGTGTATCCACCCTAGACCACGTCACAAAGATAAAAGAAAAAATCACTGTCTAAAAATGACATCTCTGAGACTGTTTCGGGTTAGAATTGCAATAGTAACCTATAACAGACTAATAATTGTGATGACAGTGTTTTTACAGCATTGTTTCAGCATGACTCAAAAGGTAAAATAGAAGCCAGCCATACAGCAACAGGTCATTGGAGTCTGCTAGCCTGAATTAACACAGCAGAAAGCATAGACGTCCAGGAGGTCCTGGGCCAGCACATCCCAGAAGCTAACCAGCTTGCCATCTGTATCCTGTATTCTGAGCTCTTCTCTCCCTGATTTATCTAACTGCATGCTATATTTAGACTATATACTAGAGAACAATGACTGTATATCAATCATAGCCTCGGAATCCCCTCATAGAAATATGGTGCTCTGTTGAGAAAAGGAACAGTCCATTGCCACATGCATTAAGAAAACACTATGAGAAGCAGTTGCTGAATCACATGATGTTCAGAAAATATTATGTGAAGAAACTGCATGTGCTGTTCTTTTGTAATTATGTTTATAGGTAGAAAAAAAGTTACTGGAATTTTAAGTTAGCAGAACAGGATAACATTTTCAGAAAAGAGTTAGTCTTTTTCTTAACTCCTTGTTTCTTGTTTGTTGATAAATTTCATCACTAAGTAATCACCTATAACAAGGATTGAGAGTAGCCTGCAGTAAGTATCAAAGACCTCAAGGATGAACTGGTCCAACCTTTCTTAGCAAAAGCACAGTCCAGAGAAGATGGCCCTGTACTTTGTCTGGGTGAATCTTAAAAGTGTTCAATCTTGAGGAATCCACAATTTTCTTAGGGAGATTATTACAATGGTTAGTTATTCTAACTTTAAAAAATATTCTCTTTTGTCTAATTGGAATCACCCCAGAAGTAACTTGTACCCATTGCTCCTCATCTTCTCTGTGTGACTCCTCATAAAAAGGGAATCTCCTTCTTCTTTGTAGCCATCCTTTGAATATGGGAACATGGTGATAAGGGTTCCTCTAAACTTTCTTTTCTTAGCCTTTTCTTTCTCAAGCTAGAAAAGCTAGATATAGATATAGATATAGTATAGGTATAGCTAACCATAGGTTAGGTGGCCTTTCATGCTCCTTAGGGCATTCAAAAGCCATGTCCTACCTTTCCTCCTCCCTCTCTGCCTCCACAGCCAGCAGGCTTGTCCATGGTGAAATAGACATGAAGCAGGAGGCTCTGTAAAATCTGCAGAAGGGAAACACACACCCATGTGCTCCTCAGGGAGCCACCCACAGTTCAAGGTTGCTTGGGAAGGGACAGTCATTTGTGGGCTGAGAGGCAGGTTTTGCTGAAAATGGTTCAACTAGGGTCAGTTAAAGTTTTAGCCTGGTGTTGAACTGAAGTTCCCGGGGGAGCAGAGAAGCAGAGTCGTGAGCCAAGCCTTAATTCACTGTGCGGAAAGTCAAACAGTGGGCTAGCTCAAACTAGATAATGTGAACCCCTTTTAATGACCTGCCCATATGTTGCTGCATAGATCATCTATTATTAAGTAAATATGCTCTCTGGGATTTGAGATCCAAAACAACACCAGGTAGCTATTTATTAATGAAGGGAAGTTGTACAGTCAAAATTTACCAAAGTTAGGTCATATAAGGTAAAATCCATGAACAATTTGCTGTTTAGGTAATAGAGGAGTGAAACACTATTACTTTTAATATGTGTGGAGGAGATGGCTCAAAAAATTAATTTGGAATCAGGAATAACAGGACATAGTGGCTACAGGATAAGAGTAGTAGAAGAAAAGCACCACCCACTTTTGAAAAACATGCTGTAGCTCTTTTCATCTTCACCACCATTGTTGGGAGGAATCTAAGCACTAATGCAGCTCCAGCTTTGCTGTCCAAGGACCTATGTTGCCAAACACAGGCACAGGATTTTAAAGAGTGTGACCAAAATAATAAGTCCTTGCAAGGGGATTGTCTGCAAAGCATTTCTCAGTCCACAACTCTGGAACACTTTCAAACAGCTGCAAACTCAGGTTAGTGCTCAGGGGTAGCTGAAAGCAAGCATTTGAAGGCAACTCAGACTTTTAAACCATGTATCAGATGACACGAATTAAATCTAATTTGCTACCAGATGACTGAAAAGTGAGCTGAGGTTAAACACAAGCCTTCATTTTTGTTAAAATTCTTATGAACTCAACAGCACTGCTCTTCCAGAAGCACCAGCACCAGTACCAGAAGCTGCTGGAGAGATGTGAGCAGTGTATTGTGGTTGTGGCTGCATTTGGATTTGGATACCTTCATCCTGTATATTAGAGCAGAGTGCTTGTACCTGAGCTGTGTGAGCAGCCTGGTTCCTTCAGGACTTCATCTTGCTGTGGAAAGCCACATACACCAAATACAGACTCAGAATTCCAGGTCAAGCACCAATCCTAGGAGATTCTTTTGGATTTGCTGCCAGCAGAGCAGGCTCCCCTGAGCACATTGCATACCGACCTCCCTTTGGTTGGCCACAGGACTGTGTCTGAAGTGAAACATTTCCCTACATCCTGGCTGTTGCACAGAAATCATCTAGACCAAGAAAAAGCACAAAGGCTGCTCAGGCATGGCTGCAACTTTTTTAAAAAGCTGGATAATTAATCCTGGTAACAAGTTGGTAAGAGAAAGTTAGATCTGTTGCTTGTAAATAGAGATGGGTTGGTGGGAGATGGTGGTTGGAGGTCGCTTGGGGCACAGTGATCATGAAATTATAGCATTCTTGGTATTTGGTGAAGTCAGGAAGAACATTAATAAGACTTTTAGACTGGACTTCTATGCTGCCCTTCAGATGGCAGACTTTGGCCTACTCAGGAGGCTTATTAAAAGAGTTTCTTGGGAAGCAGTCATTAAAAGCAAAGGAGTTCAGGAAAAGTGGATGTGCTTCAAAACAGAGATCTCGAGGGCAGAGGAGCAGACTGTCCCCGTGTGCTGAAAAACAAGGCAACAAGGCAAACACCCAGCCTGGGTGGGCAAGGAGGTTTTGGAGGAACTTAAGAGTAAAAAGAGGGTGTATCATCTTTGGAAGGAGGGTAGGGTCTCTCAGGAAATATTTAAGGGAGCTACTAGAGCGTGTAGAAGGAAAATTAGGGAAGCCAAAGCTCAGTTTGAATTTAGAATGGCGACTTTGGTAAAGGATAATAAAAATGTTTTTACAAAAATATTAAAGATAAAAGGAAGTGTAAAATCAGTCTTTGTTCTTTATTAGATGCAGAAGGGAACTTGGTAACTGCAGATGTGGAGAAGGCAGAGGTTCTTAATATCTTTTTTGCCTCTGTTTTAGTGGGAAGACAACTTGCCTTTGGGAAAACTGCCCTCTTGGGTTGCTCAGTGGTGTCAGGGAACATAATGGTCCCGCTGTTATCCAGGAGCAGACAGTCAGAGAACTGCTGAGATGTTTAGATGTTCATAAATCCATGGGACCGGATGGGATCTGTCCCAGGATGATGAGGGAGCTGGCAGATGAGCTTGTGAAGCCCCTCTCATCATTTGCCAGCAGTCCTGGCTCACTGGTGAGGTTCCAGATAACTGGAAGCTGGCCAGTGTGACACCCATTCACACAGAGGGTGGGAAGGAGGACCCTGGTAATTACAGGCCAGTCAGCCTGACCTCAGTACCAGGCAAAGTCACAGAACAGTTTATATTGATTGTGATCACACAGCACTTACAGGGTGGGCAGGGTATCAGACCCAGCCAGCATGGGTTTAGGAGGGGAAGGTCGTGTTTGACCAACCTGATCTCCTTTTATGACCAAGTGACCCACCTGGTGGATGCAGGACAGGCTGTGGATGTTCTCTGTTTGGAATTCAGCAGAGCCTTTGGCACTGTCTCCCACAGCACACTCCTGGAAAAGCTGGCAGCCCACGGCTTGGACAGGAGCACTCTGTGCTGGGCTCAGAACTGGCTGGGTGGCCGGGCCCAGAGGGTGGAGGTGAACGGTGCCACATCCAGCTGGGGCCAGTCAGCAGTGGTGTCCTCAGGGGTCTGTGCTGGGCCAGCTCTGTTCAATATCTTCACTGATGGCATGGATGAGGGGATTGAGTCCTTCATTAGTAAGTTTGCAGATGACACTAAGTTGGGGACATGTGTTGATCTGTTGGAGGGTAGGAGAGATCTGCAGAGAGTGGAAGGGATAGGCAAAGTCTAACAGGATGAAGTTTATTAGATCCAAGTGTTGAGTCCTGCATTTTGGCCACAATAACCCCCTGCAGCGTTCCAGGCTGGGGACGGTGTGGCTGGAAAGGGACCTGGGGGCACTGGTGACAGCCGACTGGACATGAGCCAGCAGTGTGCCCTGGGGGCCAAGAAGGCCAAAGGCATCCTGGCCTGTGTCAGGAACAGCGTGGCCAGCAGGAGCAGGGAGGTCATTCTCCCCTGTACTCAGCACTGGTGAGGCCACACCTCGAGTGCTGTGTCCAGCTCTGGCCCCTCAGTTTGCGAAGGACCTTGAGACGCTTGAGCACATCCAGAGGAGGCAGCGAGGCTGGAGAGGGGCTGGGAACACAAACCCTGTGAGGAACGGCTGAGGGAGCTGGGGGTGTTTAGCCTGGAGAAAAGGAGACTCAGAGGTGCCTTTATCACTCTCTACAACTCCCTGAAAGGTGGCTGCAGTCAGGGGGGGTTGGTCTCTTTCTCCAGGCAAAAAATGTCAGAATGAGACACAGTCTCAAGATGCATCAGGGGAAATATAGTTTGGATATTAGGAAGAAGTTTTTCATAGAAAGAGTGATAAAACACTGGAATGGCCTGCCTGGATGTGGTGGAGTCACCACCCCTGGATGTGTTCATAAAAAGACTGGATGTGGCACTCAGTACCATGATTTAGGGAAGGTGTTAGGGCACGGGTTTGACTTGATGATCTTGAAGGTCTCTTCCAACCTAGTGATTCTGTGATTCTGAGAATGGCATTGGCCCTGCTATCAACTGTCATGGAAAGGAAACAGTCACTGAGATGGAGAGAGAAAGCCACCATTTGTTACCCCAGCTGCCCAAAGTTGATCTTACCCTCTCCAGTCCAGCCTGCTGTCTGCCACAGAAGCTGGTGGAACGTTGTAAGACCAAAGGGCTTTTTCTGTGACAGAAATCTCTATCTCTCCATCATTGGCAGGAGCAGCAAGTCTAGAGGGTGGTGCAGGTCTTCTACAGCTTGATGACCCTGCCTGAGCTTGTTTTTTTTTTTCTGAAAATCCTGTCAGAAAAATTTCTGCCCGAAAATTTCTGCCAATCCTATCTGTTCAGACAGCTCCTGTCAGCAGGAGTGGCCTCCTATTGAGGTTGAAGGAACCTTGGAGGCATTTGATGAACTGAGCACAGCCCCCATTCCCTGTCCTCTTGCTCCACTCAGGAGAAGGAGTTAGAGAATTCAGGAGCAAAACCTGGCAAGAAAGGAGATGTAGGGGGAAAGGAGTTTTAAGATTTAGTTTTTATTTCTCATTGTCTTGCTCTGATTTGATTGGTAATAAATTCAACTAATTTCCCCCAGTCAAGTCTGTTTTGCCTGTGGCAGTAAGTGGGAGTGATGTCTCCATGATGTCCTTATCTTGACCCATAAACCTTTTGTAGTATCTTCTCTCCCCTGCTCATCAGCTAGAGTGACTTTGATGGTCACGTGGCATCTAGTCAGGGTCAGCCCACGACACATCCATTTTCCTGTCCCAGAAGCGCTCCTTAACTCTTCCCACTGCATGACACACAAAATTATCAGTGACAATCTTCCCAATCCTCAGCATGATGTAGCTACATGTTCTCCCACATCCCATTTTCCCCCCCTCTAACTTTCTCCTTCCTTTTCCAGGAGCACATTAATTTGCTATGTTTGAAGAATATGTACTGATGTTCCAAATACACATTTGATGGCCAATGAAAATTTCTTTGCAATTTAAAGAAACACAAACCAACTTAAAATGGAGTTTATTGTAGTATTACTGATGGTTTTGTGACTACTGACAGGGTAAAGCTCCTTTTCTGTAAACCTAGTTCTGCTATGTAAAACTATACTCCAGACAAATCATAACTTTTCTCAGACAGAAATTGTAACTTTCCATTCCCTTTTGCAGTAACTTTGGTGGCTGATCAATTCCTATCTCAAAGGGAAATATTCCTCCAAAACAATGTTATAGTAACACAGTGCTGATGAAAGAGCAAAAGGATATATCTCCATTGCTAACAAAATACCTTCTTTACTCATGTCAGGATGTTCTAATGTCTGGAAGAACAGAAAATGAAAAATTCTCATGCATGGGCTGATGGCAGAAGCATCTGAGAAGGGAACCCTTATTTCAGACCCTGCACTGAACTCAAGATTCTTCTTAATGTTCTGCTGGTGCTGCCAATAATGGGTGCCCACCAGTCACACAGACATCACAGCCAAAAGTTTAAAAAGTTTTTTTCATCTTTACTGAAAACCGTCCTCATCTGATAGGTTCCCACACCATCAGTAGGGAAACAGCTACCTTTAGAAATCGCACAGCATCCTTGAAGATTAAATATGTGGTCTAACTACTGACAGAGAAATAAGGTTACTCCTCTTAAAGCAACAGAAGCAGAGAGGATTCCTGTTTGCTGTCTTTTGTCATGACTTGGATGCGAATGAAGGCTGGGAAGAGAAGAGGTTACTGGAGTATTTTTTACCACAGTCTGTTGCTGCTGTATTGCTGGTAACAGTCCTGCTCTAGTCACAGAAGAAGGGAGGTTTCTGTCAAGCTGGTTTGGGTATGTGCAGTGTACAGGTGTTTATCTTGCCTTGTGCTCAGTGGGGAGTGAGTGATTCACTGTGACTCAATGTTTTTTCAGTCGTTGAAGAGAGGTGCTGTGTATTTCCCTTCTTTGCCAAACACCAATGTTTAAGAGTTGTTACGGAACAGTTTGTACCTTGCTTGGAGATTGTGAGATATTAAAGGAGAGAGAGGATGTAACCTAGTACTTCACAATGTAGATATACAGTGTAGAAATGCTGTCACTACACTGGCTGCCAGCCCAAAGCAATAAGATGGAGATTTGAAAAATTAAGACCAAAGCCCTAAAGTTCCTATTTCATTATGCCAAAAAGCTGAGGGTACTTCATAACCCCCCATTCTGCAGTTCATCACACAGAAAACAGGACACAAAGAGTCTGCTTCTAATTGTAACATGATAATTCACCCATTTATCCTGAGTATAACTCCTAGATCCAGCTGACAGTGGCAGAAAATAGATAGAATTTTATATTACACTATGTTTTTACTATTCAGGGAGAATTTAACCATGCCTTTGGGCCTATCAAAATTTTCTACTCCCTTCTGCAGCCTGTGCTGCATACCAGCCTCAATTCTTCTCAAACACACCTCTTCATTCAAAGGTTATGCCACATGGCTGTGGAAGATCATTATTTTCAAACTTCATTTCTATTATATTTTAAAAGCAGTCCCTGATGCTCTCAGAAAGGGAGATAAAGGTTATAAAGAATAAATATTTGAAAAAAATAAAAAGCTTTTTTCACCACACAGAGTAAACAGCCTGGAAAATACATTGAATTTTTACTAAATATCAGGTTTCACTCAGGGGAAATCTGTGGGAAAAACAAAGGAAAAGATGATCTCCTGCCATTCTGTTTCTCCCAGTAAATCAACATCAGCATTTATAAAGAGAGAAGAGACCACATGCTAATAATTCCAGCTTCATTTGACATGAAGATTAACCCCATTCATAGGAAGATTCTTACCCATTTTCATACAGATTGCCAGTGCTCACAAGTGTAAACTAAGCCCTAAACCAAGCTTTCCCTGGAGAAATGTCTTTAATCTGAAAGAGCAGCAGCCACTGTGGGTTCAGTCTGTTTTACCACAGCATTATTACGTTGTCCCCTTGCGGAGCACATGATTGCCCTGTATGTACAGCATTAACCCACTCCAAATTGTGGAGCTGCTTTTGTACTCTTGGGCTGTGCAGGATGGGCAGGGGCTCTCATGGGGTTGTTATGATGTGGGGTTCACAGTGTCAGTGCTCTGAGCAAAAAGGCTCGGCAGACCTTGCGCTGCTCTTCCACACGTGTCAAGAGGTTTGCTGGAAAGGACAGCTGTACTCTACAGCCCACTCCAAAGACCTCTTGCTAACTACCTCAAAACCCCTGATTTATTTTAAAGAGTGGTTTATGAAGCCACAATGTCCTTGAAGGGAATATGTCTAAGTTCCCCTAAAATGTGTAACACTTACCATACATACATTATGACATTGAACAAAATATTCAACCTTAGTCTAGTTGTCTATTTGTGGAACAGCCGCTACAATGAAGTGTGAAAAACAGAGCTAATTATGGCTCTATATTTAACCAATACACATTGGCAGTAAAACTGTAATTATCCTGTTTAAAAAAAATTTAACTACATATGTATTAACTTAAATCATCAAAATCAAGTCTTTCCACAGAACACTGCATCAGCATGAGGTACTGGTCACTTGAATAGTTTTTTTATAATTTGCAAGGCCAGCAATATGTTTTTATTAACATGGCAGTGTTACAGGAGTTAAATTTTAGAACAAATCATTGAATCCATGACGTGCAATCTCTGTTCAACATGAGTGAAATTGTTTATAATACAAAAGCTAAGCCTTCCACAAGCAGGGGCTATTAACTGTGCCTTGTTTATTTGTATCATTTTCATATGAAATTACAGATGTATTTTAGTGCCGCTGTGTTGAAACACTAAAAAGTGATACTAAATATCCTGATTATATCCTGCTCAATACCATACAATTTGCATGCCTCTGAAAAGGAAGAAAATAAGGGGCTACTGTTGTCAATTACAAAAATCAGTGTGCAGATACTAGGAGGAAACCTGATTCACACTGTGGTGGCAATTTTTGAGGTTGCCTCCATGTTTCCCCATGCAAAGCAGAATTGTGCTTTGTACAATAGCGCAACTGAAGCTCCAGACTGAACAGCCCTGCCCTTTGTGCTGCCCCCTCACTTCCAGATGGAGCACATGGTCTGTTCCTTCATAGCTCTTCACCCACACAGCAGAGGATTGTCAGGGAAGGCCAGAAGAAATGAGCTGCCCCCGTGGTGCTTTCACCCTTGCAGCATGATATTTGTATTGATTTCAAGTGTTTATTTCATGCACAAAGCTTTTGACTGCAGCCTTCAGGAAGCTTTGATGCTGTTAATTTAGCTTAGTTTATCTACCCAAATCTCCTTTTCTTTGATTTGACAGTCTGTAGCATGGCATTTAAATGTTCATTTTTCTGTCAGTGTATTTCAGTTGCATGTTTGTAAATAAGTATTCTCGCTACAGTAACTGAACAGAATTGTTTTCCATCATTGAGGCCTTCACACAGAGCAGGGCCTCTAGCAAAACAGGGTTCTAATTTCCATAGATTTGGAGTTACAGAGTTTTTATAAATCAGCGAGGGAAATACCACAACAACAAGACCCAATGTAATGACACACATTACACTGGCTAGTGAGGAACTTCTATACTTGCTAACAGTAAAATATCATTTCTGGAAACACAACCTGCTAACCTTGGAAAAGGGATAGCTTGAAGACTAGTTATTTGGCCACAATAACCCCCTGCACCGATATAAGCTGGGGACGGTGTGGCTGGACAGTGCTCAGGTGGAAAGGGACCTGGGGGTGCTGGTTGACAGTCAGCTGAGCATGAGCCAGCAGTGTGCCCAGGTGGCCAAGAGGGCCAATGGCATCCTGGCCAGTATCAGAAATGGAGTGGCCAGCAGGAGCAGGGAGGTCATTCTTCCCCTGTACTTGGCACTGGTGAGGCCTCACTTGGAGTATTGCGTCCAGTTCTGGGCCCCTCACTTTAGGAGGGACGTTGAGTTGCTTGAGAGTGTCCAAAGAAGAGCAACAAGGCTGGTGAGGGGCTTGGAGCACAAGCCATATGAAGAACGACTGAGGGAGCTGGGGTTGTTCAGCCTGGAGAAAAGGAGACTCAGGGGTGACCTTATCACTCTCTACAACTTCCTGAAGGGTGGCTGTGGTGAGCTGGGGGTCGGTCTCTTTCTCCGGGCAACAACAGACGGAACAAGAGGACACAGTCTCAAGCTGCACCAAGGGAGATACAGGCTAGAATTAAGGAGGAAGTATTTTACAGAAAGAGTGGTCAAATACTGGAATCATCTACCCAGGGAGGTGGTGGAGTCACCATCCCTCAAAGAGTTTAAAAAAAGACTGGATGTGGCACTTGCTGCCATGATCTAGTTGAGGTGTTAGAACACGGGTTGGACTCGATGATCTTCCAACCTAGAATTTCTGTGATTCTGTGATTCTGTGATTTGCTCTGCCTAAAAATGTTTAAAAAACTGATTATTTTTTTATTCCGGGCAAGAGATGGAATATAAAATCTCTAAGAATGTTGCATCTGAGATAAAGTCAGCAGACCTGAGATTGAAATCCAAACACATTTCTCCTTTTCTCTCCCACATGAGGATTTTGTTATGTTTTGTTTTGTTTTTTTTTTCCTTAGCCCACGTAAAATTATTGGGTTTTAATGCCAGGAGTATTCTGAATTATTTTTAATGAAACAGGGAGTTGTGTCCATTAAACCAGCCTGTAACCAAAAATTTACAAGTTAAAGGTCATCAGCAGGAAAAGGAATTATATATAATAGAACCACAAAAATACAACTCCTTGTTGCTGTAGTGACAAGACAAACAAAAACGAGGCATGGAGAAACACTTTCAGACTGAGGTTTTTTTCTGTCCAAAGTACACAGGAGGTTATTTGGCAGCTGTCTTATCAATGGGGTGCTCTAAGTGGGATGGGAGCCTGAGCAGCCTCTACTCACCGTGGCCACACAACAAACAAATTACTGCAGCCAGCAGCCTCAGATTCTCACAGCCACAATCGACTGCTGCAGGTAGCTGGGGGATGAAATCTGTGCACAATAGAGAATTAGTTTGCATTTTGGCATGTAAGAACAAGGAAAAAGGAAGCCAAGATGGAGTCCTGCACCAGGTTGCCTTGCAATCAAAATGTTTCATCCGCTGTAAATATCGCTGGGAAATGAGATCTCCCTGTTGTCTCTATTTGTTTGATTATTTTCTAAATCCTTTTTTAACAGGGTAATTATCAGAGATGACATTTTGCCTAGTTTGAAACAAATGCAACTTATGACAAAGACACCGTGCAAGTCAAATATTCATTTTATGCTTATCTACATGACTGATTGCCAGAGACTACAGTCAGTAAGCTGACCTTCATAACTTTATAAAAATTCATGTGATCTGTTATCATTTGTCCAGTAAATCATACTAAATTAAATGTTGTCATTTTACTGCATGCAAACTATTCTAAAATCAGTTCATTTTTATTTCTTTGATTATTTCACTTTTCGCTTTCAGAAGAATTGTCATGACATGCTTGCCTTACTCTTGGACACATGTGATTAAAAATCTTTTAAGAATAACTAGGCTGCAGTTACATCTGATATTATTTTAAAGAAACTTTGATTTAAACAGAAAAAAACATGTAAATCATCATGGCTCAAAAATCAAAACTGAAAGGAACTAGAAAATTTATGATAGTAAGAATATGTCTAACAAGTAGGATTTGTTTGTTAAACCTTTTTCTCTGATTTAACAAAAAGTTTAGTATTCATGCATGCTAATAAAGTTCTTCCTATTAGCAAAAAACTCTAATTAAGATATTTCAGATATTCATAAATCTTCATATTTCCACATATGCTATTCATTTTTCCAAAGTACAAGAGACTACTTCTATTATCAGAGCTTGAGAAGAAAAATGCACAGTATGGTGCACAGTTAATGGGAAAAAAATGCACATAAAATACACATAAAATGTAAAGGTATTGAGGAAGCAGGTGTATACGTGAACTTTTCCAAAAATTACATTCTAAAAACCTTAAAGCTTCTCATTCTTCTTTTCTTTCATCTCAATAATATTGCTGTTCTAATGTTTTGTTGTCAATTGCTATTAAAAAAAAAAAACAAGGCAACAGATCTTCTCAGTAATGCAAGCATTGAATTGTCTGTTTCTAAGCAGTAATGTGAAAGAGGACTAGTAAGAGATAGCATTTCGAAAATTTAAACCCTCATAAATTTAAATATAATTTTTAGCATGTTCTATGTTATAGAGACATTTAGTGTCCTGTAATCCTTTCGAAATATTTTTAGCATTCAGGCCAGGCAAACTTAAAAGCATACTTTATCTATCAGACATCTTAAAAAAATTATGGAGAGATAGAAATAAGTTATAAAAACAAATAGGAAAAATTCAAGCATTCTGGTCCCTCAGCTCATGGCAGATTATGGTGCCAAACAGACTGAACAAAATGAGTGAGGTGAGAAGTCTAAAGCATTCATACAGCTGCAGAAGAAAACCCCAAATGAAAACAACTGAAAAAATGGAGAGGGTCAATGCCATTGGCCTGGTGGTAGAACATGTAGCATGAAAAAAATATCCACCTGCACCCTGTCAGTGTGTGCAGCTGGTCAGGGGCTGGCAGAATGCCCATCAACAGCCAGCAGGAAAACAGCAGTTTCTCTGCTTGACATTTCGAGGAGACCTTGCCCCACTTACTTGCCTTCCTTTTCCTTCACTTGTGGGCAGATGTAGTGCTTTTCAACCTCTTCAACCTTTTGACACATGCATGTGTCTTCTTCTCCAGAGCACCACTTCCCACATGATCAAAACACATTAAAAGGAGGGTTTTGTCCCTTGAAGCCCCAAGTCTGGTCATTGTATTTATATTATATCCTCAATTCTGATCTATTGAAAAGCCTTAAAAATAGTTGTCCTAAAGTCCTGTCTATGCAACAGACCACTGCTCTCTTGAAGTGTTTGCTTTGGTGCTCATTGGAGCAGGGAAGTCAGAGATGGGATGCCAAGTAGCACCACAAAAACATGTATTCTGTGACCTATGTCAGAGCAAATTCAAACACCCAAAGCAAAATGAGCAAAGCCTGTCATAAAAGCACAGTATTAAGCACTTAGCTTTTCACAGAAGTTTTCCTTGTCGATGTTTACAAGTGGAGTTTTCCACCTGGTTAACAGCAAATCATTTTTCCAGTATCAGCTTGGTGCAGTAAATTGGAAAAAGTTGGACTCCAAACAGAAAAACAATATAAAAAGAAAAACAAAACAAACACAATATAAAAAGAAAAACAAAACTCATGTCAGAAGTTCAAACCAAATATTTATCTCATTTATTCACCAAGCCCATGTACCACTGTTCCTATATCATTATTATTTTTCCAGTCCAACCTATATATCTGCTTTCCTACGTATCAACAGTGACTTTTCCTGAGCACAACTTATTCAAAAAAAAGCTTCCTTCTTTTCACCAAGCCATATTTATGCTAACAAGAGCTGGTAAATCTTTCTACAGAGCCTCTCACCAACTTGCATAAGGTTTTTTAACTTTCTTATGAAATTATCAAGTCAGAATTAGTCAAAAGTTTCATAGCTGCCGAATAAATTTACAGGGGACTGCTATTGCAATATTTTATACAGGAAAAGCTCTTGAATCTGATTAATCCCTGCAGAAATCTAGATTTTTCTGCATCAATTTCAATGGAATAACTTTCAGATATGATCCCAAATCACCAACATGTTATATTGTATTTCAATTACACACCAGACTCCATTGTCTGATGCAGATGATCTAGACATAGATATGTATGTATATTTATATAAAATATATGGCACCTTAAGTATAGTTTCAGATGATTATCCAAAAGATTTTTTTAATATAATGATGCTTAAGTAGACTTGGATCACTAAGATCCAAATACTTTCATGAATTTATATTCCATGTGAATAAGGAGAGAAAGATTCAGTGGAGAAAAATAGCTCAGACCAGTCAAATCCAGTAAAATTAAAACACTGTTAAGAGATTATAACCGTTTTCAGAAATACCTGTCGTGAAAAAAGAAAAAAAAAAAAGGAAAAAAAAAAGAAATATTTCTACTCAAAACTTCCATCTCTCCTAGTATTAAGGCAGTCTTGAAAGTCCTACTTGACTTTTTCACCCATAAACATTCCCAACATCTGCTTTTAGGATAAAAATCTATGGTACGTTTCCCTTTTTCTTTCCTCAAATTAAGAACTTTGATTTTCTCATGTTTATGCTAGCAGATATTGATACAAAAAGGTCTGGCAAGCTGTGTTAGAGATATATTGTGTACGTCTTCCAGCGCATTTTTCTACCGAAGTCCCTTGCTGCCACTAGCATCTCCTGGCAAGCACCAAAAGTCAGCATGTGCTCCATCTCTGCATTCTGGGCAGAGCATTGACAGTGGGGGAGTCTGTTCTTCCCCACTCCACACGGATATTAAGCCCCCTCCACAGACTTTACCGTGAGACACCCTGTACCTCTGAAAGGAGCAAACAAAATGACCGATTTCTCCCTCACCCAGCACATTCAGTGAGTTTTTGAAAGGTATATACACAAATCATGCAGAGAGGTGATAAAACTACCCAAGCAGAGGACATGGAGAGTTGCACCTTGGCAGGTGAAGGTATTAGGAGATGTCCTGATTTAGGAAAGAAAGCATAACCTCTTCAACCCGTTTTGGAAGACTAAGACAGATCATGACTATGTGCACTTCCACAATGACAAGGCACTTACAGGATTATTTCAGATCATCTCTGAGATCTCATATCTGATCCACAAAGACTTTTTGCAAGGCTTGTCTCAATCTTCTCTGTGATTAGAAATGTCCTTACTGTAACAGCACCTAGCTTTGTCATTTGCAAGGACAAGGGTGTCACGTCAGAAAAAGCAGAACTCAAGAGCAGAGGAACACAAGAGGCACCAAAGTGAACACATATTCTCATAAGTATGGACAGTGCTCTCTTCATAGTGCTGAAGGTAGAAGTGGTACATGTCTTTAAGTTTAACATGGAAACTAAAATTGGCATGAAATTCAACACCAGTGTATCCAAAAAACAAAAGTATGAAAGGCATGACTTCAAATGTACCAGATGTCTTTGAGTGTTGTCCCTGTCTTAAGCATAAGTGTTCAGCCATTCTGTCACAGGTAGAAAGAAACGGATTTTCACACCTTATGCAGATACTTCTATGCTGACAATCAATCTTTTCCCCCACTGAAATTATTTCTTCCTCTCTAAGAAATAATTTTGAAAAACATAACAAAGAAAAAAATATCTTAACTTGGAAATTTGTTCTTATTTCACTTCCATATCTAAAGAAGACTATCCTGTGAATAATGAGCTGAAGGAAAAGCATATTTGTTTACCTACTTCCCCTTTTTTCCCTTATATATTCACTGTGGTACATCATGTCATGACTTTTTTTAATATTCTTTTGCACCCACACAACAAAGGTTTTTTATTGTTCTCCAAAGCAAATTACCAGAACCTTCAATGGTAGTCTAAATTAAAGAAAAACCTGTTAATACATATAAGCGCAGAACCGTCAGTGTTGAAAGAGACCCTTAAGATCATCAAGTCCAACTACCAATGCAACACCACCATAGTCACCCCTAAACCACCAAATACCCCCAAGTGCCACGTACAGAGGACTCTTACTCTTGACTCAGCCATATCCTGGGTAACTTATTTAAATGCCTAAGCACTCTTTCAGGGAAAAAAATAATCTAATATCTAACCTTAACTTTCTTTGGCACAATTTCCTGATATTTCCTTTCCTCACTTCACTTGAGACATGACCCAAGTGAAGAGCCCAACCCCCTCCTTGCTACAACTTCTTTCAGGCAGTTGCAGAGATCAATAAGGTCCTGCGCGAGCTTCCTTTTCTCCAGGCTAAACACCCCCAATTCCCTCAGCTACTCCTCAAGAACTTGTGCTCCAGAGCCTTCACCAGCTCCACTGTACTTCTCTGGACATGCTCCAGCCCCTCCAAGTCTCTCTTCTAGTGAGGAGCCCGAAACTGAATGCACAGTTTGAGGCGCAGCCGCACCAGTGCAGGGTACAGGGTATAATCAGCGCTGGGGACAATCCCTGCCCTGCTCCTGCTGGCCACACTACTGCTGGCACAGGCCAGGATGCCACAGGCCTTCTTGGCCCCCTGGGCACTGCTGGCTCATCTCCAGCTGGCTGTCAGTCAGCACCCTCCCGCTCTTTCTGCCCAGCAGCTCTCAAGTCTCTCTGACCCAAGCCTGCAGCTCTGCCTGGGGCTGTTGCAGTGCACATGCAGGACCCAGCAGGGATTAATTAACTGAAGCTAGTGTTGGAGACTGAAATGTTATGGTCTATGGATATTTTCATGAAGGACTTTAGTTTACTATAGAAAAATTGTGAAATAAAGCTGCACAGAAGACCATTGCACCCTGAATAGGCCTGCTGACTGAGGCCCTGGACTGCAAGTTGATAAGAGGCAACAAAGTGACACTATTGTTCAAAGCATCTGGGAAGTGATGGATAAGACAGGAAGAGCACCCCTGGCAGGGCTCACACCAGCAGCTTGGGGTGGCAACTATAGTCCTATGCTTATTATTGCCAGGCTTGCACACTCCCCTGAGCCAGGGGCATGGAGAAAGGTGTTGGATTCATGGCCAAAAAAGGCCTCTGGTCAGCCTGCCCCCCACCCCCCCTCCCTCCCTCCCTTTTTCTTTCTTTCTTTCCTTCTTTGCTTCTCTCTCTCTCTGTCTCTTTTTCTCTTTCTTTTCTCTTTCTTTTCTCCTTCTTTCTCTTTCCCTCTTTTACTATTATATAAAATATATTGATTATTTTTTGGTGTCAACATCTAACCTCATTTGGTTTTAATAATATTTTTGGGAATATTTCAGTGTCCTTTCTCCTTTATTCATAGAGAGTTGGTTCTATTTGCTCTTCTGTGATTAGAGTGGATTGCAACAACGGGCCATTGCATAAAACTCCAGTAATAAAAGGGGTTCATAAATTTTGTTTTTACTAACCGCCAAGTCTAGAGCACAGAAGAAGTTCTGGCAAATACTCTCTCTAAGAGGTGTGGTCTATCACAACATGACTACTTTATTCTTCTGTGTGGATGTTACTAATTAGTAGCTGCCTAGAATCAGTATTAGTAAAGTAGTGTTCAAGCATCAAGACATTTAGCAGCCCCTGCACATTTGCAGCCATAGGATGATTCCAACACTGTGCCGCTCAACAGTATATTTAGGACACCCCTGCCCCTAGAGATGGCAATTTTCTGTTGTTATTTTAAATACACATCGTGATCTCACCTCTTGGCTCAGAGATTTCTGCATTCTTCCATAAGCTCCCGCACAAAGACTCTTGTGCTTCAGAGCAGATGCCAGAGGGACTGTGTCATTGTCTCGGGAGCCTGGTCTATAGAAAGGCAGATCCCTGCAGAGAGACTGAGATCCTGGTGCTGAGTGTGGAACCTGTGCCCCCACTCTTCTGAGGGACTCTGGGGAGTGTCTTCCCAGGAGCCACTGACTAGTTGACTTCTCTGCCAAGAACAAGTCAAGGAGGTTCCTTGTCAAGGGCTTCTTTCATGCATGCCTTCTTGTAGCCAGCAATCCCATGCACCAGGAAATAGAGCAAAACTTCCAAATTGATAGCAATCTAAACAAGCTGGGTCTCCAGTCCTCTAAAATTTAACAAAGGAAAAATTATTCATCTGCTTCAGATGAACACATCACATCTATGCCGGGTGGAAGGATGTTGGCTGAACAGAATTTAGAAAAAAGACCAAATTCTGCCAGGCTATGGATTAGCAAGTCTTTTGCCACAGCCAAAAGAGGAGAGAGGATTCAGTATAACACTACTGCACTTATAATGGAGGTGTCACTTGCATTTAGTGGCATGCTTTGAGCTCCTTCTAGTAAAATGGTCTATGGAAAATGACCATTTATCTTCAGGATAGCACAGGAATGGTCATAACAAGTTTTGAGAAATGCCAGATAGCAAAAGGCACTCCTACAGTTTCTTGCTCCTTCCTACCTCAAAGTTTATATGAAGTGGTAAATATGGTATCCCAAAGAGTTTTTACCTACATTTCCCGTTTCACCAGAGTAAGTCTAGATCTGATTTTTCAAGATTTGTTCCTGTGAATAGCATCAGTGTTTCCAGCAGGATCATTAACACAGATGAGTATTACTCACACATACAAAATGTGCTTTATTAGGTTCTTACATGATGATATCATGGAAACTCCAGTCTGGATTTGCCCAGATAAACACACCAAGGAAAGAATAGCTAGACAGCTGGCACAAAGATAAGAAACAAAACAGAAAATCCAAAATCATCACTCCATATTAGGTAGTGCAGGTAAGATATTCCATACCAGCTCTCTCGTAACCTACCTTTACCATCTTGCAAATATTCAGCATCTTTCTTAAACCGACTTCATGCTGAATTCATGCTGAACAGTTAGAACACAAAAGCAAGCCACTCATTGCAGACCAAATGCAGTATGGTGCAGTTTTCACAAGTTCCAATAAAAAATCAGCGCCATGGTCACCTCTGGTTAACTTTATGGCACATTTTGTCTCTCCCCTCACATCACAGAAAGCTTTATTTTGTACTCCATTTGTGGGAACAGTGAGAACTTGGGACTTTTTCCCCACAGAATGAAGTTGTTCAAAATTATTTTTGTTTTTAAATGCATTTTATAGAACCTAAGTTATTAAGGTTATATAAGCATGAAAATATAGTATGAACACAGTTATGTAGCATTCTACCAGGAATCTTCAAATTTTTGGAGGGTATTATTATCAGATAAAGGGCATACACAAGGTTCTTGTTATTTCTTACCATCTCTTACCTCCTTGTCGATTTTCCTTCTTGCCAAAAACAGCATCTGCCAACATCTCCTATACCCTGGAGGTGCTTGCACGGATTCTCCAGAAGGCAATCATTTGCTGTCACTGCAGGCTAGTGATAAATCATGGAGCATCACCACTGACAAAAGTGTCATCACTATACCCAATACAGGAGAAGAATATTTGTTTGGAATAGCACATGAAATGATCAGCCGTGCCATGATCTGTATCATGCTGCAGTCTGGTAATTCTTACAGAATTCTATTAATTAATTGTGAGTTGATGAATGACAAATGATGAGTTCTAATGACTTTGAAACTGAGGAGAAAAATGGTTTAAAGTACATCCGGTGAAATACAATTCCAATTCAAGGCAAGGAGGTTCAATATTTTCCCAGTTTCCATGGAGTTTTCCCAGTTCCCAGAAGGATTCCCACAGCTGGAAAGAGAAATATTTGTAGCATTTTATTGATATCACTAAAACTCAAAGTGCAGAAGCATATGCACTGTTTTCTGCAACCTGTTTTTCAGGCCTGCTGTAAGATCAGGAAGACAACACTGCCATGTGTCATAGTTGGGCATTTTCCCAGGGAAAAAGGAAGGTCAAAAAAGATACCCCTATGTTCATGCCTAGCAAAGGGAATATAAGTACATCCTTCAAGCACAAGATGAGTAGCAAGCCAAACAGCCAGGAAGGGCAAAGAAGCAGTATGCTCCATATCAGCATTGGGAAAAAAACAAACACACTATTCTCAGATCACTTCTCATCTGAATCCTGAATTCCAGAATCACATTTACTTGAATCATCTGTATGAAATTAGACAGAGAATTACAAATAAGCTCTCATCAGCTGTTTTTCACATCATTCAATGGCCAAGCACTGATAATATACATCAACCAGACGCAGTCAAGGCAGGAGAGAAAGCAGTTTGAACCAAATTCCTCTTTTGGCCTGAGCTTTGAATCTGGCTCCCAAATGCTCTGGGCAACACAGGCAGAGGGCAAACTGTGCTTCAAAATACAGTGTGTTAAGAGATGTTCCAAGCACCTGTGGCATATTTTTCCACAGTGCAAAGCCTCACAGAAATATTGCATATTCTGGAAAGAGTCACTGTTGTATTTGACCTAATAGAAGACATATCACACTGAATCCATTGTCTCGAGTGTCATCTTATTAGCACAAATCAAACCATGCTTTAGGATAATGTGGTAAATCACAGATCTAGAGTGCCCACGCAAATATTTTCACTGCAATATCTTTTTGATTTTTAGGGTGGGACAGATGATGAGTGGAGGGGAGGGGCTGCAGGGTTGGGGAAGATTTACCTCAATATGCAGGTATCTTACAACACCTCTTGGTCAACAGGATACACAAGAGAAATGTCCAGCATAGAGGAAGGGTGAAAGAGGCACAGCTCAAATACATGCTCTCTGTAATTTGCAGTAACGTATTTGTACTATGGATTTACAATAAATCTTTGTTGCTTCAAATTTACTAGTATATTTATAACTCCAGATTTTAACATTCCTCATAAGGTCACAGATACATTTAAAAAAATAGTAACGTTCCTGGGACATGCTGAAGCAGATGGACTAGTCAATGCAGCTACAGTAATTTATAGAGAGGAAAATTTATTTGTTTATGCCTATACTGTGATACCACCTACCAGATTTTTAATCACTCATTTTGTATTTCAATTCAAACTTGGTCAACAACAACTTCTATATTTTAGCAAACTTTTTAAAAATAGGCAGTTGAATGCACAGGATTCAGCTGAAAATCTTCCAAGTAAATTAAAAAATCAGGTGAACAGGAATACATTATGCATTACAACTTCATCTAAAAAAACCAATCAATGGAATTCTGTCTGTAACCTCAGCACGAAAGGAAATTTGTGTAGAAAAGCAAATCAATGTCCCCTGAATTTTCTGGAAGTTTAACTGATGCTCTCAATGGGGATCATTGACATTGGTTTATCGGGAGAGATAACTTAACTCGTTTGCCTCAACCAGTTGTAAGTAAAGATAGGGAAGAATAAATAGTCTGCCTAAACTCAAGGAATACCCTAAAATAACTTTCAGAAGGCAACAACATGTTCAGTTAACCAGAAGCTACACTAAAATTGGTATTTTATAACACTGACACAAACAGGTGTGCATAACCTTCCATGGGTAATTTTTTACATATAATTTATGTGGTGGCCTTAAGCTGAAATACAACAGTCACCACTAACATCCTTGATTCTTTAAAAAGTTCTTGTTTTATGTGAAATATTATTTTTCTTCTTTGTTGTCTTTGGCACCAGTACCTGCAGGAAATAAATTCCATTCCTAGAACAATAGTGTCTTGTATTACAAGTGCACGTTCACATGCAAGCATGACCATGCTACACAGCAAGGCCAAATCATTTGGGAGTAAAATACAGAAAAAGGACTTTCATCGAGTTCTGATACCTATGAACTGGAAGATCCTAGCACTAATTTTATTTTGCCATTAACTTGAAGGAGTTTTCTTGCTCTCACCTGTGACAGGTGACTGAGACAAAAAAAGGAAGATGCAATTTCTTAATAGGTACAAGTTACCAGAAAATTTAAAGGCACTTATTATTGGAAAAAAACCCCCAATCCTAAAAGAAAAAAAAAATAAAATCCATGTCATGTCTCCCAGATGTCATCTGTTTCTTTAAGAATCAAACATAATGTAAATATTTAATTCAGAGTCTGGCAAAGTTAAAGGTATATATGGACATATAAAGAAATTTTATGAAAGAGGCCCAAATCAACATATTATGTGCTTCTCATTACCCAAAAATATATGGTGAAGCTGAGCTTCAGTCTGATATTGCAGACTGGGGAGAATTTACTATTGATTCCAAAAATTATTTGTATTGATGGCAGGAAAGGAAGTACTTCATGCAGTAAAGTTTTGAAACAGATTATGTAGAGAGCTCAGTAATACAAATATAGAATGCAAACCATGTTGCTTGCTTGAAAAATGTATGCAACCTCCACTAGAATGAATGAACACCATGGCAATTAACCTCTGAGAGCCACATGAACAAGCATTGCACAAAGCAGGCCGTTGGGCAGTGCCATCAGCCTTGAAGAAAAGCAGTGTCACTGAAATTGTCACCCAGTAGAAATTCACTCTCGAGAATTAAAGCTTTAACACTCAGTACCTTCCTGTTTCCTGAGAAAGAAAAGCTGTGTCTGTGTGAGAAAATGGGGGAGGGCACTGTCTGAGCAGTCCCTGCCAGCAGAGGGTTAGCTCCAGGCCTTGTGTGTAAGGCTGCCACCGAAGGCAGGACACCCGAGTGACCGAGCTGCGCTCGGCGGCGCCGCGTCGAGAACAACGCGCACCCCGCAGCGGCGGGATGCAGCTGCTCAGAACAGCCTGGCCAGGCCAGTTAAAACTGAAATATCTGGAGCTGAGCATTTAAATGAACAGACCAAATTATGGGTCCAAATTAAAAGCTATCTCACTGAGCTGCTCTTTAACTCCCAGAATGTAAACCCAGGACCAAGACTGTTTGCTTCTTCCTCGATCTGTAAGAATGAAGAAGAGGTTAGACACAGCATTATGAATAGGCCAAGCTGAATTCCAAGAAGCCATATCAGAATTAACCTATGACTTCCTACTCATTAAATCCAAGCATGAAACCTTTCTTGGTACAGCAGTTCAAACTCCCAAGCCTGTGAATGTAACATTTTTGTCTCAGACAACATAAAAGCATCATTAGACAACTGTTACAAATTAAGTGATGGAAAAAAAAGAAGCAGCATGGAAAGAAACTAAAAGCTATTATTTTTATCTGTAAATCACCAGGTTTCAAAAACATAATGAAGGACTGCTAAAGTCACACCAGCTGTTTTAAATACATGTAGTGGAGGAGGGCTTAGTTAATAATTGATGAAGTACTAAGAAAAAGAAGAAGACAAATCTGAAGAACTAAATAACCAAAGAGCAAAAACATTACAAGAAAGGTGGGGCGTGGGCAGACAGGGAGGGAATCTATTTTCATAGGGCAGTTTTCAAGTAAAAAAGGCAGTTATTTTAATTTCACTGATTACAGAAATCTGCCTATTAACATAGTCAGAGATAATGATTCCTAATATATTTTTGCTGACCCAGTATTCCTGCTGGGCATTCTATGCTGTCATTTCCATCACAAAGGCATGTACAACCAGCTTGCTTCAAGCAATGGGTTTTCAGCAATCACTCAGTTCAGACATTCGGTGCATTCACATCCAGAAAATTTTGCAAATAAATAACAATCACTAAAAAAAAGGGAACAAACTCACAAACTCCCCTCTATTCAATTTTAAATTCACCACCTTCTGGGTGAGTCCAATTGGGCTCCCTTAGTCATATGGAAAAACCCTGCACAGTGTGACAAGACAAGCACAAATAAAAAATATGAAACAGATGTTTGTCAGATCACATATACGCAAGAGAATTCAGATATTCTTGCCACGCTGATAAGGCACTTGCAGATTTTTGCTGATGAGGAAAGCATCAGCAAACTGGGGAAGAAGAGCCACTGCCTGGAGCTCTCCAGACCAGCTCCTTCCTGCTGCTCTGCCCTCTGCCACCAGCTCCAGCTACATCCTTACACTGGTGGCTTGGTGGTTACAAATAGTCCTTAGATTATGCCCTTGCTTTCTTTCTTTAGAGTTTGCAATTTTTATGTAGGTGTTTTCTCTCTTAGAAAATGCTCTTTGATCTTTATACACCTCATGGTGCTGTGCCAACCACCCTCCATCTGTTTGTAATATTCTCATTTTTATTTCTCTGCAGAGTTTTTCTGCTCACTTTTGCTCCCTATTGGTGCTCGCACTTCTCTGAGATATTGTGCAGCTGGGTGGGATCCAAGCTGAATCTTTATCTTCTAGGGCATTCCACCTAAACAGCATGGGTTACTCTGAGACAGAGATTCCTGTTTGGAGAAGGCACTTTCCCACAGAATGCAGATCACTTTTCTAATGAGTGTCAGTGGAATCATATCTGGACTCTGCTTACAGAAATCCTATCCACAGTTTTCTTCACTATCTCAGGGGAAGTCAGAGAATTGGGAGAAACAGAAAAATCCCTCATTAAGAGAACAACATTGACAGAAACTAGGCTGAATTGCAAAATATTCTTACTGTGATAGGAGGATTTCCAGTGCTTGAACTCAGGTTTTAGGAACAGCAATATGAACACCCCAGATAAAAGTGCAAAAATTTTGCATAATACATATAATGGTGTTATTTATCTCATCTGGCAATGAAGACTTTCTTAAAAATTCAAATTAGCTGTTTTAGAGAATTCAAATCTGTAGGGATAATACACAGCCAAAATTATGAGAGGTAGGAGTGGCTATAATTTCTTCCTACTGACTCATTTGACCCTCTCAGCTTCCTGATTCCCGACTTTTTTAATGCCTACACTACTCCTTTTCATGTATTTTGGGTTCTTTTCCATAACAAAACTAAAAAAAAAAAACTTAAATAAACCAAGGGAAGAAAAAAAATCAAACACCTGCTACAGTATCAATTACTTGTTACAGTTAAGATTTAAGAGGCATTAACACCAGAAGGCATGTTCATTTTAAATGTAAATATGTAAAGAGAGTTCAGTGAGGTTAAAAGTGCTGCCATGAATTGCAGACAAATTTCCAGAATCACAGGATTTTATTTAGACATCTTATCACCCTTGAACTTACTGGGAAATCAGACTAAAATTTCTTAAATAAATGTATACTGGGAAGGCAGCCTGGGTATGAACAACAACCTAAAATCAGGGTCACATAGACAATGTGCCCGCCACTCAGCATGAGATGCCAACCACTCCCTGGCAGGAGTTGCTGCTTTTTGGCTAGTGGCAGGTATGCTGCTTTACTATGAACTAAGAAGATTTGCATAGACACAGGTGCAAATCCTGCACACCAAAACAATCAGACCAAGTGCACATGATGGTTTCTTCTGCCAGAACTTCTGCTCTGAAATGTAGGTAGAAGCAGATGAATGCATTCACATAATTCAGGATGATTTGTGGCTTTAGAAATGAGTAGGAAGCATCAGCAGTTTCCTTCTCACAGGAGGTTTTTGCTTTTAAAGTGGAAGGCACAACAAAACATTCTCAGACAAAGCAAGTCCAGAAAATTAACTGTATTTGATTGAATTTACTCTTCCACTATAGTGGAGATGTCTCAGATAAAGTATCTGAGACTGAACAGTTGTGTTTAATTAGCTTAGTTTTACCTGTATATTTTTGTCACTGATTTGTCACAGGAAACTGTATTTTTCCATGATTCAGAGGAAAGCAACTTCTTTAGCTCAAAGGACTAAAAACTTCAGTTGAAATAAAGAGAACAGACTCAGGACAAAATGCTGTACACCATTTTATGACAGCCAGAGACAGAAAATATTTTTTGACCTCCTTTTCAAAAGCATAGTGCAGTAGCTGAGCATTAAATAACAGCTCAATAGGTTTTCATCAATGCAGAAAGATAATTATCTGGGAAAACTTATATAACATCCAACACACAAGGTCAAAGATGAAGATATTTTTACCCATGGTCTGTAAGCCTCCCTCCTGCATGAAGTAATTTCTTGGATAGAAAGAACTCACCATCTTCACAGGGCTGGACACCAATTACTTATTATTTTAGCACCAATTCATTTTCCTTCATGTTGAGCCTATTAGGGAAATTCATTATGGAGTCCCACTGGTTATTCTACTCTGCTCCAGTCCTATCCATGAATCCATACTGACCAACCAAACTGCTTCTTTCTTTATTTCAGAAGTAAATCTAAAAGTGTTACTTTTTGTTCTTTACCAGAAAAAAAATGTTATGGGCCTCTTTCAGCTTGTTTCATTGACTTGCCTTTTCTCTTTTTCCTAGAATATGTAACTATTGCCCTTGTAACAAAAGAGATCCCAGTGCACAGTTAATCTACGCCAGTTAACAGCCAAAATTCTGATATGAATAAAGGGCAGAATCTCACAGTCCTTGCAGTAGGAGCCAAGAGTTTCAATTATTAACCCATCACATTTACTGCATTAAACAGATCATTAATGTTCTCAGCAACCATAATTGAGTCAACACCACACAGCAATTGTAAATGCACCTCATGTGAGTACTGCTGCTTACCTGGCTCTATGTATGACATCTTCAGGGCTGGTATGGGAACAATTCTGGTATAGACTCCTATTTCTCAGTGGTGCCTCATTTAAAGTTTTATTTTCCTCTTGCTGAGATTCTGCCATTTCTGACACTAAGCAATAGACCTCCATAGGGAAATACTGCCTTCCTTAAAACTAGAGCACTGAGATTGGTTTCAGTGTGGTCAGAGTTTATTCTGGTGAGCGCGGGACTTCTCATTGAAACGTGCGTAACAGGTGGTGCTGCAAATTGTGGAGTTGAAGGACTGAGAACAAAGAGTATTTTTTAGTCTTTCATAAGGTTCTTGCCAGGTTTGGGGGCAACTCTGCAGGCTATATAGGAAAACCCAGTTTAACCCAGTTGGCTGTGAGCCAACATGAAGAAAAATTTCACTGACATATCTGGGATGATATCCTGGCAGTTGTTTCCTACCACCTCCCTCTAAACCACTGATTCTGACAAACTGGAGGTGGATCTTGGGCTGATAGTTTGACCATACTAATGGAGTGACATATGATACATTTCCAGATAAATGGAGTTCTCGTCAGTACTCCAATTTGTGCGTTTATATGCCACGGGATTCAAGCTTGACAACAGCTACAATGAAATCTTTAGCCTATAAATGTGATCCATTTTCTATGCCATCTTCATCACAAGCAAATCCCATCTCAGTTTGCCAACAGCTGACGCAAAGTCTTTGACAATCTCAGAAATGAGCATCAGTTTTAAAAACATGTTTCAGGTTTCCTTGAACATTTTAACATTTCTCTTGTGTTAATAGTTTCAAGACAAATACAAGTTTCCTGGTCAACTCTGTATCAGATACAGCATCTTGCTACAAAAATCTACATTTTCCCACTTGAACACCTTTATTGAATAACATTGGTGCTGGCATTACTGCCTTTCCAGTCCTAGTTATTATTAATTCTCTATTGATTTACTATTAAGAAGGGAAAACTGCTTCCAATGAATATCTTACAATAGCTTAAATAATTTAAATCCATTAAAAATTTTATAGCTGTATAATTATCACTTATAAATTAAGTGATGCAATTAGTGAGCAATATAAATAGTCTCACCCTCTACAGGTGCCAGCCCAAAGAAATTTCCAGTCCTTTGCATAGAGCAGAACATCATATGATTTGTCACTAAGGCAGTTGTGAGCTGGTAACTCCCCTGCTAGGTGCTCCAGTGGTGCTGCAGGTAAACAGCTGGGTGTCAGCCTTTTTCCCCACTGTGCTGGGAAGTAATGTCTTCCTGGATGACCTTTCCTACCCTGAGGAAAATGTTCAAGATTTTGGACGCTGGAAAGACTGAGGTTCATAGCCCTAACTGAATGAAGGCTGAGGTGATGTGTAAAACCTAAGAAAGCAATTCAGTTAACTAGTGTGGGTGGCAAATTAATCTGAGAACTGTTGGTACAGACTACTTGTGGATATTTGACTTTTCCTTTATTCTGTAGAGAGGCATTTGGTAGTCCCAGTGGATGTTCAGACAACAAAATACTTGGAATGCTGTGTGCCAGAGCTCTTCTAAGTAAAGGAAGTGCTATTTTGAAAAAAATCCTTGCCTTAGAAGACTATACACACACACACACACCTATAAATATATATATCCCAGATATCTCTCAGGGGAGCAGTGATAGTGTGATAGTTTCTACAGCTAAACATTTTCCATCTTCTCTGTTCTCTTTGACTGAACTGATTTGATAATTTGTATTCTCTAGAAGTCACTGCCATGTGGAAAAGATCTGCTTCTACTGACATTTTTCTGCACATCAACCATGAGAAATGGCAAGTGCTCCCTTGTCCGTGACAAGTGTTTTGATTTTGCTCCAGTATTTGAGAGGACAAGAGGAGTAGGGTCTGAGGACTAAGACCATCCAAATTACTTGGACAAGCATTTTGGTTACTTGGACGTAACCAAGTTCAGCTTTCTTTTAGGCCTACAGTCAACTGGTCATTTCCAGAATTCCAAGCAGTTTGTATGGAGCTCTCCCAAGTCAAAGCCCCTGCACTGAAGTCCTTTTTCAAATGAGCTGTCATGTGACAACCCAAAGACAAGTGCACACTGCTTCTCATCTCTCCAGGTGTGCCAGATCCAGCACACAGATTCCAGCAAAGTGCTGGAATTTGACCTGCCTTTGCTCTGATGCACCATGCAATATGGAGCACTATAGAGGGGGATCCCTGCTGAAAAAAGTGCACCAGCTTTTTGGGCCAGGCCTGTCCTGCTTCTCCAGTCCAGCTGTAATTCCCTCTGAACAGAAACAAGTGTCTGACACATCTTCCCTGGCACACCTTGTCCTTTTCATTTCCTAAAACAAAAAGTATGTATAATATGATTCTAGGGTTTAAACTGTATTTTTTGACATTTCACAGAGCATTAAAATGCCACATTTCTAAGCAGTAAGCAATAATTACATATTAAGGCAAGATAGAGAATAGCTTTGATAATGTGCAAACATGTACCCATGGCAATGAATAGGAATTTTTACCTTCAATGGGTCAAATTGTGCAGCTGAAATCTCATCACAACTACATTTTGGCTGAAAAAATATACATTTGGATGAAAAATGGGCATTTGCTCTGGCCCCTTGAGGGCCAGGGAGCTCTGATGACACCACTGGACTGATCATGCCTTAAAGCATTTGGACTGCTTGACAATTATTTTTCCATAACAGTAGTTTCTGGGTATATTTACAGTACAACTGCTGGAAACTTTTATTGAACAGATGATAAAGGATGAGTTACTTTCAGGTGATTTGGCTGTGAGGAAAATTTATACTTTGCAAATTTAATTCAGATCTGCCCTGCTTGACTAGTTCACTGTCACAAAGACAGCTCCTTACTATAGTTGTCTTAATTCCATTTGCATGTTTTGTCTGCTCAAGCAGTAGGTCTTTGGAAAAGCAAAGAAGGAAACAATGATTACATGGATAGAGAGGGAAAACGTTCCAGCTGAAATTCGGATTTATTTTCCCACATCACCTAAATCAGGGGCCTATCAATAAAACATACAAAACATGTAACTACTTCTCTCTTGAGTTGTGCTTAGCTTCAGATATTACCCATCTTTTGGACTGTCTGCTGCTTACTTTCAGGTCACCACATCTCTCCTCTGAACACCACATAATCCAAAGGCAGGTTTTTGGGGTTGCTACACTTTGAAAAAGACAAGTAGTTTTGTTTTATTTTGGTAGTGTACCTGGTTAATCTTAACTGTCTTCAGGGATTAAAATACAGCAGTCTCAATCTCTGGTGTGTCTGTATGACATGTAGACGACAGTCTGCTGTTTAATGAAAATCAAACGGAGATGGTTTAGCAGGTGTCACAGAGCATGATTTTCCCAAGCTACTTGTTATCAGCAGAAACGCCTAGGCAGGAATGTTCTCACCCTTTCTTGAGCTGGGCCTTTTACTCAGATGTACTGTAAGCACTAGAACAGGGTCCAGAGAGCACCAGAAAGGCAAAGCCTGCCTGCACCTCTCCTGAGACAGGATAGCATAGTAATATGTGGCTTCTAAAGTTTTCAGTCAGATACCTTTGCTAATGCTTGCTTTTGGTGACTGTCAGCAACCACACACAGCACGGCTTATGTCTTGCACACACCATCTATCTTGCCATCTCACACGTTCACTCTGCTTTTTCGGGAACCACATGTGTTGTTGACACAAATTCTGTCTTTTCCAGCTTACAAATCCCCCTGCCAAGCACATTTTTTTTAAATTAAATAATGCTTGGCGGTGTATACAAGCAAACAATTGCCCACACAAATTTGGTGCAAGCAAGTGTAAGACTACAGCAACAGAGCAGAGGAAGTTGGGTTTAATCATTAAAATGTGTCAAGTGCGGGTTCAGCAATTGTTTTTGTTCAACAAACCATGCTATGTTATTGTGTGGTTAGCTTTCCTGGGCTACAGATTGAGCCTAAAACAAGCTTTAATAAAACACCCAGCTTTTGTGACAAAATGGAGGACCATCTCACTGTCACTACTCTCCCCCTACTCTGACCTTTTCTCACAGATGAGGGCTGAATGACCTACCATTTTGAGACTTCACTGCGTTGCAGACACAGACAACACTGTATTGAGGACCAAATACAGTTATCAAGGAGGTTTTGTGTCTTCCCAAATACAGCAGCAAATGGGTTAAGAAATTAAGTTTGGCCCTCCAGCTCTTGAGGTTGTTTTGCATTCTGTCACTTCAGATGCTTCAGTATGTACCATTCTCACCTGGTCCTACTACTTCACCCAGCATCTGGCCATTGCAATCCGCTTGATTAACTTTTAGCTACAGCAGTGTTCCTGGGACTTTGATTATGACTTAATTCCCATGCAAAAAGTAAAACAAGGAAAAATTTACCCATGGTAATTTGAGAAGTAGTCCTGCATCTAAATGAAGTCATACCCAATGCTGATGAAAGAGCACTTGAAAACAAAGAGTAACCAAATGCCTCAGGCCATTTCATCATCTCAGCTACACAGGAGTAAATATGAAAGGCCTCTGATGTCGATTAATAGGCATCACAGGTATGTAAATGATATCTCAATTTGGCATGCTATAACTTACTTGCTCTTAGATCTTAAAATACCCTAAAGTGTAACTTTATAACACAAGAAAACTGTTCTTAATTCCCTACAAATACTCCATGTAAATTTAAAATTAAGTTAATTGGAAAAGAAACCTTTTATAAAGAAAATAAATACTTTAAACTATATATTAAAGATCAGAGATTACTTGGGGGAAAAAAATCTTGCTTCAGGTTTCACTACAGATTAGAAATACTATCAGAAAAAACCCCAAAAATCTAAAACACCAGTTTCTTTTCTCATTTTTCCTACTCTGCACTAATGCCATCCTACAGCTTCCAGGCATTATAATCTTGTTTACCAAAGCATGTGTGCCTTCACTTACTACTTCCTTGTGGTAACACCAGTTTCTTCAAAAAGAATGGCAAACAAGGCTCCAAACTTTCAAAAATAACTGGTTAGAATTGCATGTTGGCAATTCAACTAATTTTTACAACCTCTAATATGCTGAATACAGGTTGTCTTATGCCCAAGTGTTTCATACCTTTGTCTTTACTGGGGAAATCTTCCCCACTCTAGCCACACACAAGCTTATGGGCACAGCCTTGACAGGTCTCTAAACTCACATGAAAAAGATTCTCAGTGTTCTGACAGCAGGTTTCCAAAACAAGGACTCTCCCCCCTAAAAGAGTTATTGAATTACACAACTCATAATCTGCAAAGCACTGTCCCCACACCCCACATAGAAAAAAAAAAACAAACTGCAATAAGCAGGATGCTGCAGATAGGTTTCTGAGATTGTACTTTACCCTACCTAGAAGTTGCTTATACACACATGCACAGATGGATTCACACTGAGACTTTACACATCTCTTGGCCTTCTCACTGTCTGGCTGTAAGTTAATGGGTGTGAGAACAATGCCAGTATGTGCCACTTTAAGAACAGCCTTTTATGTAACCCAGATTAAAATTTAACTGGCCTGTTTCACTATTCAGTATGTGCAGCTTTTTCAATGGGATCTGATAAAGATCAGTTTTGCTGGAACTTGTTTTCATAGCACTTAAAAAAACAGCTTCCCTGCCACTGGCACTTGAAGCAAAACAAGCTGCATTTGAGAATGAAGTAACAAGTTTAGTATGGTTTTACATGTCCAATAACTATAAGGCCAAAAAGGGGCTGGAATGATTTCTAGTACAGTGTCAGTTGCCAGTCTTGCTTTAGTTGCACCATCACATTAGTTCACCTCCTAGTCCTGTAGGCTTTACTGGCCTGGCAACTGCAAATAGCTGTCAACTACTAAAGGATGCCTGAAGCAGTGTAAAAGTGTGACAGAGAACCTTACTCAGCTCCATCCTCGCATTATGGCCTCTTATCACTAAGGAAGTTCAGCTCTCCAAGCTGAAGTTGAGGAACTGGCGTGGGAGGAAACAGGAGAGCTGCAAAATCTTCATTTAAATTGTGGAGAAACAGATGATCAACCTTCAGTTCCGTTAAATTTCTTATCTTGTTTAAACATGTGCCTCTCACATACTGTCAAGAAAAGGTGAATTTATAGAAACTGGTAGGTAATGATATTCTGGGTGTGCTGCAAGTGCAAGCAAGCATCAAAGACAGCCCATGCATCTCCTGATAACAGGCTGTCATTTCTGCAAGAAACAGTTCACTGGCTGAATGAGTTCACATATGCATCAGCCCAGTCCACTGGGAACTCTTGTGAGCCCGTATCGATGACAGCCAAGACTGAGGTGCTTGAAGTCCCCATTCCTAAGATGAAGCACACCTATAGCAAACAAGCCCCAATACAGTTGCACAGTTTGATATCAGTTTGTTTAACGTACTTCAGAAGCAAGGCACAGGTGGTAGATGCCCTGAGCTGATTACGAATCTCTCCTTCAAGACAAGCATTTAGGACACATTACTCCAGGAGTTCAAGACCATCAAACTTCAGATTTTAGATCCTTGT
This sequence comes from Melospiza melodia melodia, assembly GCF_035770615.1. Taxonomy (NCBI): domain Eukaryota; kingdom Metazoa; phylum Chordata; class Aves; order Passeriformes; family Passerellidae; genus Melospiza; species Melospiza melodia. The sequence goes on from NC_086226.1 coordinate 48,576,587, forward strand.
GAAAAACTCTTAAGACATTATCATGGGAGGATGTGGCATTTGGTATAAAACCCCTGTTAGTAAATAACAGAAGAATTTGTGATTACTTTGAAGTTACTTTGAAACTGAATTGAGGAATGCAGTTTTCAGAGGAGACACAAAGTTCTTACCTCAAACTGCAGCTACAGCACCATGCATACCTGTGGGTATTCCTCAAGACTGCCACAAAAAACTTTATGAACGTGCAAAACAAAATTACCTACGTGCATTAAGTACATAGTTTGCAAAGAGGACTGCAAAACCTATGAAAATGCACTGTAGATGCAGGCAGAAACCCATGCATTTCTCCTAAAACCTTTATGCCTTTCCTTACCCAAGTTCATACGGGACTTCTTGAAAGGCTATCAGCAAGGAAATCGAAGCAGTACCTTTATAGCTTTCATAGCAGAAATGAGAAAGATCAGTCCCTGCATTCTCATATAGGTCATCAGTAAAGATTTCTTCAAGATCCTAAACTATATTTGAAAAAGTAAAAGTGATGAATAATTTTGCAAGGGACAAACTTAGAGACAGTGACAGACTTTTTATTCTCTCTGCAAATAAACTGAGGATTTTTTGATGCATATTTTTGGAAAGCATAATATCCCTGTAGATATTTTTAGAGGTGTTTTTATTTTAAAGCATTCATTTTGTGATGCCCAGTGTTGAACATTTTGGATTTAATGCATATTTTGTTGAAGCTTGTGGTTTTCAATAAAGTTCAAAAACATTAAAACCAGGGTCAGAATAGGGCAACTGTTGAAGCTACTACTATGTGGTTTTCTGCTTGGAAATGTATCAGTGTAGACATTTTAAATACACCAGAAGGTAAAATAACATTCACCTGACTGAATAATTTTCATTAGGCTGCTGATATGAGCTGAACACCAACAACAGGCTGCAGTGGTTGCTTGTTTTGGAGTGCTTGTGTTCGTTTAAATCTCTGCAACCCATGCAGTTTGAGATTTACCTTGATTCTCTAGTGCTATCTAGTGGCTATTACTGAAAATTATTAATGTCTATGAACGTAGCAAAATACAAGTCAGCTTTTATCAACCGATTTAGGTCCTTCTTACAGGGTTTATGCGTACATATGACTTCAAAGTGCGCATATGGGGCTGTGCAGTAGAGCCAAATAGCCTCTCCCACAAAGCTTCAGCACCTGGAGCTCCCAGGCTAAGTGCACAAGCTGAAACCAGCCGCTGACTGCACGAACACTTGGCTTGTTGGTTTTTTAATACAAGAGAAACACTCACAGAGCCATCTCCATGCCTATTTGTTCTTAAATAAGTGACCACTTCCCCTTTCCTGCTACACCTTAATTTAACTTACCCCTCTCCTTTTAACTCAAGTCACTTTTGAATTGGATGTTCGTACTATGGCAGTTGCAGCCCTCTTTCAAAACAGAGAAACTACACAGGCTGCCAGATGTCAGTAAATACCTTTGTCTCCTTGCTGCTGGCTGCCCAGCATTTCTGTTTGGTTCACCTCCTCCTTGACCTGTAGAATGAAACCAACACAGTTCTGGCTTGATCAGAGATTTGTTAGCTTGGCCAACAGATTCAAGGTTTACACTCAAGTGAGAGTCCAAAATATATGTACATTGAGTTCAAGCCATCAGTAAAGTAAAACTGAGTATAATTTCTGTACATAAAAGGAACAATTCTATGAATGTGAGGTCTTCCACATGGGCCTAAACAGAAGGCTTCTGTGAGTGAGGAACTGTGAAGTGTATTCACTTGTTGAGGTGATTTTAGCCCCAGAAACATAGCATCAATATCCCAGACCCAAACATTTCTCATCTTCAAATAGGACTTCATTGTCCTGAAAGCAGAACCTGGAACGTGTTCCATTGTTAAACTTACCAGATTAACAGAAAAGATGTACATTCACATTAGAAAAAGGTTCACTGGAAATCACAAAATCACAAAGAAGAAACAGATAATGCCTCTGCTGCAGTTTTTTTCTGACATTAAATAGACATTTATTCTATTTCTAAAAAACCTTTGAAAACATATATATATATTAAATAGGATTAGACTACCAATTTAAATTTCTTCTGTAAGGGAAAAAAAACAAACATATGTGGTAGGAAATATCTGCAGGCCAATAGTTAGCACTTACACAGTACTATTCCCAGATCTACACATGCACACACGTGCACGAGCACACACAGAGCCTTTGACATCCTCCCCTCACACATAATTTCCTCCCCCTCCCACCCCAGCCCAATGCACACACTCCAATCAAAAGAAATGGGAGCAGGAGAAGTGCAGACAACAATGGTTTGGCTTCTGGCATAATAGCATGCCTTGAACAGACTCTGACTTGGAGTGGAAAGTAGAGAACATATTGCAGCAAACAAACTGTTAATGAGCTATTTCTACTAAATGTTAATATTCCATAAATCTGCACTTGAAGCAAAGGTCCAGTTGTATTCTTTTTCTTCCTGCTCTAGCAACTACAATAGAAAAAAAGCTTTTTTTCAGAGGGAGACTGCATACACAGAATTCTGATGGTCAGGTTCAATTTGAAACAAACAAAAGCCCAATTGTTCCTAGGAAGATAAGGGACAGATTGAAGTGAGCATGCTCGGTCACAATAGGAAAATCAGCTCAGATCAGGAGGTTCCTACCTTGTCTTAAGTAATTCTCCTTCCTGCCCAGATTTGTCCTTATTGCAAAGGTTTTGTTAATTTAGCAAAAAGGCAATCACTACTGTCATTCAGTGTTGTGAAAGAGGCTGTAAAACTCTTATCATGAGAGTGTGTCCATAAACATTTTTGTGAAATAATCAACATACATATTTAGTTAGAACAACCTCTAGATCTACGTTAACAATAAATTCAAGTGCAGTACTTTTCCTTATGTATATGCTTAAAAAGGGTATGAAGTGAATATATTATGAGGTAAATATGAATATTAGCATTTTTACCCTTCTGGTCTCGGTGACAGTAACAAAGGTTAATGCTTTTCCCATATGACAATCTTTTACTATCACCTATCCTCAGTGGTCTATCACAAACAGGAATTCCAGTGAACATCTGCTGCCTTAACAGTTAGGACTGTATTGAGGGCTGGCTGACTGGCTGGCTGGCTGGCTGGCTGGCTATCTATCTATCTATCTATCTATCTATCTATCTATCTATCTCTCTCTCTCTCTCTCTCTCTCTCTCTATCTCTCTCATTTGCAATACTGGTCTTTCTGCTTTCAAGAGACATATTCACATTTAACAACAAGTAATGAATATATTTTTTTCAGTCAAAACTGTATATGTTTTTGACAGTTTTTGATAAATATTCCCCCAAAAAGAAGTACAGCTTATTACTTATTAACTACCCAAGGTGCTGCTCCCAAAGCTCTTGTAAAATTCCCAATAATATGAAACCTTGAACTGTTGGACACAGCGGCTTTGGCATCCCTGTGATGACAAGGCATTTCAATGTTACAGCCTGAAAAGACCCTTCATGTGCCTCAGCCTAAGTGCTTGTGTGAGGTGCGTACACTAGAAACTTCATTACCTCTAACTGGTGTGCAGTAGTGGAAATCCGATAATGCGTCATTTAAATGTACCCCATGCCCTCAGTTCTCTGAGGCCTGGTATTATTCTGTGACTGTGGACAGTGAGGAGCATGAACAAAACACTATGACAACACACCAAACTGACACTCTGTTGTTGAACAGTGCTGCACAGAACTCAAAAAGTCAACCGACATCCCACAGAAATACTCGAGAAGAGCACTCACTCTCTTTTAGGTATAACATCTACCTTGGTCAGTCAAAGCTGACCAAGGTAGATGTTATACCTAAAAGTTTTAGTTTTAATTAAACTGAATTCACTTAATGAAGTGCAATTGTAACTAATAAAATACCAAAGGCTGAAATACCAGAAAATACTAACAAGTGTTAACAAATTCAAAGCCTCTCCTTTTAAACAAAAAGCTGTCTCTTGTCTGCCTATGGACAAACTGGACATCTAATTGCAAGCACTTAAAAAATCTGTGTAGTACTGGCAGTCACAAAAACAACTTACCTGTTTTTATATGTGATTCCAACACTCCTTTGATGTAATAAAAAGTATTTGTTATGTAATTTATGCATTTAAGCATATATGAAGATCAAAAACAATGGACTGAACAGAAAGTAGTCTGAAGTGAAATAGTAAGTGAAAACCTGCTTGGCTCACTTTCATAAACCAACTTGCTGCTGTAACTAAAGAAAAAAATCTTCAGTTGCAAACTAATTAATTTAGTTTGGACAATTCTGTTGTTTTCAGCTCAGGTATATGCAGCTTTTAGAATTAATATCTTACCAGAATTTAATCTCCTTTCTACTGAGACATGAGAAGCAGTATGTACATTTTTTCCACCCATTTCAAACAATCATTTTCACAGAGAGTAGAAAGCTTAGGAAGATTTTATGTCAGGAGAATAAGAACACAGGAACCTCAATCTAATTGGGCATAATTTTCTACTAGGTGTATTCTTCTCAAGTGTTTGAATTGGATCTTCTTACCTGTCATGGTTGCCACTTCCAAGAATACAGGTGGCCAAACTTCACAAGTAAATGCATTACCCTGCAACACCAGCTATGGACTAAAACACATTATATTAAAGATCTACATGTCTGTTGAGAAGCATGCATGGTGACCAGTTACAAAAGAAAAATCCACTGTATTCAAAACAAGAAAATACTGTTTACTATTAAAAATATTTACCATTTTAATAAAATTTGTAAAGAATGTGAAAACTTTATTCTAAGTAGCTTCAGTTGGAGCTTAAAAGAGAAGTGCCCTCTACACAGAAATATTTTAGATGCTTCAAACTATTTGTTTTTAAAAAGCAAGCAAAAGTGTGTGTAGAAATCTTACAAATGCCCCTTTCCAGTGTCACTCCCATTTTGAGGTAAGGCTTTCTTTGCAAATCACTATTAAATGACCTAAGTACTTCCACATCACTTGCAAGTGTCTGTCACCAAAACAAAACATCCTGACACTTAACAACAAGGATGACACTCTCTTCTTCTTCTAGGTCTGTAGAATATACAGTTTCTTTTTTATTTTTCCTTATAAAAAAAGACTGAATAGATTGAAGGAAAGGGGATCAGCAATAGCTATTAAATTCCAACCCTTCTCTCAGCTGAGAATTAACAATACTACTGCTACCATAAAGCTAACCCAGAAATAAAATCTAACAGAAGAATGAACAGAAAAGCAGCCATGCCAACAATACCTCCTCACTGTCAAGAAATGAAATATGTGCATTCCTATGAAGCTGTCCTTTGTTCAGACCCATACTTTCAAAAAGTGACAGTCCCTTTCACTAATACCACTCTAAAATTAAAGTTTTTCATTAATACCACTCTGATTACCCCTCAGCAATACATAACTGAGAGTTAAAAAAGGGGCTGGATATCTGCCCAGACAATGGGATGGGGCCTTTAAGATGCCAGACCCTTCCAAACTTGTAACATGGTAACGTGGAAAAAATGTAACCAAAACCATAAAACTTGGCAGAACTGGCCCACAGCACCTTAGAGGACTAACTCCTGTGACTGGAAAGTTGCACTGAAAACAAAATGATACAGAAAACCAAACATCCTAAGCCTGAAAAGCCTATTACTACATGGTCTAGTGCATGGCAGCCACTAAGTAGTGGTCATGCAACAATTTCCTGGCAAGGGGCTTGGGGGAGAGCCCATTCTCTGAGCCCCAAGCTCCATGGCCCACTATTTTTGTGCCTCATGGCATATCCCATGCCTGAAGGAATGGTTTTTTTAGCAATGATTAACGCTCTGTTACAAAAAAGCAAGACAGTTTCACGGTTTCATGAATTTGCTAAGAGTTTGCAAGTGAAGATACCATTAAAAAAAATCAATTTTTAGAAGATGCTTTAAGGCTTACATCAAGAGTAATGCCTTTTTTCAACTATTAAATTGTTTTGAATTAATCTTTTGCAACAGAATGAATAACGCAAGCATGCTATTATAAAGCAACTAGTAACAAATCCAGCACTTCACTTCATCTAGACAGTTTGAAATTTATTAATTTAAATCCCCCATTGTGACACAAGAGCAGTAACAAAATAGCTGTACACTACTTCTGTTACAAATATAGATACTATTTAAAGTGACTTTACATACTCTAATGTAGGCATTTCTCACTCTATGCAAGGAATAAGTACAAAAGCAAATCAATAACAGCAGCATCCAGCAATGGTACCATCTAGTTTACTGCATCTTAGCCTACCACAATGTAACTACTAGAATAGTTAAAAAGACAAAGAGTGGGTTTTTTTGTTAATTCACTTACACATAGCTATCAATTTGTTAATACTATTTGAGAGACACGCCTAATACTGCTTTTGAGACCCACTAAAATGAATGCCAGTCTTTTGTATTATCCCCTAATAATGGCCTGACCATTGCCTGCATTTTCAGTTCATATTTCTTGTAAATGGTAGTTGAAATAATGGCCTTCTTGCAAAAATTCCATTTTTGCTAATTAACACAAAGCATTCTCCTGCTAAATATCATACTAGTTTGACAGGTATCTTCCTCTCTCAAAAGACTCAGCTAAATCTTTCTGCAGGAAAATAAATCAAGGGAGAAGCATGCTTTATCTGTCAGATACCTAAGAGCATGGCAGGCAAGGGCAAGCAGGTTACAATCAGCTGAGTGTTTCATTGAGTGCAGTTTTTAGATAAAGTTTAGGTAATGAGAAAGTGATGCATTTATTGACCATGCTGCTGATCAAAGAAAGCTCCACAGTTGCAGTGTATTTACTAGATGCTTTTATCTGTGCCTCTAAAATTAATATCCCCAAAATAATAGTTGTAGCTGTCAAAGCTCCTCTTCTGCTTATTACTGATGCAAAACCTCACTACTGTCTTACTACTCACCTCCACTGTGAGGCATTTTCAGGTCTTTACCCAACCTCAACCCATCACTCCTGGCTGTATGCCTCCTCAGTTCAAGGAGGACTCTGCCTTTGCTGCTAGTGATAATGGCAGCAACACCATTAATGTCAATTCCTTCCACACTGGCAATATCCAGACATCTGCTGGCAGCTAAGCAGAGCTGCTCTGAGAGGTTTGTTCAAGGCTCTGAAGCAAACAACTTGCAGAAATGTCTGCACTGACCCTGTACGTGGTGTTGCACATTGGAAGAGGACAACGTTTGCTTACAGACACTTCATATTAGAAAATCTGTTTTCACCCATAAGGACTATAAAATATTCCTACTTTAAAAATATAGTTCTTCTAATACTGCAGTTGTTGGGCATTCTCAATTACCAGGAAGTTTCCACTAGTAATGGATTTTTTCAGTCCTGAGCACAAGTCCCACAAAACCCATAAACAAAACAAACAAACACAAAACAAATCCATCATCACCACTACCAACACAACCCCCTGACACCAAAATAATGAAACCTTCAAACCTAAGCCAAGTGAAACACAGTGTTCTTTTTTCTTTTTTTTCAGATACACCATGACTTATAAAAATTTAAACACAGAAAAGACAAGCAAAAAAATCCACCCAGGTCACCAAACTAGTTTCTCCTATTGAGCATTGTGAAATAATATGGTCATTGGAAAGTCTGGGTTGAAAGGAACCTTAAAAATTGTCTAGTTCCAAAGAACCATCTAGTCTATTAACCATCTGCCTTCAGACTACATACATTTCCCCTTATCTACCAAATCTCTGATTTAGTAGTATTTTCTTTCTTCTATAAATTCATTCCTGTTTTCTGTCTACTGCTACTCCTGCAACCTCCGTGCTGACTTGGTGAATTTATCATTTTTCACACATTATTCAAATATGCAGCCTCTGCTTTTCAACTTTCTTGTGTGGTTATTAATGGCAACATTTTTTTTGTGGTGAATTACTAATAGGAAAAATATCCATGTGTTTTCATTGTCAATATAATTTCATTCCAGTGGTTTGACAGGAAGAGAAGTACTTCTAATGTATACAAAAATATGTTTAAATGTTATTTTTCTTCAGTGTTGTAACACAGTCCTGTGAAGCTGAAAGAGCAAGAAGACTACCCAAACATTTCCATTCTCTTTACTATGTGGAAAGTAAGCAATATTGTCTTATTGACCCAAGCCTGTCAGGCAGCCAGTTCATGACAACACAGTCAAAGTGACTGTTCCTTTGGTCCTTTTCAGAATAGCAACTGCTTCCTCGTGAGTCACCCCTTCTAAACTCTGCCCATTCACAGCAATGATTTGGTCCCCCCTCTTGAGGCGTCCATCTTCTGCTGCTGCACCCTGGAATGATAAAATAAGTAACTGCAGACTCACACATTTCTTTTTCTCCCTGACACACAGTCCTCAAAACAGTCCTGCAACATTTTTCTTTTTCAGGGATACAGATAGAACCAATTGCTGAGAAGACTGCCAATTTTGCAATACACTCTGCCCAGTCTAAGTTCCACATGTAGAAATTGGAACTACATGATTGTTTGGTTCCCTCAACCCTGTTTTTCCAGCTAGTGTAAGATTTAAACCCTAGTATTATAAAAGTAACATTTTCAAGACCTGCAGAACTTTTCACCAAATGGCGCAAAAAGACAGCTTTACAGTTAGATATACCTTAAAAATTTAGCATTTGTGATTCCAGTTTTCTCTGACTCTCTGTTGTTTCCTAGAGCCATCCAAATTATCAAATCCAGGTCAGCATCTGAACTTCTCTGAAGGTCCAGTCTGAGTTCAATAAAACACTTTTGTCTACTACCTGAAGTAAACACACTCTAAATATAAGGCAAGGGAGCTTTTCTTCCTAAGTATTACACAATTCAAGTCTCTACAGGCGGACAAGACTCTGCTAATAGGCTGAATCATGTATATTTGGATATTCTCAATTTTTGAAGACTGCAGCCATCAAATGCTGCAAGCACATTTGCAGCCTTTGCACTAAAGAGGGAAAGCTGTGAGAAACTGTAACAATCTTTTGACTGCAAAACCAGGCCAAGATTTAGAACAATAACTGCAGTGAACTAATAAATAGATTGATTGGACAAATTTCCACCTACCTTTGCAAACACTGTCTTCACATAAATGGGTAAGTCTCCATGGGGACTGCCATAGCCACCCACAATACTGAAGCCAAGGCCATCTGGTCCTCTGTCAAGAGTAATGGTCTTGTACTGAGGAGGTCTAAGAAAAGGGAAAAGAGTATTTTGTCTGAACTTCAGATTTAACACATACAATATTCAACAAAAAACATTACTCCTTTTAAGCTAACCAATATAATTTTCTTTCCACTACAACTACAAATAGTTTTGTTATAAAGAACTGGCTATTGCAGTTAATGTAAAACTCTGTAAACTACCTAATGCCCACATTATCATAAGAAAGCAGCTATTTCAATACACAGCTCAGGGCATAGTTATGGCTGCTATGTGCCACTAATAGTGGTTAGTAGTGAATTAGAGAATTATTACCAGTATCTCCAGATTCCCTAACATCTACTTTAAAAAGCCTGTAAAGCCTAAAATAAGCTCAAATAGCTTATGCTATTAAGGTTGAATTGCTGCTCTCCTAATAGACGACTGTGTATTTGTATATATGTGTTTATTATATAGATCATTTATAGGTGTATTTCCACACGTATATTTTGATAGTAAGAAATTATGCAATTCTACTTTTCAAAGTAGGTATGTGTGGCTAAAGAATACTTCTTCTCTTTTCCCTTTCCTAAAAGAAAAAATGCCTCAGATTTATGACAGAGTTTGACACAAAACTTGTTTACATAATGCATCTTGCAGAATACCAGAAGCAGTATACCTTGTATATCAGAAACGTCTGACACTCCTGATTGCACAGCACTAGAGAGCACAATACAGAAACACAGACACAACAGTGGAAAGAGAATTTCTGGGCATATCAATTAATCCTAGCTACCCAGCCTCAGTGAAACAATAGAGGCTGTAGAAGAAATCAGATCACACAACAAGTCTACAGAGAGTCAAAAAAATTTGCAGCACAGTAAATTTCATCATGAAAAACACAGAAGAGGACCTATGGCCCACAGGTCTTATGTGTACCAAACATGTTAATCATGATTAAGCCAAAAATGCCATCCACTATTAAGTAGATTTGTAAGGTTTATAGGTTGATTATCATCCAAAGTAACAGGCTACAGAGGCTGTACATTCTATAGTTACTGACCCTAAATCATCCTGAAAAATGCCAGTTGAAGTTAGTCCTGAAAACGAAAGACTGGGCGTAGGTGGATCCTGCTGCTGACCAGTTATGACACTCACTTCTCCTCCAGCTACAACCTAGGAATAGAGGTTGGAAATCAGTGGCATAAGAATGCTGACACTAAAATAGTTCAATGTAGCAGCTGGCAAAACAGTACTCAGAAAATATTCAAAATGTCACTGAGGATTTTTTACCTGCAACTCAATAGTGCCTGAAGCATTTTTTAAGATATTAACAGCTTGGGAATGAGTCATGCCCTCAGTAGATGTTCCACAGATGCTAACAATCCTGTCCCCAACCTACAGAAGAAAATGTAGAAAATCTAACTTAGTTACATAGATTTATTTGTCACTTTCAACAACAGCAGAACTACAAATGGCCCAGTATGAAGGCACGTAATTCAACATTAGAATTAGCAAATTACACTGGTTTAGTGTAATCAGTGTAAAAAGTACTGATGCTTTACAGAACTGATCCTAAAACTGTAGAAATATGTTAAAAAACAGAGATGCATTTTGCATGTCACCTAAAGACAGGCAGACTGATGTAGCATATTATCATCAGAGATTCTGTCTGACTTCATCTTGAAATAACATTTTCTAAGAAACCTGAGCCAAATTCAACCACTTTTGGTGCATATTGGATATAGCATGCATTTAAGTACAGCTTAAAAATCTCTTTAACTCAGAGCCTAAAATGTACTCTCTCTATCCTAAGCATAGGAAACACAAGAGATAAAACAGACTGCACACCTACATTTGCAGGAATGATCACTACACTCAGCAATGGCACTTGTTTATAGAATGCATGCTTTTGAACCACTTTCTATGCTTCTAACTTTCACAAGCTGACAAACTCTAAGATCCAAGACTGCTTTAGGACTTCCTTTCTTAAGTTAGCACATGTCAGTAATTACACTTTCCCATGCCAACAATCTGAGTTCCTTTTTCATCAATCCAAACAGCAAGAATTCTTTGCACAGCCAGAAGCACTTATGACTGCATCACTGAACTGCTAGTTTACTGCCTGTCTAGAGTAATCACATTACTCATGGAATCTTTACAGCCTTCTTAATAATTAACTTACTCTTAATTTCTGAGTCTGAGCTGCAAGTCCATTCGGGTGCATCATGGCAATAAATATAGGAACATCTCCAAGAGGACTTCCTACACCTCCAGCAATGCTCACGCCTAGTGAATCTGTAGGGTTCTGTTACAGTAATGAAAAAAAGATTAGATTTTTCTGGAAAGAAAAACACAGAGAATGGCAGGCTTACCTCAAAAGATGGCCAAACTCTCTATTTTATGAAGATTAGAATTCCTGTGTCAAGCCAGTTTTTAAGCTTACACACTTTGCATTACCTCAGGAAAGCAGAGAGACCAGAATGGATGTTTCTTTCTCTCAGTGGTAGGAGAAAATTTGCTGATTTAGTTGTGTGTTTTGTCTTAACCAAACTAAATAATTACAGAATTCAGCACCTGACTCTTAATGTCAGCACAGAGGTTTGAGCAAGGAAAACCAACGAGATGGGATTGCTGTCCTTAGTACTGTCTATATGAATATCCTGTTATGAATCTCCTGAAGACTAGAATTAATCTTTATGCTCCCCCTAGTGCCCAAATGTTGAAGGGCGAAACCAGCTGCTTACCCCTGTACCACACCCAAATACCTCACTGGAAAAATTGCTATTGCAAACTGCTATTTGCAGATTCTACTATTAAAAGAATGACTGAATACAATCCGTGTAATCAAGTGAACTAGATGCCAAGCAAAAACATATAAATATTTTGGAAAAAAAGATGCAGTCTGTGACTAAGCACACATGTATAATGAAGGTGACTGAAGTTCACACTTGAAAATCTGGCAGCTGTCATGCAAGAACCTACTAATTAAAAATACATGTGAAGAAAAATATCAAATATCAAAAAACAGCCTTCCAACTTTGGTACAATTCCCCTGACTTTACCGAAACAGAATCTGCACTTAACTCAATCTGGTAACAATAAAACTAAGTCCCAGTATCTCTTCCTTCGTTTACTTTCAACACAACTCACAAAACATGATACCATAAGTCACACTACTTTACATAAAAATATAGGCAGTGCAGATTGTACAGTCCCAAACTGAAAAGACAGACAAATTAATGTCCTGTTCCTTTCCTAAAACAATGAATAGGCCTAGACTTACTTCATGCTGTAAAGACAACTATTGAAAACATCTACAACCTATTCCTGATATGTGCCACTATCTTACCTTACCTATGCTACAACTTACCTTTTTTATTTCAACTGTTCTTAGTCCCTGTATTTCAGAAGCTGCTGTCAAATGAATTAAGATAAATTAAAAAAACAGTTAAACAAGCATTCCTAGAAAACCTTTTCAATAAAGTCATACAAATCAATATGATGATTCTTTCTGCTTGTTTGTTATATACATTTTAATCTGATTTTTATAGTGACCATCATTACAATAATTGGATTGAAATACTTCTAGAGTAGATGAAAGAATCCATAATTTTCTCCGTTTAAATAATTTTTGGAATAAGACTGCTAAGCTCAAATGGAATAGAAAAAACCCATTATTTTCTAGCAATACTATGATCAGAAATAACTTTGTTCTAAATTTAAGCATCACATAGTTATAACATAACTATAACAGAAAGATCTCGGCTACCAGTTCACATGTATAAAATACTGAAAGCACCAAAAAACTCTACAACTTACTGGTATGCCTCTTTAGGCCACTTTCAAAGACCTCAGGTGCACCAGACCCAGACACTGGGAAACTGAAGGATGAGAGACTTCCACTTCCTTCACTGACCTACACACAATGTTAGAGTGGGATTAGAGACAAGATTCACTGACCCAGGTGCTAAAAGTAAAACTGTAACTCACTGTATTAATTTTATTTTCTGCAGTATTTTATTTTTTTGTGCCCAGTTAAAACTGAGTCAGAGAACAACACAAATTTTTTGGTCACTGTAGATAGCTCTTTTTTGAAGCATCATTGGACCAAGAGAGATTGTACTTCTACAACCCCATGCAAATCTTTGAAGTGCTTCTTCTGAGGGCCAGCAAGGTCCTGGTATTTGCACCTTCTATCACCTTATAGAGATCTTCTACTGCAAGTTAGCTACAAGTACCACAGTAAAGACAGAAAACAAAAGACAGATATCAGTACATCCTCATGTGGGCTCTCAAATGTTCAGCTACTGCATCAGCTGCAACTAAAATTAGGCTCTCCACTCAACTTGACCTGCACAATTTCCAAGATGATTTTCACTACACTTGAAGGGCAAGTAAAGGAACAACATGGTTCCCAGCAAAAGTAGTCCACTGACTGTGACACACTTTTCAAAATATTCAACATTGTGAACTTCATCTTAGAATAAGATCAGCCAGAGTCTGCACATTTTCATACTATTTAACAATACTAATTCTGAAGATAGCCTAAAACGTCAGTCCTATCTAAACTACTCACTTGAATTTTAATTATGTCTTAAAACTATTTATATTTAATACTTGATAATTTTCATCCCCAGCTCACAATCAAGGAAAGCTATTAAGGTAATTTCTAAGCTTTCAGAACCATAGCTCCTACTGGATAGAATCACAGTACAAGCTGTTATACCATGGAAGATGCTTTCAAATACAGAAATTGATTTGAGATTGTAACAATTCACCATCAGACCAACAATAAAATAAAGAGAAGTCTGACAGAAAGTGCACATGTTTCCTGCTTCTGGCATGCAAGATTACAGTAAGGACATGCAAGGAATGGAGAAATTCCCTATGCTTACTGAAGCAAAACTCCACTGCATGCCAACTACTCAGACGAGTTTAAAATTGATTTTAACTTCTTCTGGTATTGATGAGAACTGGAGTTCTCTATGCTTCCAAGCTGGAGTCTGGAGCAAAGTCATTTCTGGATTATATTTTTGGCTGGATCTTGTTTATAACAGATACAATTTGCTAAACTGAACATAAAATGGCTACTGAAGAGCTGCAAAATTTTTCCATCTCGGATCAGGCATGTAAAAAATAATTGTCATAATAAAACAGATCTTTCTATTTAACATAATTCTTTATTTTATTCTTTATTCTTTCATTATTTATTATCTTTACTCTTTCATTATTTAACATTATTTCTCCTAAATTAACCAATTTTATAGTTACATACCTGGCTGCTCTGGGATGTTCTCCTTTCAGAGTGAAATGGCCCAGCTTTTATTCTTCCAACCTCTAGTCTTACTGTACCTAAGGAACACTAAAGAAACAGTTACTTGTAACATATCTCTCCTCTTTACAAGAGTAAAAATTACAATATTTAAGTGACTTTCTAGAAAGTGGAGGAAGAAAAAAAACCACATGGACAGGTGGAAAAAAACCCCCATGGACTAGCAATCCTGAAATGAGTGCTTTGCAGACTGGTCCTTCATGGCAGGACCAGTGACAGACCCAAAGCACACCAAGGTACTCAATACCAAGCAGCGTACTTTTTTAATACTGGATTAATCAGTATTACAATGCAGCCATGAAAATCACACAAGAAGAATAATTCTATTACATTGCACTTAATAAGGAATAGCTTCTGAACCGAAATGTCAACATATAATTTTTACAATAAAATGTAACACCATTGCACCAAAGTCTTAATCATTATTTATCTTAATATGACTGAGAACATGGTAATTGAACTGGAAGTTACTCATCTCTCTCTAACTTTTGAAATTATCTGTTACTCTGGATAGACACCAATATAACAAATTTTGGGCAGAAAATTTCCTAAACATCTATAGTTTAAGTGAATTTTCTGCCTGCATCTGACTCCCAGCAATAAGCTGGGTGATATGGATTGACAGCACATCGGAAAGTCCTTTCACTAGCCTTTAAGATTTTAACTACTCTATTGAGTATTCACACATCTACATAAAATGCATGTCTCAGAAGAAAATTCACCCTGCAATTAAATATTTCAAAATCAAGACATTATTTTGAAAAAACAGAAAAGTTGTTACCACAAGGCTAAGAAAATGAGACTTTCAACATAATACAAGTAGTGTCAAGAGAAGACATCGATCTGCAATGTATTAATAAAGAAATTTCAGTTTTGCTGTTATTTTGATTTTTTCTTTCACTGGGAAGTTGTAAGAGGAAACTTCTGCATTCAATTAATTTAATAATACATGAGGTTGCCTTTATTTGCCATGTTTTAACTTTATTACCCTAAAAGTGATTCATGCATTTGTCAGAAAAATCCATAGTACTAGGCCAATATATCAAAACCAACCAGACATATCCATTCAAACAAAGTTTCAATACCTCATAGCCTGTTGCTATTCTCTTAGGAATGACACTAAAAAAGATTTATTACTAAATTGCTTTTTATTTTATAAATAATGTTGATTTCTCAATGTCCTGGAAAAGACCTGATCAAAGCTCAGGCAAAACCATTCAAAACCATTCTTCTGTGCTTGTATGAATCTAGTCACATTAAACTATATGGACAACTCTTATTCAAAGTGGAAAATGGAGGAAATATGTACCTAAAATTACCACATCCTCACGAATACACAAACCCGCAAACAAGATTTTAGAATTGTGTAAAAGTAGGAGCTAATACTTTCCAATGGGACTCCTGAATAAATCAATTCACATTTAGTTTTACTACACCTTTCTCCCTCTTCCTAAATTCTCCCATTTGATAGATCCAGTAAGTTTAGTGAGGGGAAAAGCTGATAGTTTTTTTACATACTTTAGGGGATACTTCAAAAGAAACACTGCAAGAACAGACAGAATTCTCAGACTGATGACACATTCTATTTGTATCATTCTACTTAAAATACACAGGAATTTTCCAAAGATTATGAAATAATTTTCTAGCAAAAGGTAGTTCACGACAATTCACTCTAGATCCTACTCTCACGAAAGAAAACCTAATGGACAGCTGAACAGGAAACAGCGACTGCCTACATGTGAGTGACCATGTTTTATTCCACTTACACTATGTGAACGAAACAATTATTAACAATAATATGTATAAGGAATTTTAAAAGCCCATTCCTCAGGGCTATGACAATTAACTACAAGTACTACTACTGAGCAATGATGAAGTACTTAAAACTTGAATATATGAATGGTAAGTGGAATCAGTTAGATACTTCAGAATGCTTGTCAAAATGAAACAAATTTCCCACATGTAAAGGTATTTTTATTCAGAGGAGAGGTACAGCACGTGAAGAAGAAATGCTGTGTTCTTAAATAAAAAACTATCGTGTAAGAAGGGAAAGTACTATAACCAAATAAGAGTATACTAACAAGTTCAGTGGCACAACATAGATCCTGTTCCGGCATTCTCACTAATGGATGCAGACTGAAAATACAGAAGCTCTCATATCTCCCTTTCTGATCACTGCTCTCCCCTAGGACCCCTGCTCCCCAATAAATCCAAAATTTCAAGGACGAGCTCAAGATCTGAAAAAATATAGCTTTGAATCTGAGTGTTAAGAAGCATGACCATGTGCCTATGTATTCAAGAGACACCTACAACTAGCAACCGGTAATTTTTTTCCAGTGAAACAGTTTTCCATTGAAAATGCTGACTCAGTGGAATCCTTACCATGCAGCATGTCTCAAAACTCTGGACTGACAAACAGACAAGGCAGTTAACCAGATGGATTTCTTGGCAGACTACAGGAAATATTGTATTTCTGATTTGCAAATAGAGGAAGGACATCCGAAAAAAAAATTATCAAGAATAGGTTGGCTCCAAGAGCTGCAGTTAGTTACTTCAGCAAACTCTGAGAAAGCAGTTTCTTACACCGAAAGCTTGGTAACTGAAAAATGCATTGTAGAATTTAATGGATGCAAGGTGGTACAAAACAAACACAATAAAAAAAAAGATTCATGTCTCCTAGTAGACCAAGTTATTCAGAGCCCCATCCAACCTGGCCTTGTACACTTCCAGGGATGGGGCATCCACAGCTCCTCTGGACATTCTATTCCAGTGCTCACCATCCCCATTTCATCTCCCTCCTCATTTCTTTCATTAAAGAATTTAGGCCTAACAACTAATTAAACTTACTCTTTTGGTTTAAAACTGTATGGTCTTGTCCTGTCACTACAGGGCCTTGTAAATAAGCTACGAAAGCAGTAATTTCTAGCGCAACTACTCTGCTGAATTCTCCATCATTCAAAGTCAGTTCTGCATATCTTTCTGAAAATACAAAACAGTTAACCAGCTATCAGTGTGTTCGACAGAACACAGTGTTAAGTTTTCAGCTGTTCTAGGTAATGATATTCTATAAAGGTTGTCTATCAGCCCCTTGTTCATTAATATATGGCTTTCTGCACCACCACTACTCCCAGTTTTATCAGGAAAAGTATCAAAATCTGAATGCTCTAGATTTCAGGAAGCTTAAAGCTAGATCCCCAAGTCATCTCACTGACATCTCAGTAACAGTCTCATCTCAGTCTGAATAAAGTTAAAGCTTTCACAAAACCTGAATCTCAGTTTTTCACTCTTATCCATCTTTTCCCCAATACCTTTAGCAAAGCTGCAACAGCCTCCTGGTTAGCGTTTCGGACATCTTCTCCATTCACTGTCAATATCTGGTCTCCTTGCATCAATCTCCCATCTGTATCTGCTATTCCTCCTTTGACGATGTCTGACACAAACACACCTGTGTCATTTCTGCAAGTACACACATGAATTTTACATTAAAGTATTGTTTGATGGCAATGTTTATGGCTTGCTATTGGGAACACAAATAAACATTGTCTCATTTTTCTCTTGAATAACACTGGCTTAGTTCCTCCAGGAAAGACTGGTTAGCTTAAGCACAAAAATAAGATACATGGCCTTCAAGACCACAGGATCTGAGCACCAAACCACAATGAAACATGATAAGCAAGCTGCAGACACTGAATCTCCAGGTACATTACATACCTTTTCCCAACAATACTCAGCCCAAGGCCTTTACCAGGCTTCTTCTGAAGCTCTATATTCAGCACATCATACATGTCTTCCTCCTTGTACTGGGCTTCATCTCTGTACACAGTCAGGCGAACTTTTTGGGGTGTCTGACGAAGGACATTAATGGCCTCATCATGTGTGGCATTCCTGAGGTCAATTCCATTCACCTGTAATGAAAGTGTACAATGGCAAATCATGCAGCTTCTTCCAGCAGACAAATACAAAACACTTAGCCAGCAATGAAAACAAAAACAACCAAAGAAATCACCATGCCTCTAGTATCTGATCACCAGCCCACAGTCGTCCGTCTTTAGATGCTGCTCCTTCTTCATATACCTCATGGATAATGATTGCTCCCTGACAACAAAAACAACATCAAAATTTCATGTTGAAAGAACAGCCACCATTTTGAACCAGAAGTAACTGAAAATTGCTACTATAATTCATCAGTGAA
The DNA here is from genome assembly GCF_035770615.1 of Melospiza melodia melodia. Classification (NCBI taxonomy): domain Eukaryota; kingdom Metazoa; phylum Chordata; class Aves; order Passeriformes; family Passerellidae; genus Melospiza; species Melospiza melodia. The sequence continues at coordinate 48,595,244 of NC_086226.1, forward strand.
AAAGTCATGGAATGAAAGTCAGATGCATGATGAAAAATGACCAAAATATTTATGAAGCTCATTTTTACTTTTAACTTTAGAAAGGGTTTTTTCTTGTTTTTGTTTCTTTTGTGTCTTTCTATAAATACTTTAGAAACAAACGACAAAAAAATCTCTTCTATCAGACTTTATTTTCATTACTGTTATTTCACATGAGTGACACATATTTTTCCAACCAACCAGCAAAGTGTCTGCTCCTCCAACAATGCTCAGACCAAGACCAGTCCTTCCTTTGGAAATATCAATGGTTGTTTCACATCCAGGAATGATGGGACAAGTAGCTGGGTCAGAGGTTAACATGGCTGGAGTTGAAGACCTGCTTGTGTCTAAAACAACAATGAAACACCCTGGTTACAGTAACAGCATTTTTCAGAGTTCACTGACAGCTGTATAGCAGTAACTGAACACCTGATGCACAGAGAATGATGTTCCCAATTCTCCCTCCTCCTCAGAGAAATACTATCCTGTAGGGTTTTTTTTGCCATGCCTCCTGTAGCTTTTATGCCATCAAGTACTTGGATTATAGTCCTGACAGCCAAGGCAGATATTCTACACAACATACTCTATTTAGGATAGAACTTAATTTAAACATCTATATGATGAGTGCATTACTTGAATTATTATTAACTTTGAAGTGTCTTGCTTAACCAATGACTATCATCCATCAGAAACATCTTGATTCTCCACTCTGAAGGAGAAGAGCCAAATGTGGCTAGTCATAAATGGCAAGACATTCTCAAACATCCTTTTTTTTGCAAAAATTGACATGACTTTTCTCCCTCACCTAAAGGAATGCCTTTCACTTAGTTCTAGACAACCACAGCAGAGGCACCTGCTGCATATCTGAGATGGAGGAGAAAATCTTTCATCCTCCTGCCTCTACAACAGGTAGCCAAGAGGTAGGTCTTCAGTATGGGGGCACAATGTTTTATTTATACATATATGAGTATGTAATCTGGAAATACCAGAAAATGCAGAAGACAACTCAGTGCACACAAAAAGGGAAAACTTACAAGCTGGGTCTTTTTTTTTATGTTGCAACCCCAGTTGTAATAGACACACATAGGAATACAGACACACAAGGAAAACAGTACTTTTGACTGCTTCTGGTTCTGGTGAGCTGGAAGTTGGGACAGCTGCTGCAAGTTGCATATTCCTCTTCTCTGCTGGGACAGTGCTGGGAAGGGCTGGTGCTGTAGTCAGGTTATCTGTCTCTGCTGGGTTGATTGTAAGCCTCACCACAGATTTGGATGTCTTCAGGAGACCAATAAACTGAATGATAAAGAGAAAAGCCTATGAAAACTGTTACTGGATTGTTCAGTTGCAAACCAAAAATAAAGTAGAGTAACAGTTCCGCAAACTGGAGCTACTTGTCACAATCTTGCAGATTTTCTCATAAGGAACAAACACAAATATTGATGTTTTTTCTAAGAAAACTTTTTCTATGAAACTTTGCCAAACTATAGTAGATGACAAAATGGCAATCTTTCAATTGTTTCTCTAGATAAAATACTATATTGTATAGCAATCATGGGAGAAACAGAAGTATTGCCTTTTAATGCTGGGTGGAGCCCAATTCTGATCTCACAGAAGTCAATGCCAAAATATCTAGTGAACTAAAGAAATGTGCAACTGTCATTCTGAAAGAAAAACCTGAAAATACTACCTGAACTATGGAAGGGAGAGATAGACACCAAGGTGTAATGCAAAATCTAGTTCAAAGAGATACTGAAGACCCTCCAAAATCAATTGCCATCTTACAGAACAGACACCAAATCCTCTTGAGACTTTACATTTCAGTAGAGATATTTTCAGAAATTACTTACTCAATCTCTGTTCTTACAAAGCTTATCTACCCCTACCTCCTTACAGGCAACTTCACTATTTCTTATTTATTTACTGCCTCAGAGATAGCAGCACACCAAAGAGTAAGATTGATGCTCTCCTAATTGCCCTTTAACAAACAGAAAGTAATCTGCTCATGCCTAAAGAATCACTTTTCTTGGTAGCAAGGTGGGTGCTAGAAAAACAGCCTCCTTGATTTACTACAGAACACAAACTGAGTTTGCAGAGCTAGAAGCTAGAAATAAATTTTGTTATTTAGGAATGGAGATATTTTTCTCCAAAGGTTTGAAATACCATGCTTGGAATATAATGAGACTGTTACTACAGACAGTTCCCATGGATAAGCATAGTTTATGACTTGATTTATCACTGAAACAACTCACTCATGCAAATTTACACATACTAGTTTTACTGGTTCTAACACCTTTAAAGTGGACTAGCTATGTAGAGTCATTACTGAGCAATAATTCATGGCTTTTATCACACTACTAAGTCTCTCAGTCATCAGGTCTGAACCACAGGGAAAATAAAATCACATTCGAAGCAGAGATAGGAGGATTCATGTAGTGCATTAATGTAAAATAACAGCTGAGCTATAAATTTATTAGGCTTTAGCTTATTTCGCAGTAGTTTTCTTTTCCAGACAGTGCCTGCAGATCTTTGATTTTTTTAGTCAGGTTTGAAAATTAAGTATAGTCATGAGAACCTCACTAATTTAAGACACAATCACCTCCTACATTAAGCAGTGTGCTTTCTGTAACATTCCTGACACTTCAGAAGCACCTTTTCTACAGGATATCCCACAACAATTTCATCATCCACTGCCAGAATCACATCTCCAACTTTGATACGTCCATCCTGGAAAAACATAAAATAAAAAATATGAACTATGGATGCTACTCCAAAAAACATTCTTCATTCCCTTATTAGATTTTAAATGTATCTCACACCTTTGCAGCTGCACCATGATCTGTTAAGCTTTTAATAACTACTCCATTAGTTGTGTCGTCTTCACTGATGGCAATTCCAAAGCCTCCTTGATCCTGGGGCAAACAGAAAATGCAAATGGTTAAATATTGTGACATCAAAATGTTAGAATACAATCACTAAAGACTAGTGAAGCCTGCTTATATATCAAGTCTGAGGTTCCACAATGCACCAATATTTGTGTTTTAAACTATTTCTGGAATAGATTCTGCCAAACAAACAGTATACTGACTACCAAGATAAATCTGAAACACTTCTAAATTCAAATCCATTCCTTTGAAATCTACAAGGTAAACTGTTATTCACTCTTTACTTTGAACAATTAAGGCATTGATCTCACCTGAGGAACCATCAGTAGAGATGGTTATAAGAAGTTGGGCAAATAGAACAAAAGAATATTTATTCCAGAGACACAAAGCAATTAGCAAATCAAAAACAATCTTTCTGTGAGGAAAACTCTGAGATCCATTCCCAAACAGGAAGAGTAGATCTCTAGAAATCTCTTTTCCAGCTTCTAGTAACTGAGAGTCTGTTTGCTGTAAGAGGGACAGCATTACAAAATTGAATGGCTATTGACTGATGTAAATTCAGCACATACCTTAGGAAGTTCCACATACTGAATGTTTTTACATGAACTTAAGTCAGAAAATGCACTCGGGTTTGCAACACTGATGTCAATCTAAGAGAAAAATAAAATGCAGCTGTAAGTGACTATATCCAACATTTTGCACCAAAACAAAGTAGTGCGCAAATATTTAAAGTGAGTCTGCTCATTTTCTAGTTCCACCTAAGCTTCTAAAACTCTATTGATGGGAATATTAGACTTACTTCATAGTATAAAAGAATATAAAATGAAACAAAATTTATGACAGCTGTATTAAATTTAGCAACTTCACTAAAATCTCACTTGTTTTTCTATGAGTTTCCTTTTCTTTTACTGTATTTACTAAGCAGATAGGATCCTCCTCTATCCAGAACAATGTTAGTATTTTGGTCAAATAAGAAAAACAAATATTTACTTTACCTCTTGATGTTGAAGTGTCCCTGAAGTACACTGTGAAGCCTCTACTGACTTTGCAGGGCAAACAGCCATCTGATTTACTGCATCCTTGTTTCTGCAATATATTCAGTTAAAGGATGTAATAAGAAGGTAATAGTACCGCCCCATATTTCTTAGGACAAGTTTAAGTCTGGTTCTTAATTTCTGGCACTCACAGTACAAATATCAAAACAGAAAACTACAAGATATATTTAACGAGTAGTAAGATTGTCTTCAAAAGTACATCTATGTTACCAAAATTAAAAATAACAAACGCTATGTGCAACGTGAGCACATTAAAAATTAAACCTTTTCAGCCAAATCTTTAACCAGAACTTACCTGATAAAGATTACTTTAACTTTAGATGGTGCGCATTTGATTATTGAAGAAGCATTCTGATGAGTCCTTCCATAAAGGATTTGGCCATTAATCTAGATAAGGAAAAGCAGCAATTATTTATCAAAATATTTTAATTACACTTAAACTAATTTTTTAGCCTTAAAAAAATCCATATCACTGACTAAACAGCAACTGTACAAAAATAAGAGTTATGTTATGTCTTACTTTCACTCCCTTTTTTCAGTAAAAATATTCACCATAGTTTGACTTCAGACTAACACTTTCACAGTGCTAAAAATGTCATTCTCTGAGTTATATTGGGTTGACCTGGCACATGATCTATTTTCACTTGCCATTGATCACTTCATGACTGATGAGGTGATTAAGCAGGGCCATGAGAAATTCCAACCATAACAAATAAATGAATTGCTTACATCCTGTAATGAGATTGCTATTCTTTATTGAATCTCGGGCACTTCAAATCCCTGAGCCAGGCACTTTATACACAGAAGTCTGAACACTGGTACATTTAGCAGAGTTCTAAACGAGATTTGATGAGGAAGAGGGAAGGGGATATACTAAGGAGGCTTCTTCTCAGAAGGTGAAGAGGTTGATAATCCAGCTTAAGTGCCTCTACACCAATATGGGCAGCATGGGTAACAAGCAAGAGGAACTGAAACCTGTTCCTCAATTGCACCAGAATCATGCAATTCAAATCTAGCTAGACTCATAGAAACCTGGTGGGATCAATCACACAACTGGAACATTTCAATGCAGGGCTACAACCTTCTCAGAAGAAAGAGGCTGGGAAGAAGGGGCAGCTCAGGAGCTTGTGGGTAAAAATTAAGGACAGCATCGGTGAGGGACACCTTGTGGCTGGGGTCTACCACAGAGTGCCTGATATCTGCAAGTCTGTTGACTTCTTGCTTGAGATACAGAAATCATCATGCTTGCATGCTTTCATCCTGATGGGAGATTTCAACCACCTGCATGTCTGCTGGGGAAGTGGTACAGCTGACTGCAAGCAATCCAGAAGACTCCTGGAGTGCTCTGAGGACAACTTTCTGGTCCCGGTATTGGCCAAACCAACCAGAGAGGCAGTGTTACTGGACCTGGTGCTCACCAGTGCAGATAAGCTTGTTAGAAAGATTGAAATGGAGGCAGCCTTGGCTGTAGTGACCATGCCCTGCTTAAATTACTGATCTCAAGGAACATGGGCTTAGAAAAAAGGCAGAGTCAGAACTGACCCTTATCTTTAGAATAATGGACTTCCTTCTGTTAAAAGAATTAGTGGATGAGATTCCCTCAGAAACTGTCCTTAGGGATAGAGGACTCACAGCGCTAGTAGCTTTTTGAGGATTCTCCATACCCATGTGTAAGAAATCCACTTAGGCAAGCTGGAAACCAACATGGCTAAACAAGGATCTGCTCCTCAAATTAAGGAGTAAGAAAGAAATGAATAGCCAGTGGAACTAGGGACAGATGATCTGGGAAGAGTACATAGATATGGTTTGGATGGGTTTAGAGAGGGGTTTAGGAATATTAAGGCACAGAAGAAAGAGGCTTTGGCAAGGGATGCGAAGATAAATCAGAAGGGGTTCTATAAGTAGAAGTCAGAAAAGAAAGACCAAGGAGACTGCACCTGCCTAACAATTAAGAATGGACAGTTGGTGACAATGGATATGGACAAGGGTGAGGAACTCTAAAGTTCTTCACCTCAGTCTTCAATGACAGTCTGGCTTCTCACATCTGTTACTGAACATCTAGGTGGAGTTTGGGAGAAGCAAAGTCTCTCCCACTGTAAGCAAAAAGCAAGTTTGAGACCACTTGATGAAACTGAATACGCACAAGTCAACGGGGTTTGAGGATCTGCAATCCAAGTTCCTGAGGGGACTGCCTGATGTAGTTGCCAAGGCACTCTCCATCCTACTTAAGAAGTCAGAGAGGTCAGATAAAGTCCCCAGTGACTAGAAAAAAAGAAAATATCACTCATTTCTTGAAAGTGGAGAAAGGAACCTCCAGGAAACCACGGACCACTAAGCCCCATCTCTGTACCTGGAAACATCCTGAAGCAGATCCTCATGGAAGCAATTTTAAGGCACATAGAAGACAAGGAGATGATCTCAGCCAGCACAGCCAGTGACACCTACTTAATCCTCTACAAGGCCTTTGACAAAGGTCCACACAATGTCCCTATCTTCAAATTAGATAGAGAGATTTGAAGGGTGGACTATTTGGTGGATAACGAACTGGCTGGATGGAGGCAGCCATAGAGTTGTGAACAATGGCTGTGTGTCCAGGTAGAGGCTTGTGACAAGTTAGGGCTCTGTGCTGGGACGGGCTCTTTAATATCCTTACCAATGAAACATTAAGAGATCAAGTACACCCTCATCAGATTTGCAGATGACATGAAGATGAGTGGTGTAGCTGACACAATATAAAGATGGGGTGCCATCTGGAGAGACCTAGACACACTTGTCAAATGGACCTGTGGGAATCTCATGAGGTGCAACAAGTCCAATTACAATTGGGTTGGGACAATCCAAAATAAGAGTATGGACTGGGAAGGCCAATGCCATCCTGGGCTGCATCCAAAGAGTTGTGACTAGAAGGTCAAGGAAGCTGTACTCTGCCCACGTGAGACCCCACCTCAAGTACTGCATCCGGTTATGGAGTTCTTAGCACAAGAAAGATGTGGATCTGTCAGTGCAGCTCCACAGGAGGGCCAGGAATATCATCAGAGGGCTGGAGCACCTGTCCTGTCAAGATAGGCTGAGAGTTTTGGTTGTTTAGCCTGGAGAAGAGAAAACTCTGGAGATACATTACTGCAGCCTTTCAGAACTTAAAAGGGGCTTAGAAAAAAGACGAAGAGTAACTTTTTATGCAGCGTGATAGGGTTATGACAAAGGGCAATGGTTTAAAACTGAAAGAAGGAAGTTTTAGATTAGATGTCAGGAAAAAACTCTTTACCCAGACAATAGTGAGGTCCTGGAACAGGTTGCCCAGAGAAGCTGTGGATGCTCCACCCCTGGAAGTGTTCAAGGCCAGACTGAATGGGAACAGAGCAACTTGATCTCATGGCTGGCAATTCAGGCCATTGAGGAAGACTTGCAAGTAGATGACCCTTAAGGTCCCTTCCAACCCAAGCCATTCTAGACTCCACACTTGTTATCTGAAGATGTGACCTGGCAATCTCTTTTCCATTTGGTAGAGCAGATTAGTCACTGTAACACCCTGAAATGTCTACAATTCAGACAGGAGATGAGCAATCAGTGTGAATTTGCAGATTAAGGCCATTATTTGTTTGCATTTTATTAGTTGCATTTTTTCTTGAAAAAATGAAAAAAAATTTCTGAGTGCTGAAGTTAACTGAAGAAAAGGGAAATGATTGAAAAGGGACAGTCTGGACCTACACAAAGGGAAAGTAATAAAATGTATATAGGTAGCACTAACAGAAGCCAAGACACAGCAAAGCAACAGATGCAAGACACTGTACTGAGGGATGAGCATAACACCAACCACCTCCTATGCAGGGTGTGTGCATCAGGCATGGTTACAGGGATTCCAAGTCCTGTCCTTTACACTGGAGTTCACAAACCAAATGCAGCACTCCCTCCAGTGTTTGCCACAGCTGTATGAAAAATACATGGTCAGACTGCCAAGTGGGAGGGATAGGACATGGCCCTCACTGTTGGCCCTATATTCCCAAGTAGCTCTCGGACAGCTACTTGGGCACATAGGGAGCAAGCTCAGACGTCTCCTCTCAGAAGAGGTTGACGCAATTTCTTAGGAGTAGTCTGCAAGTTTCTAGTGTGGACAGTACCCAAGAAATCACAAGATGATAGCTTCAGACAGACATGTGTCAACATGTTTTTAGAATATTCCACCTCTTCCACTTTCGGATTTTAAAAACAGATGCTTCAAGTGAACTGTCTCACAATACTGGAATCTGAAACAAAGTTCCCTCCATTAGACTTGGTCCACAGAGCCAAAAATCCCTTAATTTTTTTTATAGTCTGCAAATTTCAGCCAATGTTATTTACTTTCTCAATGTCTCCCTCAAGCTGTTTCCACCATTACCACTCTGTACCACTTTGCCAGTACATCCCCAAACACTTCCACATAGAGCTTTGAAGTTACACAAAGCAATTCTGTGAGGGTAATGTTACCTACTGCTATTAGAAAGAATGGGAAAAACTATAGTAGAGAATACATCTCCGAGTACCATCAACTGGGCTGTGGGAATATAGAAACAAATTATGCTCACACATGTACTTGAAATGTTAGTTGCATGTTTAGTGGTTCAGTCACTCTACTCCACTAGAAAACAGCACCCAAACATATAATGAGTTAGAAGTCTATAATAAAAATAGATCTGTTCCTGTTTTCCCAATTTAATTTCCACATTCTGTGTTACACAATATAAAAATATTCTGCTATTATCACACTTCTAGTAAACAGGGAAGTAATTAGAAAGTCTAGAATGCTGCACAGATGGATTGGAGGACTTCAATATTTTTCATGGCCTGCAATTCACTGCCATTACATACAGCTCAGTAACTCAGAAACAGCTGTCGTCCCACATTTCTATTCAACACACCTTCATTCATAATTGCAGAATCTTCTGAGCTGGAAGGGACCCACACGGATCATTGAGTCCAACTCTTAAGTGAATGGTGCATACAGGGATCTAACCCATAACTTGGTGTAATTATAACCAGGAAAAAATCCACTACACCTATTTGGCATAGATCAAAAGGAAAATCTTATAGCATAGTGATATGAACTTGGATAAACTTGGGATTTCAAAGTCTACTGAAAAACTTATGCATTTCAGCAAGAATCTGGTATTTGAAGTCAGTACATTTGGGCTTCAGTACATATTGCAAAAACTCACCTCTAGCAACTCATCTGCAATCTGCAACCTGCCATCTTTTCCAGCTGCTCCATTTGGATCAATTCCCACTATAAAGACACTCATCCTGGATCGGTCTTTGTTACCAGCAAGACTAAGTCCCAGACCTGTCTTTCCTTTTTCCAGCTCAATCATGTGTAGCTCCCCTGGCAGATTTCCATAGCGCTGCACGATCTTTTCTAAATGTACAAGTGTAGGGTTAGATTTACATTAGAAAGTTTCACAAGTTACCTAGAATCAAGATCAGTGCTCAGTGTGCAGTATCTGACAGAAGCAGCCCAAAATGGATGATAAATTTTCAGGGTAAAGGACACAGTCTTTTAAACTAAGCCTTAGGTGATTTATAATAACATTTCTAGCTTCTTGTTTTCCTTATATCTTCAGAAAATATTTTAAGTTTTCTTTAAAAAAATATTCATACACAAAAGAAGTAATCTTCTCTCCAGTAACATTTTCAGGTAATAGATACTATCATATTGATCACTGCCAAACTGTTACCTGTAGTACACTGAAATTCTTCAAGTCGTCCTACATTGAACTGGAACCATGGACAAAATCTTTTTTTTGTTTCTATGTGCACCTGACCAAGCACAACTAAAATAGCAACCTTAGCACCCAAACCATAATGCACATGAGAAAGAAACAGTTCAAACTGGATGCCTCCAGACCTGTGTCTTTTACAGTACAATTTTAATACTTAGCATTTCAAATATTACCACAGGAAAAACTTACTCCAGCTGTAACCGTACTCATCCTCCTTCTCCACATCTTCTGGGACTCTGATAGAAGATGACTGTGCAACATCAGAACTCATTCCTGAAAATGCTGAAGGAGGGGGCAGAGGCAAGTTACAAAGCGAAGTCTTTTCTGGCTCTGTATCAGACTGACCAAATGCCTGTGGAGAATAAGAAAAATGAAATGGTTAAGAAGATGCAGACTCTCTGTAGGGCAAACTAGTACACAAAAATGTCAAAATGGCAATAACTATAGCTTCAAAGTTTCAATACCAAGCAGCTGAAACTCTAAATTAATAACAGCGCACAGAAAGGCAGAGAGATCAAAGACAGAAACAAACACCAGGCAAGGTAAGAAAAAAACATCACTCCAAAATGTATCTGGAAGCAAACAACTCACAGTAAAAGCCCAATTCAGTAAAGTTTTATGTGTCACTTTATGTTTCAGAAAAAGCCTCTGACAAAGACTCAAGTGCTTTTGTTTTAATGACAGATTTGTAAAAGATTTATAACCAATTTTAAGAGTCATCACAAATAATTTCCTCCCATCATATGCCTAGGAAGCCAAATATGAGAAAAGAGAAAGCAAAAAAAAACCAAACTGGGGACTTTCAAAAATACCTACAGGGAAAAAAAAAGCAATTGGCATATTAACTGAAAGGAGTGTTAAAAACCAAAATTAAACAGAAGAAATCCATAGTGACTGGATCTTTTCAGTCTCATTTACTAGTTTCTTATAAGCTGCACAGAGAAGATCAAATAAATGAGGATACAGGTTAAATCACAAGAGACAGATACTTGATGTGTTCTATTCATATTCACACAAAGTTAAGAGGTATAAACACACTACTGCTGCAATATAATGGTTAAATGCTCAAATCCACAGCCTTGAAAGCTTCCATTCAAGACAGTTTTCTTGAGGAATATGGACTCTCATAAGGAATTTCACTACGTGAATTTTTTATAATTTTTCCTTGCTTAAAGTAAACATGCAAGCAAGAAACCTCTCTCTGAATATCATCATTCTTATGTACGCCCAAGAGACCTTGATACTTGGCAGATCAGCTACTGAAGTAAACAAGAATATTAAATAAAAACCAAGTTTTTACAACACTCAAGTTTTCAGGTGTGTTGCCCTCACTTCATAACCCTATTCTCATAATTTCAGTTCTCACTACTTTCATCATAAAATTTGAACACAGTACAGCCGATTGTGCCTTTAGGTGGCAAAATCACTTAGGTAATAATCTCTTCATCAGAGGCAACAGTAAAATGAATAACAACATACACCTTGGAAAACTTCATCAGTTTTCAAATTGAAGGTGTTGAGAAATCTGGGAAATTACCAGTTTAGTTCATTTTGAAATTTACGAAAGGTCCCATGTCTAAACAAAAATTACTTATCTTCACTCTTAACTCCAAAAGATAAAGATATTGAAAATGCCCTATTTCATGTCTCTCATTCTGCTTCTGCTTGAGAAAGAGGAAAGGAGTTCCTTTCATTTAGGAACTTCTTAGAGGAACTTGACTAAGAAGTCACTAAATCTCAAAAGTGTGGGAAGTGACCCCAAAGCAAATAATTTATCTAAGGCAATGTCATCCTCCTAAGATGACACCTAACATTCCTAAGCTGAAGCAACAAAATTCTAGCACAGACATTGTCACCTACCAGAATCAGAGCACAATAGAAACACTGCCTAGTAACATTAAACGTTATTTTTCACAATCAAAAATTCATGTGTGCACAAAAAGAAAAGTTGGTAATACCTCCACATTGAGAAGGGGCAAAAGGGAGAATTCTAGAAAAACTCATTTTTCAGAGGTCTTTCTAGAGTTTTACTAAAGCTAAATAATATCCTGGGAAAATGAGGAAACATGGTGTCACGGTGGGTTTACCCTGTCTGAAGGCTAGGTGCCCACCAAAGCTGCTCTATCTACTTCCTTCTTCAGCTGGACAAAGGAGAAAAAATATGACAAAAGTCACCCCCCACAGCCTCCCCAACTACCATTATCTTGCAACACAAATCCAGTACCAGTGTGAGATGAAACCAGATCAGCAAACTTTAGTTTTTATGTTTTGAAACCAAAATTAATATATTACTTTAGAGGTACTGTTTGTAAGTGATAGTGTCGAAGAAAAGCAAAACTTAATGAAACCAAAAAAGGAGCAATATATTGGTGTAAAGGATCTCTGGAAGATTTGCAAGGTGTGGATGCAGGGCTACATCCTGACAGATTAGCACTTATTAACTGCTGCCACCATAATATGACTGACAAAAAAAAAGCATCTTTTTGTACCATTGTGAATGTATAACAACATAACATAATCTAAACATTTTTGAGGTTTAAGGAAATGCTGAAATGAAAGTAAAAGCAAAGGTCCCTTGTAGGAGGGTAAAAACTCTGCTACAATGCCATTTGGGGGGAGTGGAACATGTCCTGCCTGCAGAACTCAGCCTGACACACTTGAACAGCCAGAAGCAGAAGACAGTTCCCACAGTTTACACACACATAAGACTTTTGCTCCCTGAATCGGGCAACACACAGAAACCTAAAAGGCTTTAACTCATGAAATACTTTCAGTGTGCCACACCACAGTATTTCATTTAAAATGCAAAGCACCCAACAGCTGCCGAACCCATTTAGCTACCAGGGTCACTCTGATCACAGCCAAGCAAATACTGAAAATTGCAGCAAGTCTGGAACTTGAAAAGATGAAGGCACAGGCAGAAAAAGAAGCAGTAGTCCAGAAGTTATCACAGTCCATGTACAAATGTACAGCACACATACAGTAGGACCAACTGATGGGAATTAAGACAAACCTTGAATGGTGTGGGAGCAAAAGGGTTAGTTGGGGAACAACGGAAGGTAACCCTAATTGGATTCGATACCTCCTACAGTAACAGAAAACAGCAATCCACATGTTATAGCATCTTTGGCAATACACAGCAATATTAACCAATATCTCATTTTCAATTACGGATTCATTTTGCTAACTGCAACAACTTTATGAACTTTATTTATAAATGGACAAAAGTATTTGAGGGGTTACTAAGGACCCTGATTCATCAAAGTTTCTCACTACACATGAACCTGAGTTCAGAAAAGGAGAGATGACAAAAGGCCATTCTTAGATCAACGCTAAGAAAGGAATTATGCATAAACTACAGGATCATCATGTTTTCTCTTAAAATGCATGCAATGCTTTTTCAGAAATACTTTTAAAAATATAGAAAACATAAGTCATGGTTTATGTTACACATCTACTCCCTTTCTCAGAACTGTAACAAACACAAAAAGAGATTTCAAAACACACATGCAATTACACACCACATATCATAAGTGTTTGTTGCACATGCAATATTTTCAACAACATGAGAAAATAGACAAAGGGCACAATCACTTGCAAGATGTAAAACCAGCTATAAATTATTTTATTAAATCAAAAATGCATGCATATTAGGATAAAGTATTTTATTAGAGATTAATGCTGTTCCTATTGTGATTAACATGCAGTAATTATGCACTACCCACAAAAAAGAGTCTAACTTTTTTTTTATTTCCAAAGACTTCAGCATCCTAATCATGGTGCATTAAAAGAATTTTCAAGAAGCAGAGGGAAAATATTTTCATGAAGCATCATAAAAAAAAAGCTGCAAGTTTGGTGTTTTTTTAATGCAAAAATAAAAGAGAAATATCAAAGCTGGAATGTCATAACCACAAAAAACCAAAAAGAAGTACATAGCAGCAAAAGCCCTTACACTGATGAGTTACACTTAGATATTTTAAAATATACATCAGGGACTGATCTTATAATTGAAAACCTATTCCTTTGGTAGCTCTGAATAGATCAGCTTTAGTGGTTATGATTATTGGAGCTGGCATTTTTTAACTTCTCCGTAACTTTTCTATGCATATGCACGTCTGTGTCTTTAAATTCACTACATAGAGTTCTCAAGCTCATCAGCACAGCACATAACTCAGACTAGTATAAAAGAATTTGAATGCAGAGAGACACCAATGGGAAAAAAGCACACATAGGATGTTTGGTGAGTGAAAAGATAGTATGTCATCACCCAACCTTAGCAGTGTTGAACTGAGAAGAATCAGCAAATGGGTTAGTGCTGCTGAAGACAGCTGGCCTACTGAAAACACTGTTCTGCAGAAAAGGCAGGGAAGGGTTCTAAAAGGAAAGCATAATAGAAACTAAGCAAAAAAAAAGTTTTAAACCAACCCTTTTTAATCATGAACCAAAACATATTCATTTTGTTGTCTGGGCTAACCGAACAAGGTCCAAGTTCTGCACTTGCCAAAGATATGTGAAATTGGGCAAAAGTGTATTTGCCCCGTTTTTCTGATGCTCTGTCAGCAGGCTAATCCTCACACCTGTTCTAGACCATGAAGTACATCAAGTGCAGAATTATGCTGCATTTATGTGCTGTTGCTGTGATATTTGAAAATTTTTTCCAAACATATGGGACACTCTTACAGATTAATTAATTGTGGATTTCTGAGTTAGGATTAACACAAACATCTGTAATAATGCAATAGCTTCAGTCTTATTTTGAAAACTGCAGATTCTCATAATTTGATTTAACTTCTGTGGTAATACATTCACTGTTTATTTTGTAAAAGTGAGGGCTTAGTAATATTAGGCATCACTAAACAGATTTCATATCTAATAATAAATTTCACAGAACACTTTGTATATGCACATATGCATGTGTAACTGCCTGAATTTATAGTTTCTTGAAAAAAAATACTCCGGTCTTCCCCTGAAGCAAGGTACTCTCTCATTACTATTTACCAGAAAAAGAGTTTACACATTTAAACCAGATAAAAGGATATAATTTGACCATTTATATTCCTTATGCAGTTTTTGTACTGTATTCTATTTTGAGATCAGAATCTGCTTACTAAGGAGGAAACAGCTTTGATTTCAAATTGTATGTTGGAAATATACTGTGTATACTTAGAAGTAATTTCTACACTGGTTGTATCTATCTGGCAATTACCTGTAAGTCTAAGGGCTGTAAATTTAACACTGCTGGAAAATAGTATGGACAGGAATGTGAAAACCTTCCAGGATCATTCATACCAAGAGTAATTTAATCAAAAGTTACAGTGCTATTTAAAAAAATTCTTAAAGCATTTGTTTTTTTAAATGCTCCTGCAAATAGTAAACACATCCCTAAACATTTCTTTTCAAATACCATGTTGCAAAAAAGTAATTCCATTTGGTAAGACAGCAAATGTCTTGGCTCTACTGTATCTTCAGCAGTGACAAAGTAATGCCATGAATGACCAAGGTTTCTTTACTGGCAAGTCATTCAAAGTCAACAGGCTGTTTCCCTAGGGTACAATATTTTCTGTATATGTGATTCCCATTTGATTTTTAATACTATAAAGAAAGGTTTGTGAAAAGTAAATTGTTACTGTAATCACCCTATTACACTTTAAAATTACATGTTCTCTGCATAGAAATTTAAAATACATCTTGTTGAAATTTTAGGCAATTAAAATAAGTATCACAAACACTTCATGTATCAACAGTACAATCCTAGTAAAACAACAAAAGTTCAGCTACAGTCATTCAAATTCTTGCCTTTTTCATTTTGTCATGATGTCCTAAAATACTAGCCCTAATACTAATCCATGCAACAGCATTATATTAATATGAACTGACAATTATGATAAAATATGGGGCATTTGAATTTGCCTGAACAGTTCAGTTTAGCATACTTTTTGTGCAGTCTAGGACAAGAGGAGCAAATGCTAAATAAAGGGAGTTCTCTCTTTAACTATCTTTTAAAATTCAAAACACAGCCTAATGTAACAGGATTTTTTCTTTCTGTTATTACCTTTTTTCAACTAACTTCCATTCAGAATTTTATCCATGTGTCCAAGATGCTAAGTTATCAGAAACTAGCTAGCATTTCAAACAGCATAATGCTGTAACACTACTATGGGACCATAATCACAGTGATACATTGTTTCTTACTCAGAAATACACAGAGGGCTATAGGTATGAAACACAGACTTGATGGGTAACTTGCCATTAACAAAACTACCACAATCTTTGCACAGGCCACTTGCATTATTCAGGCTGTTCTGGAGTACACACAGGCTCTCTCTTAACTACTAAACCTTGCATGAAACAAAACAGAAGAAATGGACTCCTTAACCACATGCCACTTAAAACCAACTGCCTGGTTAAACACATAGTGGTACCATAATAATTATAGCTCATGTGTGCAGGCAGCTAGCTATGTGGGTGACTGGACACGAACGAAAGCAGGAAATTCTTATAATGTAGCAGGATCTTACTAAGTACAAATGCAAGCTTCAAAACATGAAAATAATAAACATAATGCCATTTATGATGATCACAACATAATGTATGAGTACAGGAAGAGCATTTGCAATGTTTCTGCTTACAGAGAAACAAGAGTTTGTTAGTACAGTCAAGAAATAACCGACAAGCTTAATTTGAAAATAGAGAATAAAGAACTACAATCAAAAATAGCAAAGGAACATTCTCTAAATAAAAGTAGTGATATTGTAATGGCATAATTTCCATCCCAAATCGGCCTAAACACTCAGTAGCTGCAATTCTGTTCACATCACAGCAAATACAAAAGCATTACTTTAGTAGTTTGAGTGTCAATAATCAACATTCAAGAGAGCTTTTTCATGCAACTTTACCTTAGATGACTGACGATAAAATGGGTTAGTAGTTTTCTGCCCACAGGGAGCAGAAGCTGAAGAAGGGCTATAAAGAGACTCTGGCTGGGGAACAAGAGTTATGAGACAACTAGTAAATAAACATGCAGCTTACACAGACTCTAAAAAGAGGAAGTTTAGTTTCTAGTGATGCAAGCAATTTATAGTAAAGCACTGTAGCTTTTGTCTGCAATGTCCATGCAGCTTAGTGACAGAAAACTTCCGTGTACTTCTAGGTCCTTTCATTAATGTCCACAGAATTTTTTAACAGGTGCTGTATTTCTGCATGCGCTCCTCAGACATGCTGTCAATCTCTAACAGATGGTTTTAATTAGACTCCTACTCTGCCCCCCAGCAAATTATCTTTCTTGAGGCTTTTCAAAATAGTTTGAGGACGGCGTGCTGGAGGGTATTTCCAAATCCAAATCGATTTCATTCTAAATGGAAATAATACTTAAATCAAATCATTGTTCCTAAAATAGTTGAGATGGCACTTTCAGGATTAAATATCCCATTCCCAAATACCACCATCTTGAACATTTGCTTCATCTATTACTATGTATTACATCTCTTTTCACATTCTTTATGCTTACCCTTGGTCTGCTTATAATGCTCTGTACCATAAAGACTACAGGATTGCCTGCCTTCCGTATGGCTTCCACAGCTTGTTCATGGCTGGCATCTCTGAGGTCAATTCCATCCACCTGTAATTGGAAGGCCTCATCTTAACATTGCAAGAAGCTACAAGAGTCATGAGTCAGTTCTGAGTTTTGGTTAGGAAACTTTGACTAAAACCTAAGCCCAACCCTCTGTTTTTAATGGACTTTTCTACAGACTTGGCCTGAGGTCCTTCAAACACAGGTTTGGGATTTCCAAGAGCACGAATAGAACATCAAATAAATATTCTCTTATTCCTCTGTTTTAAAAATGTTTTCCAACATTTTTAGTTCAGACTCCGTAAGTTTTCCCACAAGCAATGTAACAGAAGAGAGATAGTAATCTGAAGAGAGTAGGAGTGTTTACCAAATACTAATTCTGCAAATCCCACCTTAAGAAAAAACTATTACCCAGGACTTTATGAGACTTTAAAACTGAAACTTGTTAGGGGCTGAAAAGTCTTTCATACAGTGTACTTTTTTCTTTTACCTTCTTTTTTTTTTTTTCAAAACAAGGTAAGATTAATTTTAGCTACTAGACACTTTCTTCAGAAGTTAAATTTTTAGAGCTGAAAAGCTTTCTGTCTTCCAGAAGAATGCATGTACATACAGGATGGCTAAGGACAAATTTGCACCTGGTTGTTTTTTTTTTTTCATGTCCGTATATGTATGGGTGTGTAAAACATTTTGTCTGGTTATCCAAGTAAGAACAATGTTATGGTGAGATTAGCATGAGTAAAGTATCGTCACAATGACCACAATAAAAGCTAGAAGCTAACACAAAAAGGTTATTTGTTAGTGGCAATTCTAGCACACAAACTTATATGATGAGGATTACCCTGAAAACTTTTCAATAGTCTAACTCTACCTTAAACTTTATCATCCAATGCAAATAAGAGAGCACAAAAACAATCTGAGAGAAATTCTAAACCTATGAGGAACTGAACAAAAACAATAATGCTCTCCGACTTCCCATGTCTGAAAAACTGTATGCACTGCAGAGATGGAAGTTTACATATGCCACAACTTGAGAAACTGAAATTGTTCATTCAGAAACAGGCACATTAACATAACATTTTGTTTTCACTCACCCATTCCAGTTTCTGCAAGCATCACTCTCAGAGACAACTGCACTCACAAAAATCCAGTTATTCCGGTGAAATGAATGTTTTTAACTTTGTGGCCTTCAAGCAAAATTCCACCTCCCAACTTCTTATACACTGCAAACTGTTCCTGTTATAGAAAGTGCCACCTATACTAAGGTATTATTTCCTCAATATCAGTACTGCAGCAAACAGCAAACTGCAGTCTTAGTACCACCATTAGTCAAGCCCAGTGTGAGCCAGAATTACCAACTCCATCACTCTGCTTGTAGGGCTTCTTACTGATGGAAAGTCAGCTAAGGACATTCAGTAGGGTTACATGGAGGCAGTATCTATTAGCCTGACACTGGAGATAGGGCAATGTCTGACAGGAAAGATCTGTTCCCTTCAGTATGTTCATTCTGCAGTATCTTTAAGTGACAAAAGCAGGAGTGGCTGCATGAGCACAGGACTAGCTAAGTAGAAGAGAAATGAAGATAAATTCTACCCTGCAATACCACTGGCTACATTATACAGAGGAATGGGCAAAATGTTCTTCATGTCTCAAGTATCAAGCACAGATTTCTTCATGTCAGGAGAAAAAAAATGTGCCTCCCTTTACTCTTGCACAAGATGCATAAGAACTACTTCAATCAGTTAAGATTTCGATGGAAATAATCTTGGCATTCATTTTACATGGTTTGCACTGGCTGTCTCTATTGCTACCCAGTGAAAAGGTGCAAAAGGTGTAAAATCTTTTCGTTTCACCAAACTTAAGCTTTTTCCTACACATTCTGGTTTTCAAATAGGCAAGCCAAATTGCTGGCTTTGTAGACCCCTGCTCACACAGTCAGTCATATGTTTCACATTGAATATTCAACTTAACAGGCAGCTGTTTGCACACAAACATCAGCAGATGGTACTACAGTCTGTGTGGTTCAAGTGGTATCAGCTGCGGCAATTGCACAGCTGTCAGCCCACCATACATCCATCTCAGGGACTCCTGAGATGCTGGGGGAATTGCAACAAAAGGCATTCAGATGGTACCTCTACAATCCGATCTCCAGTTTTCAGTGTTCCATTTTTGCCAGCTGGGCTGTCTTCCAGGATGTGTTTGATAAAAATCCCTCTCATCACTTCTCCATTGCTCAGGCGGCTTCCCATCCCTCGTCCTCCAACAATGCTGATGCCCAATGACTTGCTAGGCTCTCTCCAGAGTTCAACCCTTTTGTGATAAAAAAAGGACCAAACTAAATTAAAATCTGTTGTGATTATGACAAAGACGCACACTGAAGACACCTGGATTTGCACAATTATTGTGAAAAATTATTTTGAAAAATTATTTGAAAATAACTCCTCCTTGCAAAGTTTTGTCTTTCAGTGGAAGTTATCTACTGGTTGATCAGAAATTCTGTAACTGAGTCTAGTATTAGTCAGCTTGTTTTGAGTTTTAATAGAAACTTTGAATCTTTCTCTTCTTCTTTTTTGACTTGATCCCTGCAAGTCAGCTTGGAATAAGTAGAGATAAATTATTATAACAATCAAGACACTTCTAGACTGCAGGGATTTAGCCCAATGGCAGTAAAAGTCAATCATTAATTACTCCAGCAATGCACAACATACATAAGTGCAGCGATTCTGTTGTTTTTTACTCTTCTCAAAATATGTTTTGGAATTTTTGAATTTCAGATAACATTTTATAATGTGCAAGATCTGCACTTACTTTCTGGGCTGGTTCCAGTTACTGAAAGCTGCATTTTGAAGTTCGCTTTCTTCTCCCTCCCCCTCTTCACGTTCTGGAAGCTCTGGAAGTTCCCTAACGACAAACACAATCATGCAACTAATTTCTAAACAATCCACATAATCACTAGATTTTTCTGAAAAATTTCATATATTGAGTAACCCTGACAGTTTCAGAATTTGTACATTGGATTCAGATAAGGAACTTTTTTTTCTGATGTCTTTTAGAATACATACAGTGTTCAGGGATTCCCTATTAACTTCTTATCTGCAATGAAGTTTCTATCCACAACACAAAACAACGAAGTGCAATTTGGAACTACAGCCAAAACAAAGCTAAAGGGAATTTACTGTATTCAAAATGGAAGAAATTACAACAGCAGCATTCAACTAAATTTACTGCTTTTGGAGATAAACTGCAAAAATCCAATTCTTAATCTCTTTGAAAGTTTGGACAGTAACTGCAATGAGTTTTTGAAAAACTGAAGGAAAAGAATGACACAATTTATTCTTTCCAGTTATGTTCTGGAATAACCATCGATACAAAAGTCTTACGTTGGAAGCACTTCAGTATTTGTGGCAATCCATAAATCCAATGGCATAGTATTTAAGAGAAATCTAGGATAAGAAAGAACTCAATCTCCTTTTTGGACAGATCAAACAGACTTGTAAAAATGCTAAACAATTTGCTAGTCAAAACAAAAAAAACTCTCTTTTTAATAGCTTTTTACTGTTTTTGCTGCCGGTCTGAAGAAAATCATCCATCTTTCACCCCTTCTAAAATAAAACTTATACTTGCAAAATGTGCAAGGTGTATGGAAAGCGAGCTATTTGGGAGAAAGCTGCATGCCTTTTGACTCACCTGGCAATGTGTGAAGGAAAAAGTTCAAGTGGCACTGTTCCCTCTGTCTGTTGTCCCAGACTGACCCTGTACTCGTCTAAATTTTCTGCTGGCACATATGTAATACTGCAATAAAATGGGACATGATTAAACTACCATAGGGAACGCCAGTCCTCCCTTAAGTGGGTGTGAGTTATGGATATGAGGAAGCCACTCAAGACTAGTTTGTTTGACTTCAAAGCAACAGTGCTGGTATGCAGGGAATAAGCACTCACACAAATCCTTTGTGACTTTCAGCAAGTATACATCTATAGTCAAATTATGTAGCTGAACAGCACATAATTTTTTCTAATTAAAGTAAATGGTGCTTGAACAGTGACAGTAACAAGAGACAATCCAGCTTCATTCAAAACATAGATTCCCCATGCAAAGAGAAACATTGAAGGATCTGTGAGGTTTGAGGCACAATTACCACCCTCTTGATGACTGCTGAAAATGTTTCTGAAAGTTGGCCTGTAGGAGGTTTTGTGCTTTTATGGGTGGTTTTGTATTTATTTTAGATTTCTATGCTTTTGGTGAAGAATGCTTCATAGGTTTGGACATAAAAATGTGTTACAGCACACCACCTATGCCACAGGGACCAATCCCCTGCTCAACTCCTTCCCTCAGATCATCATGCACTTCTAACCAGTTTAGAAGAGTCAGACAGTTGTGTTTC
Organism: Melospiza melodia melodia; assembly: GCF_035770615.1. NCBI lineage: Eukaryota > Metazoa > Chordata > Aves > Passeriformes > Passerellidae > Melospiza > Melospiza melodia. The sequence continues at coordinate 48,616,903 of NC_086226.1, forward strand.
ATCAGAAAAATGATGTACAGACTCCACTTGATGTTTGAATGCCAGAAACAGTCCAATAAACTGGGGAGAGTGAAACAAAGAGGGGAAAAAAGATTAAGACGTGGAGAAAATTTCTTGAAAAGCTTCCATCTGGGAGGCAAAAGGATACCACAGTACCTTCCACGATATAAGCACGGCTACTTAGGTAGCCCTCCTTTAATGATGCTTTGAGTTCTAAAAAACTACAGCTTAGCTATCATACTAAAGTCTATCAAGAAGTAAGACTGATGGAAAAATGGAGGAAAAATGTCCATTTTGCTATACATCACATTGTTCGAAGAAAAAAATAACATATATGTCACAGACATCTTTTATAAAAAATCCTTTCCTTAGGATTTTTCCTCCTGAGAAGCTGAGAGGCCTCAGGAACAAAATGTAAACAATGGTTATCTGCTGCTGTGGAATGCAACAGGTGGATCTTTGATTGGCACATGCTGGATGTTTGTAATTAATGGCCAATCACAGCCCAGCTGGCTCGGACAGAGTTAAGCCACAAACTTTTGTTATCATTCCTTCCTATTCCTTCCTATTCTTAGCTAGCCTTCTGATTAAGTCCTTTCTTCTATTCTTTTAGTATAGTTTTAATGTAATATATATAATAAAATAATAAATCAAGTCTTCTGAAACACCGAGTCAGATCCTCATCTCTTCCCTCATCCAAGAACCCCTGTGAACACCATCACACATATTTCCTCATAGAAGAGACAGGGCTAAATCAAAAATAAAAGGCCTTGGCCACTTCATGAGGATATGTAAGCTGCTGGGAAGAGATCCTTTCAAGTCTGAGGCTTTCATATGGAGCTGTCTCCTGTCCATCATTCCTGACTGATGCCATCTTTATCACACCCTGATTACCACTGATTCCCTCATGTCAGTAGTTTTCTGCTGAATACATCAAGCTTCAGAACAAATACAAATAAAATTTTATGTGACTAATGCCATCAGTCTAAAACAATACCAAAAACTATTATAAGGGTCACTTTAATTTGTCCATCTGTGTATGTGTCCAAGCATGTTCCCTACCTTCTCTCACACTTACCGTATCTAGAAAAGTGAAAAGAAGTGTCTACGGTGCTGAACAGAAGGAACTTCCTAGTTCTTTTAATGGAAATTTCTAAAACAATATAATCCATATAAATCTCCCTGTTCTGCATTGGCCTTTTTTCAAAAATGTAAGTAAGTCTTACTCCACTTGACACAACATATTTTCATTTTGGAGTGCTGAGAAGTTAACATACACTTTGAAACAAACTTTAAGCACTATCGGCCTTTCCTGAGGGCATTCTAGCACTGCAAAATGCTAAAGACATGCAGCATCTATTCTGCAAAGACCCAGCAGTAAAACAGGAAGAAGTAAGAGAGAAAAGAATTTTGGAGAATAATGACTAATATTTCTCAGCCATCTCCAAGTCCAAGAGCTACAGCAAAGTACTAGCATTACGCTCACAAAACTCTCATGGGTCAGATGCAGCAGCTTCACCCAACAGGTCCACAAGAATACCTTGCCTCTACAAAAACTGTAAGACCTCTAAGTTACATTTCAATATAAGAAAATGTAACATTCATTCAGTTATATTCATCACTTATAAAAATAAGTAGGAAATAATGTAGCCACAGAAAGATACAATAAAGAAACCAGAACTTCTGGCTAGAACACCTGGACAACGTCCTTTGTGCTAAACTGAAGCAGGAAGCTATAAGTATGAAAAGGAGAATGGGACAGTCCGACCAAGGAAATAGGTTATCCCAGATTCAGCCTGAATATATATAGCAGAGTGTGATCTCTGATAGCACAGTGGCCATTATATATCAACTCTTGTCTAGTCCTTTTCTGCAAGGAGCACAAGGCAAGCAATTATGCAGACTGCCAAGGTCCAATGACAGCAGTAGTCCTTACCCTATGGATGAGTACTTGGGTTCAGCTAATCTCAAGGGGGAGGCAAACCATATGCATTCCAACTTATGGGATACCCTACTGTGTTTTGTTATACGATTAAATAACTGACATTGTGCTGAATCATTAAAAAGGTACAACTCAAAGGATGCTCTCCAAGAGTTTTAAATGCTACTTAGAAACGTTTCTGTAAAGCTGCCTTAGCTTCCTTTTCTGTGTACAGCACTGGAATTATAAAGAAAATAGGGTTGTTCTACCATTTTTTAAAAATGGATCTAAAGCTGAACATCTGAATTATCCTAATAGATTTCCACAGATGGAATAAAATTTAGATAATCTCACTGGCACCTGTTACATTTTAGTTCTTTGGAAAAAACACATTAATTGTATTCTAGTGCTTAACTACAGTTCTAATAGCCTAGTATAAAGCACTCAAATGAACATTCAGTATGTTTTTAACAGCTCATTCTTATCTACATGTTCATTCCTACCTAGGTCTCCGTAACACTTCAGTTGTTTTACAAACATAAACCAGAACACTTGCATTTTGCAAAAAAAAAAAAAAAAAAAAACATACAAAAAAGAAAAACAAATTACATGGATCAAATACATGAGGAGTTATATTCTGTGTGGAGTTCATCTTTGTATCTCGCTAATGATTTCTAAAGTCCACTTAACAGCAAAGTTAACTGCTCTTATTACCTGTATTACTGACGTGACTGTCCTCCTACTCTCTCTGTTCTGCATGTTATTATTGAAATGAAAGAGTATTGCCCTGCTTAATGCTCCTGGACAGACACCTCACATTTATCAAATCCATCACTTGTTGGATTGCTGCTGGAGCTCACTTGGAGGTCAAAGTGAGGTCTGAAGACATTCAGCATCATCCTGAACAGCTCAGCCTGTGGCTAGGATGATGAGGGGCACAGAACAAGAAGTGTTTTTGGCTCCTCTGGCCAATTCTGTTGAACTTTGTGCTGTAAAGCAGAAATAAAACCCCACCAAGGCACCAGTTCATCTGCAAAACAGACTGGTAATAGTCTTAATACAGCTACAGGGAAGAACGTAAGAAAAACAAGGGCCAGAAAACAGACATGAAGGCAGAGAAAACAAAATAAATAAATGTACGCTCCACTTCTGTGTCATATTTCTTTGCTGCAAGAGAAATTAAAGTTTAACAATTTCAAAGAAAAGTATATGCATGGTTTAACCATCTTCTTCTCTTTTGTAGCTGCACAGCTTGAAAGAAAAGTGTTCTGGTTTTCTTTCTTAAGAGCTATCACCACTTCTCCTACCCCCAGAAATATGCACTAGCAACTAGAGCAGTGACAATGGAAACACCAATGGTTTTACTTATGAAAGTATCTTGTAAACACAACACTGCATGCAGTACAGAGGAACATTTATCACATGCTTGACTGAACAGCCACACAAAACCTTGAAACACCAACAAATAAAATACAAAGTATGGAAAATGCTTAGGACAAATTACTGTAATTAACAATTAAGGTTCAATTTGAACCTTTGCATATATGAAGGAAGTAAAATGTAAGTGCCACAGAAAATATGACACTGAGATTAATCCAGATATCAGTACATTGTACTCATGCCAATTCTAGAAGTGAGCCATGTACACATACACACAACATGCACACGTGCTCTGAGCACATCTTGGGTGGCGGTCATAGATGAAATTTAAATATATTAGCAATATTTTTTTTCTGGTATTTTCATTCCAGACTTAGAAAGCACGTTCCAATCTTCAAGTTTAAGGCCACATATAAATATATTATACAATTATACACACACAGTTGTATCTTTCTTAATTAAAAAATATATATACACATCCACATGTGCAGCCACATGCGCGTGCACACACAAATATACATGAGAAGAAAGAGAATATGTACCTATATCTGGATATATCCCTGACATTACTATTGATGTCATAAAAGCATGGAATGATTTTACAGACAAGTTGCAACACAGAGCCATAATGAGTTTCTGAATTGCCAATACTCACACATAACACAGGGCCTGATCATCAGCAGGTGCTGGAGAAGATCTAGAACGTGAAGCATACGATGCAGCATCTTTTTACAATGGTGTTAATTAATATCAATGTCTCATGCTGAATGTGAGAGACATACTTATGTATGTAGAAGTGTGAGCTGGTGTTTTTTTTCTTTTCTTTTTTTTCTCCTGTTCCACCTCCACTTCATCTAAATCTAACCCAGAAAACATCTGCTCTTTAAGAGGCATGGAAAATGGAATTGTAATCTCTCGCATTTCTTGATCAGGAATTCATCCCCCCCATTCAGTCAGGTGAATTCTAATTCAGCTTTATAATTATCTGACAGATGCTACAAGCCTCCGCTGCTGAGCACAAAACACTGGCTTTATTACAGAAATACAAGAGTCTCTGGCAATGTAGAGTGAGAAGTGAAATGGAATACATTCAGTATGGCACTTTTCTACACACAGAGGAGAAAAAAATTAAATATGCAACTCTGAAACTCAGGCTGCTTGTTCTTGAACTATTCAAAATCAAATACCATTTAACAGAATTAAAGAATGCCTTTACATGGCCGGTAAGAACAGCTTTGTGTTTTATCTGCAAATACTATTTGAAATACAGCTTTGGAAGCAAAATACTTCTGCTTAATCACTTTTTTGGGCCACCCAACTACCCAGAAAATGCTCAATCTACAAGGGGCAAATTTTGAAGTAAGGACTAAGAGGAACGATATCTAGATGGTCACGTCTGAGTGCTAGCATACCCTTGTTCTCCAAGGAAGACACCAAAGAGATTCAACTTAAATCTTTGAAATGATGACCCTTAAATCAAAAATGCTGCAAGGTGATGGACCACATCAGCTCTGAATTGACAAATATGGGAGGGGAATGGGGGAGGGGTGTGTATCCTTCTCAGCAAACAGAAAGAACTATCTTAACGTGAAGCTCCTCATCTCCAAATTTCTGATTTGGGGTGTTAGCCTCATGTTTGTATCATAATATTTTTCTGGGATCCTCTACTGCTCCTTCAAGTTAAAAGTTAAACAAAAGTTTGATTATGCTGAATAGTACTACAGCAAAACTATGTAGTCACAAAAATACTGTCATTTTTCTTGCAAGACTCCTTTAGAAGCTACCAATGGATTTAGTCTTTCTGTTTCTAAAGTGGAGAAAAAATACTTTCTAAAGTGGAGGGAAAAAACTCTAAAACTTGTCACAGGAATGCAAAAAAGAAGATCAATACAAAACAAAAGACAAAAATCTTGAGTAAGAATATGAATAGCAATTGCTCCTTTTCTGCAATATTTTTCAGAAATGGGATGCATTTTTCTCTGGAAAATCTGAATATCCACACCTAAGGCAAGATTTTAGTATTTCAAGCATAACTGCAAAAGTATAAGACTAGAAAACAAAATTTGTAGTCACACAGCATAAAATAGAGCAGCTATAAAAGCATAGCACAAATAGTGAACATACTATGTAGTACTATGATTACTAACTATAGCATGAAAAAAGACTCCTCATAGAAGAATAGTGCTGCAGCATTTGTGTCTCTAAGCAGATACACATACACATGCATGTGCACATACAACTGACTTCAATCATGACAACTAGGAGTCTTCGTTTGGAACCCTACAGTAATAATCAATGTCAGACTTTATCAACACTGACTCGCTTATATTCCTGAGAGCATTAACAATAATGTAATTCATTTTATGAGCATATTCCTTTATTTAAACAGGCTTACATTAAATCATAATCTTAAATGCATGACAGCTATGGGGCAGGTAAGTAACCCCAGTAGCCATTGTGAAGGTACTCTGCCCACCTGTTCCCAAAACACTAGATATCTCTTCCAAGCTAGAATACTTCTGGGTGAGTATGGAATGCCCTGCTGTCCATTCTGAACCCAGTTCTAACCCCAGTTACACCCGTAACCACACTAGGACTGGAATGATTCTTTCAAGGACACCCTTACCAATAAGTAGAGGCTTCTACTACCAACAACTCCATTAATCACTTTCCATATCTGACCCAATAAATCTTACCACATGCTAAACAGAGAAAATAGTCACTAGGTTTTGAAGCTGTAAACTCAGCATTGGTGTGCCTACAGTTCTACCCACATCTTCAGGAACAGCCTCATTTCCACATGCTTCTTGTAGGCAAAGTTAATTCCACAACCACAGCAGCTAGAAAGAATTGTACTTTAAGGCAGTTAAAATTTTGTAATTTTGTGAACCTGAGGAAAAGAAACTTTCTCCTCAAAAGGGATTCTCAAAACTTGTATTAACTATTGGAAATTTGAAACTACTACTACCAAGAGCAGACAGTTATGCACAAGAGCAACAGCTCATTCATATGTACTAATAAAAAATTGGAAGTGCCTACAGAAAACAGTGTTTCTAATGTTTGTCATAGACGTACTGAAATGTTTTAAGCATTAATGTTCTGCACTGACATCATATTTCACACTTTCTGTCTGGCACCCAAAACCAAAAGCCATGAAAAAAACTAGATGAAATTACTTGTGCAATGGCTGGGAGAGTTCACCTTCAAGAACCACAAACATCTTGAGAAAATTGTAACTTTCCTCAGAAGAGTCATAATATAAATGCAAAATTCTGTCTAATCCTATTCTTTCAGTAAAACTAGGCAAGACAGCAATAATGACGATACTCATGACCGTGATTTCTAAGAGTATCTGAAGCCTCTCACTTAAATGATCTTATCTTTGAAATCCATGGAAATGTGATCTGTAGGTGAAATATCCATCTGATGCTGCAACTTAAAGATAAATTGATGTGTAATAACAAAATTTGCATTTAAAATACTTGCGTAAATTATAAAAAAACCCAAACTGATTATCAGCTTTTTCCTACCATAACTCATCATCTAGTTTTACCTACTTTATGTCCGGTCCAATGAGCGAATGTCGTCTCAGCATAGCCCGGGCTTGTGCATTGGTTAAGTTAGTGGTTGACTCTTCATTAATGGACAGGATGCAGTCCCCCACACCAATCCGTCCATCGCGACTTATTGAGCCTCCATGGATGACACTGCGAACTATCATTCCCAAACCATCTTTATTGGAACTTACTGTCATCCCTATAGTAAAAACACATGAAACAGTTAATGTCTTTGAGCCACAGCTCTGGGTGCCAAGATAAAGAAATGGGGCACAGGGAAAGGAAAAGTCAGCCAGCCAACCTGCCAATATCACCAAGCCTATAAACATTGCTCTTACTCTCCTCCTTTGAGACAGCAACTACAAATCACAGTCACAGTAACTTTATCTTGTTATCAGTTCACATACTCAGTTCAATACAAGAAAAATTAAGACAGTGGAATATTTAAGCAAAAAAATAAGAAAGATAATGAAATTGCTTAAAAACCATTTAAAATCACCACTCTTCTAATGGTTCACTGAGTTTATACACATTTACTTTTGTTTATGACAACTCTATTTGGAAAGGAGGAATGATTAAACAGGTAATTAGTAGCCGAAAACAAATACACACTTATTTTCAACAGAAAGCATGAATCTGATCCCACTAAGATGCTGGTTGTCTTCCTGCTCTCCTAGGTGGGCCTTAGCTTAGACCCAGAAGAGCATTCTGACTTCTTTGAAAGTCTGTATATTGCTAATGGATACAGCCCAATATTTTACTTGAAACAGAAGGATACTGCTTCTGAATATTTATACCCTTTAACTTCACTTTCTTTCCAGTAATGGGAATAAGCCGGATATCCTCTTGGCCTCTCCTCTCCCATGGGGAACCTATAGGGACTGACTTATGATGGCCCTCATGCATTAGTGTGACTGTTCTTATACACATGAGTTGTCACTGTTATCTTCAGGGCAGTTGGTGCTCATGAAACAGACCATAGTAACAGTTTAAGGAAAAACTTAGTTCTTCACTAAGGCAGTGGGAAAGGCAGGGCTGGAACCCTGAAGTCCACTCAGTGCACTTCCACTATCTTAATACTGCTTAATAAATACTTTTTATTTTTTCAAAATGTTGTTTGAAAATCTGAACCTAACCTTGCTGTTTGGCTAAAATAGTAACAGACATTACTGAGGGCAGTGTAACAACACTTTAGGAAAACATCACACATACAACAGACACCCTCTCCCTTTTTCTAGGCTGACACCATCATTACAGATCTGAAAGCCTGATGTCACACTTTGGAAACCTACAGTTTCAGATTAAAAATGCAAATTCCACTGTAAAGTTGCCAAACTTTTTTCAGGACAATGGCATTTCAGCCCTTTTGCATTTGGGTGCTTCTCATCTTTTAAAAAATCACAGTCAAAATGTTAGAGCTTCAGCAGTGGCTGGCATTAAAGAGCTGCTCCAAAATACGGGTGATACCATTTGAAAGGAAAAAAGAAGTGCCAGCTCCTAACCCTCAATTATTTAATCAATGCAGTTGCAGCTTGCAACATCATTCACAGCTCTTGACTTAGCTGCTTTTTCAAAAATGAAGGGTAAAAGCAGTGCAGCCATGTGCTCAAACTGGTCATTGTGCTGAAGTTGCTTCCCAGGCCAGAGCACACTCAGACTGGAAGAAAAACGCTTCCGTCAAAAGCCAGAAGAAAGCAATATTCACACTCATATTTTGTACATATCAAGACCAGTCTTATTTTCTATGCATAAAATGTCTGCCAATATGGACCCTGCTGAAGTTTGTATTTTCATGCCTTATCAAGCTTGAGATGAAATTTGCTCTGATGTTCACTGCACTTAAAATATTCATCCATAAATGAAAACCTACTCCACTGAATGAAGAGCTTATTGCAAAGAAAATTTTTTTTACAAAATTCAGATGCTTTGAAATGCATTGTGACCTACACTTCATACAGCCTGGCAATGAGGCTGTATGAAGTGTAGGTAGTAGTAGTAGTTAACCAAGGTAGTAGTTAACCAAGCCTCTTACACCAATGAAAGATAAACCTTACACCCATATCACCCTTTCCTACATCTTTTTATTTTTCAGATCCTGATTTTAAACCAGATCCATTTTGAAGGATGGCTGTCTCATGAAGGTGGTATGTGGCAGACTGAGCATCCAGCCATCAGAAAGCAGTTTATTCCAGGTCAAGATGCCCACCGAATTACAGCATCACAGCTGTAAAAAACTGACATCCACCTCTGCACAGCAAGGAAGTCCTGACTTGGGACTGTTTATAAACATCTAATTCTGTGGACAGCCCATTTTAAAGCGTCTGCAGAGTTATTAGCCAGCACCTACACAAAGTCCTGCCCCACCAATCCCAAAGAGTCTTCAAGATTATGCAGTTGGCTGGAAGAAACAATACGAGGAACCTAAATGAAACCAAATAAACAAACAAGCCACTAACAGGAGGCATACATCATTTCCTTTCAACACAAAGCCTTCCCTTTCAACAGAAAGCATGGGCTCTCAGAGGGTTCTATTCCTGTTCTCCTCCTAACACTGCCCAGGGCCACACATGAGAGTAGGATAGGACAATGAAAAACATTATCTGTTGTGTATGCTCCCTCCAAAATAAGTTTCTAGTCAGTAAGCTCAGGAAGTTGCAGATATCAAAAAACTTAGAACTTCACTACAAAACGATAATATTATTAAGCCAAAAATACGGCCTATTAAATTTATCAATGACATGATTTTTAGAAACATTGAGGTACTTTGGATTCAAACTTGAGGCAAGGAAGCAAGCAGCTTGTTTAATCCCATCTGACCATCCTCAGGAAGCAAGATCATTTTGTGTTCACAAATATTTGAAAGCCTCATCTTCAGCTCTTTGACCACAGTGTTCCTCTACAGCATTCCTTGGCTATACCTTGGTTATCCACTACATTAGTACACTGAAAAATGATGCATTAAAATTAAAATTAGGAAACACTAAACTCCTTTATGGGAGAACAGATTGTCAGTTAGACTGCACATTTCACTTCTGTGTTCACAATGACAGCAAACGGATCCAGTGTCATCACTGTCAAACAGGGAAAGAGCAGCAAAGAATGAATGTCCTGTTCCCACTAAATGGAAAATACTTATTTTTTACTAATTAAACTCAGAACGTACAAGGGAAACCAACAGCCATATTCCTGAAGAGTTTACAAAAAAAGTTCACTAACTTACCTAGGCTTGAATTGCCTTTTGCAATAGAGATAGTCTTCTCATACATGTTTTTGACTGAATTTTGAGGTGTGGAATTTCCCTCCAAAGATACTGGGCATCTCTTTTCCATTAAAAGCAATTGATCCTAATATAAGGGAAAATAACACCAGCTCAGTTCACCAAGATAAAAAAGATTGGTCACACTGATCTCAACTACTTTTGCCTTACACAAAACCCATGCACATAAATAAGTCAGATTCCTTTTACAGACAGAGAAGTCAGTTCACCAAAGATCAATATTTTCATTAAATATCATAAATTCTGTTTTCATTCAGGCAATGTACCACATCTATCACAAAGCACGCTTTTAATTTAGAGATATCAAAATTAGTATAATGAATTCAAGGGATTCACATTCATTCACCACAGATGTCTAACAATTTGCCAGTACAAAGTAACAAATCCTGTAAGAAATTGCAGCTCTTTTAAGCATTTCTTAATAAATCACTGAATGGAATAAACAAGAAACACATGTCACAGTGACTGCCATATAAAGGAAAATTATGTTTGCACACTGCACTATCACAGATCAGTTTGTGAGCTGAACTGCACAGGTTTACAAGAACAGCATGATGCAAGACATTCACACCACCCCCCCTTGGCTTCCTAGGCCCAATTCCAGCTGTGCACCTCCTACGTGCACTCATGTCCCTGTGAAGGTTAACACGGGCTAAGAAAACTCTCATCCTGTCCAGGAGGTGCCCAGCAGTGTCAATGATGCAAGGTCTGAAAAGACTTGTAAGACCTGTACCGCCAGCCTCTGAGAAAATACTGTCTTGATGACAGTAAAATAAATTCTGTCTTGCTTTGGAAAGGACTATGTCCCAAAGTTTTGACGTGAGCTAACATATTCAAAGCAAATTAATAATCAAAGAAATATACATGGCTATTGGCTTGTGACAATTCCTGCAGAAAATTCTTTGGTCTAATTACAGCCTTTCTGTATGTTTTTTAAATGATTGAAAAAAAATAAAAAGGCAAAAGAATTTACTTTTTCATTGGGATCAAGCTGTGTAGTAGTAGCAAGGCTTGTATTTAGTACAACTTCTGATGCTGTCTGAGATGTTGCCCATGTTGCTGTATTTTCACTTTCATTCTGGTTGATATCTGAAACCTCCAGAGTCAGAAGATCTATTTTAGTAAAATCACTTGCAGTTTCCAGGCTACTATCCACTACAGATTTTTCATCTCTCAGTCTCTGATTCAGATTCATGTTGTACAGACTCTTCTCAGATACATGGAAATCACCTGTAGCATTTGGGCATTCCTCTCCAACAGACTGTTCAACACAGGAGACAATGAACAATCACTACTCATTTGTAGTATAATTCAAAACCACATTTCATTGTAAAACCTTAAAAAAAATTAATCTAATAAAATATAAACATATTGCTGTGAGATCAGCAGGACCAACCTTATCTGCAGTTCCCTACAGGCATTCATTCTACTATAAAGTGAACTTGATTTCTTAGACCATTTCTTTTGCTTTACAACACCAGAAATCAGTACAAGTTACTAACTCTAAATTGAATAACTCCATAATGTTTTTAAAATTCAAGCATAGAGTTGTTTTTCTCAGGTGAAAGAATTCTGCAGTACTTTCAGCACACTTAGCAAGCAAAGAGGAATTTCAAGCAGCTCAGACAATAAGAATGTACGGTTATCTTCCATTTAACTGAGCAGAAACTTTCAGACTTCTCTTCCTTTAGAGAGTGACAAGTAAAAACTGGGTCAAACCTCAAAACATGAATATGGGGGATTTTAAATGTGACAACAATGAAATGCAATAATGCAATTGCAGAACGTTACTAGTTAATAATTATTGCAAATCTACCAATTATGGCTGCAGTACTAGGACTAAGTTCCCTACACATTTGTTTAGACTTCCAAAATTCTGAGGCCATGACTTTGAAATGCTTCAAGGGATTCCAACAATCACAACATTCTGGAAAAAAACCCCCAAAACTTCAAATATTCTCTAGCTGACCTTTTAAAGTAAGTTATTTTAAAAATAGTTAGGCCATTAGATTTTAAAAAGATATATCAAGGACTCAGAAGTTAGACTTAGAGTCTCTGTATCAATATTAGAGATTTTTTTCTGAAGTGCAATAAGAGAGCTCAAAATCAACTACATCTATCTGTCTTGTGATCCACCGGTCCTATTAATTCTCCTTTTGCTTCTCCAAAAAGCTGGGGAGATGTGCTTGGGGATATTTTGCAACATTTTGTCTCAAGAGTCCTAGAATTCATTTTTGTCAACTTTCATGAAGTACATGCAGGTTTGTTCTGCCCCCAGACAAGAATCAAAAAAGGCTTACCAGTAAATAAGTGGTTTAAGTAATAGCTGAGAAGATAATTGAGTAGAGCCTAAATACAACTAATCTGCATGATACAATCAATGACATAATTTCCTACCTTTTTGAGAACAGAACACAATATTACAATCTATTTAAATTATTTTACAAGGTTTCAAATGCAGCTGGGACATCTACTCTTAAGCTTGTTTCATATCCATTTCCAATTCAGTGAAAACAAGCATCAAATCATACTCGACATTTATTTTGTATGCCATATTAAGAGTTGAATCATACGCTCATTTTTATTTTTGTTTCACTTAAAGAAAAGCCAATGATACAATTTTTTAGGACAAACACAATTCCAGGAATTCGTAACTATAGTAACATGTGGCCTCACCAGAGCATCTGCATTATTTAAAATTGGTTTTTCAACACCTATTTTAAATACGACACCAAAGTGACCTGGCCGAATCAGCCAACTGCCCTGTAGCCAGAAATAACTGAAATATCTTTGCATTCCTCACAGCATCAAACAGTGCTGTTTTAATTTTTACAGCATTTCCTTGCTTCAAAAGTCTTCATCAGACAGATCTTCCCCCTATGTTTGTTTTTTGAATCATGAATAGGCTGTTTGATGAGAACTTAGTACTCACTTCATACTAGTCTACAGAGACGGACACTGAAAAGTCAGGACCATGGTATTTTAATAGAGTATGCAAAGTAAAGCTATTTTTAAGTCAATGGTGAAAATAACTAAAGTCTTTCTAGAGCCTCAATGTGATATATAATGTAAATCCAGTCTCTATCTCACAAAATGCTCCCAAGCATGTAAAATGCATAATCCATTTAAGTAACAATTACGGAGTTAAACAATGCAAGCTGTCCCACTGGCACAGCAGAAATGTGTTCTTCTGTGGATTAGGAGAAACCATTAGAAGATTAATCTTGCTTTCTAACCAACATCTCATAAGAGCTAAACATATTCCAGAAAGGTAATGGGAGTTACTGCAGCTCAGGTGTGGCAGAAAAAGCAGCAGCTACTCTATTCAATACCACAGACTGCAAACCCGGTGGTTTTCAATGAAGACTGCTAGGAGAATGAAATTGGAAAGCTCTAGGTTATTGATATTAAAATCTAAAGATTAAAAAAACCATGAAAAACTATGGAAATAAAGATAACGCAATCAGGTCATTATGGATATGTGACTAAGAACCAAAAAAGCTATTATCTTCTTATTACTCTGAAATAAATCTCCATTTATTGCTTTACATAAAAACAATTAGCAGAGTTTCGACATACACAGATTTGCTTTTCATGACAGCATCATTATGAAAATTTCATTAAAAATCACAGAAACAAACAAATTATTAAGGATAAAAGTAAAAATAAGGATAAAAATTTACTCTTGTTTTTCATACTAAAATACAGAGCAACAGAGTAATTTTGTGTTACCACTCTTTACTATAGTTTGAATGACAACTATTTTTTTCTAGCAGACTGCTCACCACACCTTTAATACTACAAACAGTTCACCATACTCTGGCTAAATCATGCTTTATCTAGCAAAAATCCAAGCTTTGTTCCTACTATGTGCCTCTCTCTTCAACAAAGACATCTGCAAGATATCAGCACTACTTTAAAAAAAATTTTACCCTGCTAGCAAATAGAGCATTTTGAACCAGGATGACACAAAACGTTTCTATCTGATCATACAGCCTGCTCACACTTAAAATCAAAGTTTGCCGTCAATAAAACCATCCTCGATTTTACCTTGGGAGTTGATAATGGAAGAGAGAAGCTGTCGTTCACCTCACCGCTACAGGCACTGTCGTGCAGAGCTGTCACTGAGTCCTGGAAGACGTCTCTCTCCAGAGAATACTGTGATTCTAAGGTGGACTCATCCGCTAGATCTGCCTCGCCAGAGTCCACCTAATAACAAAAGCAATTCAATCAGCCAGGCTGTTGCCATCACACCACATAAGCCTCAAACACATGCACACCAGCCACAACATACTGATACTTTTCTTCTTTTTCTGTTTCATTCCATGTTTTAGATTGAAATTACATTTGCACAGTGCAGTAGAAAAATTTTCTGCTTCCAGTAAATCTGTGTTACTACTTCTTCAAAGGTTGCAAAGAATATCTGAAGTAATGCAAGAGTCTGAACCAGAATAAGTTGTGGGGCTGAGGCACACTCATGCCTCTTAATGGAAGTACAAAGTGTTGGGAGAATTCCACTGTATTTTTTTGGTGTCTATATTTTGATTTCTTTACAGCTTTTTTTCGTTTTTCTTTTTAATTTTTTTTCAGCATGGAAAAAATAGAGAACTTCACTTGGTAGCATGTGTCAGGAATGTTCTCTTCATTCAACTTCTTAGGACCAGTTATTTTTAAACTCTCTTAAAAACAATTTTGAAAACTACAGAGCTTTAAAGTGCATTTATATGAAAAAATCTTTATGTGATTTTTTTAACAGATTTTAAATTATTTTGCTTTTGACAACAAAATTACTATAAGTATTTGTATATTTCTATTATGCTTACATGAGAAAATCTTTAAAAGTTTCAGACATTGACACGGGTAGTATTTTTGTCTTTAAAACTGAAACATATTTTTTTCAGAGACTCATATTCTTTTAAATACGATAATAAAATTAAGCGCTAAAACCCCTAATTTATGGTGCTTTGTACACTACACTTTGATTATTATTTCATCTCCCTGGCAGAGCTCAAGAACATATTGTAGGCCAACAAAATGATCACTGGATTGAAAGCCATGTTCGTATGATAAACTTGTATGAAGCAGATGAGTGCACCTGAGATGGGATCTAACTTGTTTTTCAGCCCCTGTGGTTAATCATATTATAAATCCATTATAGCAGTAGCAACAAAATGCAGTAATTCAACACACTGATTCCTTTTCAGGGTAAAAAGGATTATTTTTTTATTATTTCAAGCCTACAGACTTAACTGCTAATCCAAACTGCTTCTTTGCTGTAACTTAATCTCAGCTCATCTTCTTGAAAAAGCATATTCGTTTTACCAAAGCTATGCCCTAAAAAATATTGTGAAAATTCAGAACATATCTGTAAAATCTGAGTACCGTTCTGTCTATGAAAAACAGTATCTCATATGTGCACTCTCAAAACATATCTTAAGCTGGGCGACTGCACATTTAGTTTCCCATTTTGCACATTTAATTAAGACAACTGACAAACTTGACTGACAATTTTATTATGTCATGTATTTTCATTGCTTTTTTCACAAGTTTTTTTGGATTGGAAGCACAGATGGAAGTCAAATTTTTTAGACAGTTTTAATTTGATCATTTCAACACATCTTCAATTAAAGGTTATTTAGAATACAAAATTCGTGCTTCTTCTAAATTAATGGAGCAAGAAAAATACTGTTACCTAACTGCTAAAGGTAACAAACTGAAGAATTAAAAACAGGCAGTCTTCTTTAAAAGCAAGCTATTAATCAGCTTGCCAAATACAAATGTGAAAAAAACAGCAAACCTGCTGGAAGCAGTAATGCAGAGATTTTTTTCCTTGACAGGATGCATTTCAGGTTTTTGTTCAACTTTGACTTTTTCGCTAATGAACTAAGTTCTCATGTTTAGAAGCTGCTTCCCTGCTCAGGTCCCCAGAAAATGAGGGCCTAATAATTTCAATATCAGACCCATAACAGAACAAACAACCATGAGAATACACACTTAGAATACATACATATACATGTGTATTCTGGGTTGTTGCTTCATTGTTTTTTTTATTTTATTTTGTGGAAGGAGAGGTTGGGGGATTTTTTGCTGTGCCCTAGGTCCTATGTCTTTTTAATCTGAGATCTTGTTGGCAACTTCTGGGCTATGTAAGGCACTGAATACTCAGGTAAGCCGCATTGTTCGTACAAGTGAAGACCTTTTGACCTTGTAAATCTCATAATCACTGACTGATGTTGAAGGCCGAAGAATATTACTAGGAGGAAGTATTTGCAGCTTTTGAAGACAGAGTACTCCTTGTAAGGCTGGATTACATGCAAAAAGGGAATATCAAAAACCTTCCACAGCAGAAAAGTGATGTATTATGATACATGGAAAAATAAGCACATGAAAAAGTTGCACATCTGAAAAGATGAGATTTCCAAAGGGCTGCTCAATGCATGCAAGGACAAGTGGATAGCCATGCACTTTTGAAAACATCAGCAAAATACTTTTTTTTCCCCAGCATTGTACATATCAGAGGCCAGATTCACAGCTCATGCAAAAAGACGAAGTCTCTAGACACCAGTTTCTACAAAGTCAGAATCCATCCCACCTACGGTGGATGAGTAATGTGGAGACAGTGAACACTAAAAAATAAGCATGGACAGTGACAAGGCAACTCCTTTCACTACAAAATGCAAAGATTGAAGAAATCTGTGGTAAGTTGGGCCACTAACCAGAGCCAGCTCAGCATGGAAGAGGGCTGCATCAGCTGGCCCCTCTTCCTCAAGTGACTGGGCAGTGTAGAAAAAGCAATCTTCCTTAGCAGAGACATAGCCCTCCTCAGGTGAAAGCTGCAGAGAGAACGAAGCTCTGAGTCGGATGAGTGGCCTGGACACAGCAGGTGCAGTGTGCATTCTGCGAGAGGGGCAGGGGGCTGTTTAGAAAGGCAAATGGATTCCAAATGCAGCAAAGAGATCATTTTAATCACAGTCACAGTATTCAGGGTTTTTTTTTCAAATTTACCTGAATTGATTCAGCTTCACACCTCATTCTAAAACCCCAAATAATGAAAAAGGTCTGTCCAGGTATACCACAGAGCCCACAGCTTAAGTCTAGGCTCATTTTCAGTTTCTGGTCCTAATAAAGATATACTAAAACTGCCATCACAGCTGCCAACAGAGAAAGAGCCTAACAGCAACGGTCTTTATAATCTTGCTAGCCACAGAGCAATCTTGCTCGGAGGCAGGAAAACTTCATCTACTCTCTGTGTTTCACAATTGCATCTGTCAGCCTCTAGAGGACAAAACGTAATTCTGACTACAAACCAAGACCTTTTTCCAACATAACTTGATAGTAGGTGCATTTGTCCAGTACTGCAAAAGAAGCAGGGATTATTTGCAACATTTAATCACTTGGCAAACTTAATACATGAAATATTGAAGTGCAAATGCTGTATATTTACAACTTTAGGGAAACAAAACCCCCATGCATTTTCTCTTTTAGAGTAGCATCTTCTAGAGTATGAAATTTCAATTGCAATTAATATGGAGTCTCCAATTAAAAAAAAATTAATTTAGCAGAGCAAGTTAAAATGTATTCTCTTACTACAAAAAGCAAGGTTTCTGGGAACTTAAACAACAGACATTCCCTCCCACTCTCTCCACAAAGATCCACTAAGAATGAAAATTTGGTATCTACATCCATAAGGGTTACAAGATTATAAATTTATGAAAAACAAAAATGAACCCCTTAAACTGTACTTGCACTTACTAATATAGAGAAAGGTATCTTCCTTGTATGTATGGACTAATGCCATTCTCCTGATTTGAACTTAACCCACCAGGAACGCTCGTTCACTAGCATTCTTACTGCTATACTATCTCAGTGACCATGGGTAATCTTCAACTACCTTAACTAACAGACTACCTTATAAAACCAAACCTGAAATAACCAGTTAGATGTATACAAACTGAAGACTACACAATATAACATAAACAAAGTGTGCTGTTTAAATACAAAGATTGCGTAGATACTTGTGAGGGGCTGGAATGTTCACGGTGAATGCATCAAACATTTGCAGAAGGAGCAGGCACTTTGCTGACCAAGCACAAAGTAACCAACCAGCTACAGAGGGGGTGCACACCCACCACCCAAGGCTACAAGCTGGGTTTTGAGCCAGATAAGGGAAGAGGCTAGTAAAAATCAAATCCTGCAAGGTGCCATAGTGCTTTTTATCATGTCCATGTCCTTACACAAGTGGCTCAGGTGTGAAAACTCTCCTCTAGAGACCTACCAGGACACTCACATGAAGCCTGAAGGTGTTCATGCCTTCTCATGGGCTATAATTGGCTCCATCATGCTAACCTGAGAGGAAGCTGTAACATCTTAGGTGTCCTAAACCATCAAAGAGAGAAATGCCCTGTGATCTATGGTGCTACATGAGACAGTGTAAAACTCTTCACCTCACGGGAGGTAGTTGGGCACTCTCACCTAGCCTGAGCATGGATTAAGTCATTGAACTTTGTGTTTCATGGGTTTCCCCCATCTCCAGTGGATCAAGACTGTGACCAGCACTTTGAAGGGGTACTGAAATTGCAACAATCAAGTCTTGTCACTGGATCCATGGGTAGTGACTATATACCTTTCTACCCTTATCCCTTCTTTTTCTCTCTTTTCCCATATACATTGTCTGAAGTGCTATTTTTTTTGCTTTTATATGGTTGCATTTCTAACTAAAATACCTATATTTTAAAATTTGCCAAGTATTATTCTACCTTAATGTTCTTAAGCTTACAAGTAGAAATTTGTTATTGAACCTCTTGAATGTTTTCTTGTTTCTCTCACACAACACCCAGAATAAATGAAACAACCTCCCCAAGCAGAATAGCAGCTGTAACAATACTATACCTTGCAAAGCAAAGGAATCAGTAAATTCCACACAAATCAAAAACAATTTTATGTATCCATCTCACACATTCAGAGAACCATGTAAAGTGTACAGTGTACAATATTATGGCAACTTTCAGCCCTGAAAGATTCTGCTGTCTGCAAGGTGCTTTGCTGTTTTTTCATCTGCAAGACAGGTGTGCTAGGTCCTGCAATCACTACACCAGCAATATAATACCCAGGCAACTCCTACATGTGAGATAATAGTTGGGCCATCCAACTGTACCTCAAAACACACAAAATGTATGGAGAGGTCAGGATCAGCATGTACCAGCTTCAATTATATGAAAAATACACACTGAATTCCCAAATCCTTACAGGCAATGGTTTGGCAACTCCTATTTTAACTGTTCCTGTTGGGGCTCCTTTCAGTGCTTGCACCGCTTCCTCCAGGCTGCCATTTTCCAAGTTGATATCGTTGACAAACATAAGCCGATCTCCAGGAAGAAGTCTGCCATCTTGCTCAGCCACACCCCCGGGAACTAATGAGCGAATTACAATTACAGTGTTTGCTGGATCAACAGGATCCTAATTAAATAAAAGGGAAGAAAAATATTTAGTTGTTTTTACTCTTTTATATCTTGAGAGGAGAATTTTTATTCATGACCTTTTATTGACTAGAGTTGTGTTATTAAGAAGTGTTGCTCTCCTCTAGATGAACCTTCAGTAGGAGCAAACCATCCTGTCTGTACTGTCCATACACTTAGACCTCCATTAATTTCAATTCTTAAATGCGAAAATTATTACTCCTGTCTAGGTGATGTTCCATCATGTATCTCCAATATAAAATGCTACTATGTGTGCATAGTGTCATCCATGCACATCAGAAACTCATACTCATAAACTTCCTACTGTAACAACAGTGCTGCAAACTTCATCCTCCCTTGCACTCAGAGGATGAAGGTGGGGAATGTAGATTTTGGGGGGGGGGGGGGGGGGCAAATGTAACACATGCACTCCAGTGGAACGAATTACTTATTTTCAATAACTGACTTATACTTCATGATATTGCTCAAATGAGAAAGCATTTTCAAGAGGCAAGGTCTTGTGCATGCCTAATTAAATGCTTACATGAGAGAAGAACATACCAATATAAGACTAATCAACAAGACAAATCAAAGTGATGTTTACTTTTAAGGAAGAAAACTGCTTTTAAGTGACCATCCTCCAATATACTGAATTTTATTAAAAAAAAAAACAAAAAAACTAGCATCAAATGCTATTAACAGGAATATATAATTCTTCTATAACAATTATCACACATGCAAAAAATGGCTGCAATTCTTACAGAACTACATTCACAAGGAACATCATGTTAACACTTCCAACATGCAGTTCACTTGAGAGCATGAACAGAAAAAAAACCCCAAAAAATGCAACCCTGTAACAGTTTTACTGAAAGCAAAAGTAGAGAAAAGCAAACATCTACAAACCAGCATGCAGCTGTAACAAGTTTTCATGTCAAGATGTACATCTGAAAGGACAGACACCATCAAAGCAACATGAAAATGCCACAGGAATAGGGAGACTGCTGAAAGCTGGTGTGAGAGAGAAATGTTGATGGAGGGAGTGGAGGGAGGGAGCAGAGGGAGGGAGGGAGTGAAGGAAAGAAGGAAGGACATCAAGAAGACACTTAGCACTTGATGACAGTAAAAAAAAATGCCATGGAGCAATAAAACACTTCCCAAGTCAAAATATAACCAGCAGTGCTGCTGAGCATTGACATCTTCCTTACTATTTTAACAGTAAATACACTGTCACTTTAGATGGCACTGCATGACACATATTTGGGAAAAAAAAGAAACAAGCCTCTGTGGTCTATGTCGCAGTCCTCCTTAGGGTTAGAAATTATGCAGACCTTTCTACAGGCCTGCCATTGTACAAAACATAAGGAATGCATTAGTACAAGCATAATTCTCCTTAAGTTTAGTTCACCCTTTACTGAAAATAAATTGAGAATTTGATGGAAACAGAAAAACAGAAATGTAAATCTCCCTGTAAATTTACTGTTGACAGTCTTATAAGAAAGCAAAACTTCGGTGACAAAGTGGAATTTTTAATGCACATCAAAAGAGAGAACATATGACAGTACCCAAATATTACAACATCAAAAAAAAGCTAAGTGTCATAAAGCTGAGTAAAGCTGGAAGACTAACTTCTATTTGAAAAATATAAGTTATACCACCTTATATTTGAAAAATACATTAACCAACTTAAGGCACTTCCCACAAGCCTTTGGTACTATTATTCATTAACCATAAAAAAATTCAGTCACTAACCACATACGCACCCACCATTTGTGTTAATGCTCAGAAGAGGCTGAAGCAAAAATACTTCTACTGTGTGCTGACATGGACTTAAACACTCAGGCTAATCTGTGATGTCTCACTGCAGAGCATCATGAGCAACACTTTAAAGAGTAGTCAGTGCTCAGCGTTCATAAATGACACTTTACCATGCCTTTATCCTTCAATTACACTACACTGCTCTTCACTTTATCAGTGTGCAAATGCAAAATCTAAGCTTAACTGTAAAGAGTGCCCTGTGGCCATAATTCCCCCATGGAAGTTATCTCCAGATGTAAATGCATTTCTATGGACAAGATCGAGCGGAAACCTGGAAAGAAATGTGATCCCCATGGCACCACAGAACAGCTCAGCAAAAGCCTACATTGACCTCAGGGAGAAATTACTTGATATTCAATTAAAAATTATCCACTGGAAAACTGGGAACAGGAGGAATATTTGTTCTGGCATCCTTACCAAGTGAAGGCAAGAGACAGGCAGTGAGCTGTTGACTGGGACACACCAAGAAACATATTTTAGGTATCCAGGAATTCTGAAGTCAAACACAAAATGAATGGGGATGTTTAAGCATGTCCCCGACAGACAGCAGCTAAGCAAGGGATTTCAGAATTACAGTTCTGGATTTTAGTAAATCCTGCTTTAAGCATTTAAGTCCTTTATTGGATCTTGCCCTAAACACCTCACTGCAGGTGCAAAATACATGGCTAAATGCCTAAATACGCTGGCTACATAATTTGCTGTCCTTGGGTCACTAGAAGACAGGTTTCTGAAAACCCTAGCATATAATGGATTATCTGTTTTTCTGAACCAGTATTACTATCATTAGAAACTGTAGTCTTAATACAATGAGAGAAATATGTAATATAATTACTGGAATGCTTACCAGCTGTGATTAGTTCTACTCTATTGCTTGGTTTCAATTAATGTTGACCCTTAAAATGCATAGAACATACTGCAAGATCCAAACAATACGAAGTATTTTGTCCTGCATCCAAAGAAGTGCAGAAATTACCTGATAGTCCAATATGCTAAATCCAAGCCCCATACTCCCTTTCTCCAGCTCAATGTGCTGTATTTCTGTTTCCCACATTGCCAGAGATGAGCTTTGCACCTCTTCCATACTCTGACCCTCATCAGCTGTTTCCAAAGTTGTTCCCTCTGTGTCTGAGGAGCCAACGAATCCAAGTTCTATGTGACCCTGAGAAAAACAGTAAATGTTCATCAATAAAATGTAAACACTTGAGAATCTTTAGAGACAAAAACCTAATTACAAAAAAAAGATAAGACCTAAGTGATATCTCTAAACACAGAAGAAATGCAAGTACTCAGGAGATTTAACAAACACTGATAAACCTCACACAAAATTCAATTATCCTTCATAGGCAAGCTGCAAGTATGCACAACAAAAATATTTACAAAATTCTGTCAAATAAAAATCTTCAAAAAACTTTTTTAGTATATGCATTCAAATATTGGGAAATATATGTTATTAAATATTATGTATAAAATATGCCTTCATTAAATGTAATCATACTGATAGTAGCCAGAATATTTAATAAAAGTAAAAACAAACAAATATGTACATACATACGTACATACATATGTACACAGACTTTTCTTCACTTGGTTTCACAGAGAAGTTTAGAAACTATAAGCTGAATTTGGTGCCTTGCTCAGAACTCAGTTAACTGTTTCTCTTTTCATACAAATGCTATTGCTTTTTATCCTACACCCTAGGCCATTCCTACATGTTTAGTTCACCAGGCTGCCCAGAGCTGTGCACTTGCAAGTGACAAAAGTGTCAATCAAGGAAATCAAACACCACCATGTGCAAGGCAAAGCCAGGTAGCAAAGTTCAAAACTAGATTAAATACATTCAGATTCTAAAGAACCCAAGGTCAATTTGCTATACTCCTATATCTCGCCTACAGAAAAAGCAGCATAGTACTAAGAGAGAAAGCCCCACATCCTACAATATTTTGCCTATGACCAGCCAGGATTCATATCTTCTGAGGGCCTAAAAATAGCATATAAACATTATTTGCTGTTTCCTATTAGACTGGCTCCAATTCCAAAAATATTAAAATATATTTCTAATCATATAGAAGAACTTAATCTTTTTTTTCGCAAGGAAACTGTCATTTTCAGTCATTGTTTAAAGACAAAATACCTTTTCTGTGAGCTGAACTTCAGACAGGCTTAGACTCTCTAGTATTTCTGGTTGAGTAACAGGTGGAGCTACCGGACGACAGCACACCATTGTCACCTTAATAGGCAGCTCTTTCAAGATACTGACCACATCCTTGTGGTTTTCTCCGAGCAGAGAGATGTCATTCACCTCAATAAATAAAGAATACACACTGATTAGAACTAGAGTGTATTTGAAACACAATAACAAAAATGAGTAAAAAAAAACCCAAGCCAACCCCAACTCACTAATCACCTCATTAAAAAAAAAGTAAAATAAAAGCAACAAAAATCCCCATGCTAACAGACACCTCCAACCCTTAATTTCTACTCAATTTGGTTCTCAGTACCAAGATACATATTGAAATAAATGTATGTATGGTCTTTTAAAATGCATGACACTGCCCTACAAACACCATATACAACAAACTTTCATGTTTCTTGCACTAATATAAACCAAATTCACATCTTAATTCTAAAAGAATAATTTAGAAGAGTAATTAGATGTTTAGTCCATTCACTGAGTTGGGATAATCTTATTTAATCTTAATACTTTCGCTACATATTCTTTTTCGGTGACTGCCTTGGTTTCAGCTGGGATAGGGTTAATTTATTTTCACTAGTTGCACAGTAGTGTGTTTTGGATTCAGTTTTGCATTAGATAACACACCAATGTTTTGGCTGCTGCTAAGCTGAATCAAGGAGTTTTTGATGTTTCATGCTCTGCCTGTGAGGAGGTACAAAAAAGGAAAAAAAGCTATGAAGGAACACACAAGGGATAAGTGACCCAAATTGGCCAAAGGGATATTCCACACTCAAGAGCGTCATGTCCCTAGTATATAACAGAGTAGTTAACTGGAAAGTGCACTGATCCGAGCTCAGGGACAGGGTCTGGCATTGGTCAGCAGGTGGTGAACACTTCCATTGTGCATCACTTGAAGATTTTTCTTCTTTCTACTAATATTTCTAATATTACTATTATTATTATTATTATTATTATACTTTACTTTGTTTCAATTATTAAACTGCCGTTATCTCAACTTACAAGGTCTTACTTTTGATTCTCCTCCTCATCCCAGCAGACTGGGGTGAGGAGGGTAGGTGAGCAAGTGGCTGCATGGTGCTTACTGGCCAGCTGAGCTCAGACTACGCAAGAGACCTTGGACTATCAAAAAATCAGCTGCCAGCAGAGAAATGTATGTAAGCACATGTACTCACATAAATATATGTAAGTACATATGAAGTGACTACTCAACCACTAACTGGCATGCTGTTAGGCATACATCACTCCCATGGTCACAGCCTATGAGAAGAAACTTACTGCTCAAAACCCTTACTAAATGCAGATTAAGAAAAAGCAGTACTTATTCTTACTTCTAGCAGTTCATCTCCACTGAACAGCTTGCCACTTCGTCCAACTGGCCCTTCAGGTAAGATAGATCTAATAAAATGATGACCCACTGTAGCTTCAAGGCTTATCCCTAATCCACTGCTTTCACTAAATTTGTTAACCACAGCCACCTAAAATAAGATGAAGAAATGGTTACATTTTTCATATTTACAGCCAGATCTGTTACTTTCCACTTCAATTTACATGCAATTAGGTCAAAATTCCAGAAGTGAGAAACCAGAAGTACTATCATATAAAATGGTGAGTCAGGTAAAAAGTGACTCGTTGATCACCACTTTGCAATACACAAGTGGGAACTGCTTATGACAACAAAGTATCTAATAATACATAGTTCTGCAGACACTACATCTGTGACATGTGATCTCCTAAAATGAGATACTTCTTTTCTTCTGTATCTACAGTATATGTTCTATGCATTATTTAGATCATTACGTGAAATCATTTATTCAGTATGCAGAATGAGAATGAAGGCTCAAGTCCTAGCTAATGAAGTGAGCTTTGGAGTTCACATTAAATATTTTTTCTCTAAACACATTTATTCTCCTGAAACTAGAAAATAAGTGAAACAATAGTCAGGGGCACAGTAATCATCAAAGTCTGCTATGGTTTTGATAAAATACAGAAAAATACATATCTATATTCAAAGTCTATAATTAGAATAATCTTCAAGATACTAAGGAGCATATGTGTTATTTTCCTACATGAAGGAACAAATGCAATACAAACATATTTCTATCCATATGTTGTCAACATAATAGATGCACAGATGAAAGAGATGCATAATTAACAAGAGTAAACAAAATTTACCTACCACTATTTCATAATTCGAACCCATAATCCTCTGCCATTTTATCTTTGCAGCTGCTTCTTCTGTACTAGTTAGCTGGAAATCTAAAATTTATATTTAAGATTATTGTGACAAAAAATTAAAAAGACTAGTCAACTCCTACAACTGATAAAAGTATATGGAACATGCACAACGACACAATCATTCCCATGATGCCAGAACTCTCCTAGATATGACTAAAAACTTGGCATGTTTAGTCTCACCAAGCTTGGGGTTACCACAGCAAAAACTTGCAAAGCAATATAAAGATTCTAATCGTGAAAAACTAACTATGTATTTTGAAAGACATGAAGTTCAGTCAAATAGTTTGGTGGGTGGGAAAAAAGACACATACTAGCCTCCGAGTTGAGTCAACTATTTGCAATTTTTCAAGATAACAGACACAAAGGAAATGAAAACGTTGTATTCAAGCCCTATGTTAAATCAGACTACATGTGTGCTGATCAGATTATTTCAGGGGGATGGTTAAAATACTTAAAAATGCACACTGATCCTTTTGGACAGACCCTGTATTTTATAGAGAATGTCCAAAAAACACAATCTGGAGATCTTTTTTTATTATTATTTTTAAAACCATGAGCGCAACTGTGAAAGACTTTTCTGAAACTGTAAGCCCTAAAGGTCAGTAACAGAATGCAAAAAGTCCAAGTTCTTTGCTTCTTTAAAAAAAAATATTTTAATAGTTAAAGAACAGTAACAAACTTGGAAAGGAAGGAAGCGGGAGAAGTACAGTCATACAGTGACAGGCTAGGTAGAAAACTGCAGCAAATCTTAATTTGACTGAAGGTTTATTTGCAGGTTTAAAAAACAGAGAAATGCTTTCTTTCTGCTCATTTCCTCCTCATGCACATTGTCTAGGCTCTATGGCAGAAACCAATAAAAAGCAGTATTTGGATACAGCAGCCAGCAAACACAGCAAGTTTAACAGGATCCTACATACTCAAGGTCCATGGTCTAGGCTGTGTCTACAGTAAGTATCAAAATAAACTCTTCAGAGTGAATGCTCATCACAAGCAAGGAGAAGAATCTTCATTACAAAGTTCTCAAAGTGATTTTTGTAAGAATAGAAAATGACTAGGAGCCTCAGACTGTGTTTTAAGTCTAGTCATTGCCCAGAGACATTACTAAATATAAAGTCAGATGTTGCATTGTATTCAAAGAGGACAATACTTTCCCCAAAGCCAAGATACAGCATTATTTGAAGGGAAGAAGTTAAAAAGAGATTCCTTCAGCTATCCAAGATAATCAGAAAGCATGAGTTATGAAAAGATATATATCGCAGAACTTTTCAGTTCCTCCTTTTACTTCAGAAGCACAAAAATGTTCCACAACATGTTGACCCATCAAGTTATGTCTAAATCTGAAAAGCATATCATCACACAGGACTTCTAAAAATGCTGAACAGTGGTCTAGGAGATCAAGCAGGAAAAACATACACAGTAGAAAATAGGAATTTTGACAAAAAGTATGGGAAAATTTGGAGAGTATCAGTAAACCAGAACTGACTGAATTTTAGACATTACCAGAGAACACTAAATGAAATGTAAGCTCAAGAATTTGGGGAAAGGAAATTTATCAGAAGATGCAGAAGTGCTGGAATGTGGTTGCACAGCTGCAGACAACTGGAAAGATAACAGAGAATGGGAAAGAAATATTTTTTTTTTCTAGGCTACACTAAGAGTAAATACGCAAAACTAGACTAGGAGAGGGTTGAGCAAGTAGCCAAAGCAGACTGCTTCATGTGATATCTTCAGCATATAATTATTTTCAGTCACATACAGTAGTCCTGTTCCAACAAAACTTACAATTAAGAGCCCATGATTAAATGTATGACTACTTTGACTTTCTAGTTCTACCTCAGCTACAGAGCTTGCAGAAGATGGAAAGACACACAAAACACCTGATCTTTGTGTAAGCGCACAGAAGGGCATTTTCACAGAATAAAATGTTAAACCTTGAGAACCTGTTTCCTGTTGTTTCATGTCATCTCCAATATTTACCACACTGGCACAGCATGGCAGTGATGGGGATCTCTGTTCTGTTTCATTGTTATCTGAAAAAAAGAGGAAATCTTTTCAGCTATTTAGTTATTTTATATGTCATAATACTTATCAAGCTCACAGGTATGCTCTGGGACACCAACTCTCTCCTTCACTGGACTTCAGAGTACTCGTATTTGGCGAACGGAATCTGGCATGTGTGGCCCAAAAAAAAAAATCACATTTCAAAGGCATTGTCTTCTGTTAATGCATTGCCTTCTCCAGTGAGTTCATCTGACAAAAAAACCCACCACAATCATCAGTACCTGCATTTCTATGACTGACTAAAAATACATCTAAATATAACATTCTTTAACATTCTTATATTAATTTCCTTTTTTTTTCCTCTGTGGAATTCAGAAAGCTAACATTGAAAACAAAAATGCTTCAGCCTTGGAGAGCTGCATACCTGGCACACTTTTCATACATAGGAAACCTCTCTTACCACCAAATTCTGTTCTGTCTGTTGTGACCTGTCAGGTGTCTTGAATACCTGTTGGCTCGAGAAACAGCATCCTGAACACTGGCCTATACCTTTTGTTAATGGTGGGAGTGGGAGGATGAAATACAGGTAAGATACTACTGGCTCTTTGAAAATCTTGTGCAAGATGGAGATTAAGCCTCTGTTGACTACTTGTGACATATTTTCACTGACATCAAACTATAACACAAGCAGCTATTTTGTGCTTCCAGCCCCTATGCAGATAGATAACTTTCATTCAAACACTGACTTTCAAGACATGGCACATATACTTAAATATGTGCAGAGTATGTAAGATAAATCTGCACTAATCTCAGCAGCAGCAAAATTACTACTGGTCTTTGGCATCTGAACATTTTACACATGCATTGTGAATATCCTATCAGCCCCTAAATACAGGCTACTCCTCTCATTCCTCTACCTTGTAACAAGCAAGAGTAAAAGGGGATGAGATTGATTATGCCCATCAAGGAGGGCCTTTCTCTGATTGCTTTTGAATGCAGCTCTCACTCCTGAGTATGAATAAAACATTTGCTGCCTTCTTACCATTCAAAGATTTGCAGGATCAAAGGCTTGAAGCAATTCAGCTAGAAGTGCAATGCAGGAAAGAACTTTCAACACTCACTTTGAAAATGTAGCAAATAATACCACTGTGTCTAAAAGATTAATCAAACCATTGCAGACAAAACTCCACCCTCATGTACAGCAGCTACCCATTACCATCTGTAATGGCTACCCAGAATGAATCTGGCCCATTTTACTTACAGTTTGCAATTGAAAAGAAACATGCTTCAAGCCAACTTAACAGCAAAGCCAGTTTTAATTACCTTTGGCTGTGGTACTATCCCTTGCTTGAAATAGTAAGTCCTGCTCAACAGGAGCACTGAAGTCTTCCTGGGGTGGAATACGATTTTCCTGTTTAAGACCTCTTCTGATCAAAGTAAGCCGAACCGTTTGTCCCGTGTGCCGCAAAACATCAACTGCTTGCTGGTTAGTAAAACCCTGAAGATTTGTTCCATCCACCTGCAGGATCAAGCAGCTTTTCAGCTCACCCACAGAGAAAAAGTTCAGGGCAAAACAATGCAGTGAGCTCTAAGCATTTGTTAGCCTAAGCAAAAAGCAAGTGGAGGGGCAAGAACAAAACCTATACAGTTTTATGGAATTGGATATGCTAGGCACACCCACTGGAGTAGCTCAGAGCTAGGTGACAACCAGCACCACAGCAAAGAGGGGAGGAGCACCCACCATGGTGCAGCCAGGCAGATCTTCTCTGCAAGGTGGGAGAGGGTATAGCATGTGCTGTGCAGGGCATATTGTACAGCCTGTCACTCAACCACTTCAGCCATCCCTACCTCTGAGGGATAATACTGGGTGAATAAACAACACAGCCATGGCTAGGAGTTCTGGAGAAACAACAAGGAGACACACATTGATCCACTAGGGCAGAAAGACCTACAGAGCGCAGTCGTTCTGAGGTCAGCTAAACTTAGATACAGAGAAGTCTACCAATGAACACCATGAATCCCAATTTACAAACAGAACACTGTTGCAAACAAGTAGACATTATCGCTGGTTCATCATTTTAAGAGTTTAAAGAATAAAATTTTGGCCTCCTCTGTTTGAAATTATTTTATTATCTCATTAACTTGAGTTTTTTTCTGAAATTCAAAACTTTGACATTTCTCAGTTCTATCCCATTACC
The DNA here is from genome assembly GCF_035770615.1 of Melospiza melodia melodia. Taxonomy (NCBI): domain Eukaryota; kingdom Metazoa; phylum Chordata; class Aves; order Passeriformes; family Passerellidae; genus Melospiza; species Melospiza melodia. The sequence continues at coordinate 48,646,939 of NC_086226.1, forward strand.
CCTACCTAGCATCCACCATATTTTATTCTTCTTCTCCCTGAAAACTCCATTATATTCTATTATTTCTACATCTACCTCACAGTGCCTTAAATTTCTCAAATACTTCTTACAATACTATGCTCTGTGACTCCTGTATTTGTTTCTGCCTATCTACACAATCTTCATTATTTTAAGTCCTCCTAAATGAAGAATAAATCTCCTGGACCCTTAGTCATTTGTTGTCCCTCTCTGAAATTCTTCTAAAGTAACTAAAAATCAGGTGTGACTATTTAATTTTTCCTCCACACTTAAACCATATTTAAAAAACATTTTTTATGCTTCAGCGTCTGGGATTACTCAAATAGTTTTCTCCTTCTGCAGCTGCTGTAGAAGAAGAAAACAAACTTTGGAATAATCCATTTTAGCCATTTGTATTCAGCATGTAAATCATTAGAAAAAATATATGTACTTCCACAAACAAACATGCAGGCACTTCTGGAGAAAGACCATAATCTGTTCTTAAGAGCTCTTTTCACACAAATGCAAGGACAGATGTATGAGGGACACAAAAATGCACTCCCTGCATTCAGGACCTGATTTCCACCACAAAACCAACAGTTTACGGATGAAAATATGTTCTTATTTCTCTGAACACCTAAAACTTTTGGACACAACTTCTTAAAATAATTTTGAAAACAGTTGCACAACTTGAATCAGACTTTGAAATTTCACACTTACCAACCTTGTACTGATAAGGAGGATATATAATGATATAGTCTCACATACAATTTTTTTTTAAGAATTACAAGTTACATGCAGGTAGCATAATCAGAAAACTTGTGGTGAGATACTCTGTCAGGAAAGGACTCAGAATTGCAACACGGATCCTGAGTATTTTAAATAAGTACTTCATGAGCTTTTCTTTGCAACATAAAAAAACAGAGTCTTGTAGACAAGCAATCTCAGTTCATCCCGCTTTTACTTACAGCTATAATTTGATCTCCCACATGGATTCTGCCATCATGTTCAACAGCACTGCCTTTTGTAATGCTTTTCACAAAGATACCAGAAGGTTCTGGGATAAAAAAAACCAGGGAAAATTAAATCAACTGATTTATTTAGAAACAATTTAAATAATGCAACTAAAGGCACCAATCAAAAAAGGGGATAAAAAAGAAAAAACAATCTCTAAGTAAGATAATAAAATAATCATAAAGAAGGCAATGATTTAGAAAAACATATATATTATTATCATCTTAAACAATGAGCCAGATTGTCTGTCTGCATTGGCTCAGATTTCATTCAAAACCTTACAATGCCAAATACACAATTCCCGATGCAAAACAAGAAATATTCTTGATGCAAAACAAGAAATATTCTAACTTCCTTTAATCTAAACATTGAAACCAGCATAGACAAAAAACATATTTCTGACTTTTGCCAGATTTGGACAGAAAATTCAGCTGGAGTACACTAATCTGGTAATTTCTGAATTTTCTATGTACCTAATAACAGCTTAAAAAAATGCATGAATTGCATTGCAAAAATGTTTGAATTGCCATATTGATAAAATTATAAATGAACAGGAACACAACTTTATGTTTGAATCAATTTTTAACTGCCATTATCACTATTTGATAAAAAGGTTACAAAGTCTTAAAAACTCAAACAGAACAACAAAATTAAACAAAAAAACACCCATCAAAAACATTTTAGTTACTTACTAGTCACTACTTTTGAATCAAAAGGAAAATAATACATAGAAAACACCTACAGAAGGGACATTTTACTAAAAGAAAACATTTCAAGAAAAACACACTTGCTTTGAAACAACTTCAACAGCTCAATAAAATACAAATATATGGAGTTCCTACATGCACATTTTGCACAGCTTACATTAAATCAGGAAAAATAACAGCATAAAAAGGCATGAAATCACTCTGATGGTCTCAGGCCTGTAACACTGGTATCAGAAATCTTAACAGCATCTACTTTTTCTCAACAAATGTTTTTACTCTGTTAAATGAATATGCTTGATGTGAACATAATACACTACAAAATTTTGAAAGCTGTCACACCCTTTGCAGACCTCAAGCTATCTTTTTACTAGCCCTCAATATGACAAAAGTTATAAGGAAGGAGGGTTAATGACTCAACTCAGCTTAGGAAAAATAAGATTACATATATATTCAAGTCACCTCATTGACAAGTCTCTCTATTTGTGTCAGGTTTTGGGTTTTTTTTTGGGGGGGGGAGGGGGGGGCAGGGGGTTGGGGTGGGTTTTTGTTTTCCCAGGCTTTGTGCATAATTACATGGCTGGTCCTCCTAACTTCCACGCATTCTTATATCCTGTAACAGCTGTAAGATAACATGACAAGTTATTTGTCACTTATAAAAAATACAGAAATGTTATTTGTTGTCCAGTAGCTTTATTGCTCCTTCTCTGACAGCCAAGTTCTTCCACAACTGTTATGCCACAAAATTGAGTTACCTAAGTAGTTCCTGAGACACAGATATTCTCGAGCATAGGTACATGCAACACAGTAATTTCAAACCAAAGACCAATGACACCCAAACACTAAATCAGTCAAGATGCGCTCTCAGATCTATACATGTTCTACATCTCAATTTGTCTTTTGAAATTCAACTGGAAGCTGCTAAAGAGTGGACTTTCATGAACTCTGACTGTCTTGTCCCATGGAAGTCCAGTTATCTCTCATCCAAAAAATTATAGCTAGAACTGCCAAGAATATGGAATGTACCATAATCCATAAATTTTTCAAACAACATACAAATCAAAGCAACAGCTCTTTGAGAAGTTTTATGACACATTCAAAAGACATCCCTTCCTAGCATTACTCAATTTGCCAAATTTCCCCTAAGAAAGCTTAAGAGAGTTCTGGATTATTTTTGTGAAAAATGTAGTGGAAATTACAAAGTAAAAATAAGCAACTGTCCATGAACATTTCTGCATTTATTTCTTTAAATAAACTTATGTATTATCTGCCACAGCACACAGATGAAGAAACATTTATTACATCCAGAAGTCAGTCAAGAATTTGTGATGCGCAAGCAGCATTATGCACATTGTTTGAAAATTAATAACAATCCCTAAAAACTACTCAGAATGCTACTGTGTTGCCTTGTAAGAAGGCTACTTCTAACAGAAAGGACTCAAACTATTTTACCATTGCTTTTCAGAAACACACAACTACGAGTTTAGCCAAAAGTGAAGATAAAAAGAGATTTAAAAATACTGAGGTGTGATTTTTTAATAATATCAATTGCTTTCATTCTGAACATCCTTTTTACAAAATGAAAACCATTCTTTCTCCTTTTCAAATTTCAAATATATTTTAAATGGTTAAGGGTTCTTTTATATCAAAATTAAGTCATTGATGCACATATACCATAGTATGCAATAGACTGCATAATAAAGTGCAGGAATCAAAAATTACCTGATGTCTTGTCTCCAATGTAACCAGCAATAGTTATTCCTAAGCCCTGGTTGTTTTTAGTGAGTTCAACATTGAATTTCTCCCCATCCTCACAGCTATCAACAGAAGCATCATCCTAAAAAGAAAAGGGGGATTAGAAAGGAAGCTCTTTTTCTTTACAGATTCACCACATTCTTTAATGTCAGTAACACATAAAATTAGATAAAACCACAAAAAGAAAGTATGAAATTTGGTTCTGTTCTTATTTGCTGTTCATCTGTCAAGCAAGAGTAGGTAACATTCCTCACAGTAAAGCAATGCAGGGCAGGTCATGTCCTCCTTCACCTCACTGTTCTGGGATACCACCTTCAACCTATCAAATCATTATTTAATTAATAAAATGATTGGCAAAATTTGCCCAAATTGAACAATTCATTTCTTGTACCGCAAGTTACATATATATGTATATGAATATGTAGCTTGCCGATTTTCTGGGACCTCCTCAGAACTAGCTTTAGACTGCTGTGTTTTTAAAAAGAAGAAAAAAAAACAAAACCAAATTGTATTTTCTATTTTACTTGTCTAAATTTCTGTTCATTACCTATAGGTGTCTTTTTAAAACTTGCTAATTTAAAATATGCTAAAAGCTGTCATGAGTCAGGCAATTATATTTTTTGCTTTTGAAAGGCTTAAAAATTTCATTTTAGCACATAACAATTATATTTCCAGCTAGCTAAATAATTACAATCTTCATTAATACCTGCTATAACTCTCTGAATTTCAGTACCAATGGATTTTGGATCTATTTAATTAATTGTCGTTAATGAAAGTGGAATATGTATTAAAATCCTATTTTAACATTGGCGGTTTGTATCAAAAGTTTTTATTCTGCCCCTTCTGCATGCCAAATAGCAGTTAATTTTTTTTAAGTGCCAATATGGAAACCAGGCAGATATTAACTAAAGCCAGTTTGACTAGGTAAGTATCCGCCAAAAAAGATTTCAGGAGAGCTATGATGCTACTTCCCAACAGAATCTGACTTTAGTTCTTTATCCAAGCAACTCCACCAGAAACCAAATTGAACACAAGAAAAAAAATAAATTTCTAATGTATTAATCATCCCTCTCATTGATGATTAACTATTTAGGCCACAAGTAATGCCACTAAAAAAAGATCCAATTCCTGTAGCCTCCTGAATTTATACAAGATAGACATCTGCAGGTAACATGACAAGAAGTGCCCATTTTGCAAAGCCATTCTGGTCCCAATAATAGTTTTAAGAGCATCATGAAGACTTCACCTACATCGCATCGGACAGGAAGAAACTAAAAATCAAGCTGTTTGAATCATCATCTTCACTCCAGACCCAAATCAATGAGTTTTGCATGACTGCTAACAGGGGTGCTCCTTCCAAGAACGTGACTTTGTGTACGCAGGAGCAGTTTAAAAATAGCCTGCCTCCTGCCAGGAAAGAAGTAGCAGGAAAAAGGTTTTGAAAAGTATTAAAATTGGGAAGGTGGCAAAAACCTCAAATTGTGTCCCTTTGCTATTTTGTCAGTATTAGAAATCACATATATTCTGCAGCTGCAGATAGATCTTCAAACATTGCATAATATAACCTCAAAAAGGCAAATACTGCAGAAATAATGCACAGATTAAATTATCAAATTCAGCTTTTATTTTGAGAGATGCATTTCAGACAAGTAATACTAGCGCTAAATATTAATGTCTTTATCTAAAATGCAGAAAGATTTTACATCTCTGAGCTGTAAAGACACAAAAGTACTAGTTTGTTTCTTATCTTTGATGCTCAGAAATCTCAATGTTAAAATCAACTTTCTTTGCCTTATAGCCACAAAACAAGGGATGAATATATGTTAATTTTTCACAGATATTACTACAATGGACAGAGACAAAAGGATGGTAACACCATCTAAATTGTAACATAATATCCATGCATAAATTGCAAGGACTTCTCTTCATATGTGACTTGACTCAAATCTACATTGGAACTGAAGAAAATGTCCAGAAAAACAACAGGAAAAAGTAAAACAAAAAATTCTATCTAAGGATAGGCTCAAAAGCAACAAACCTTTTCTTCTCTCATTAATTTACTTGAAATATTTACATTTAAATGTATCTGGTCATAGCAATATGTGGCAAAACAGTACTGTTTCTGAATCCCATGAAACCAGACTTTGTTACAAACATGTAAATTACCTATTTTGTAGAGGTTTTGAGCTGACAAGTCATGATAATATTTACAGCATTTTTTAAGTGGCTGACACTTGTAGAGGAGTAAAGATACAAAGTACAATCATCAGCAGGGGAGTAAGGGCAGCAGCTGGCTTACTTTTTTTAGAAAATATCTAGCAGATGAGCAGTGACAGGTGATGTAGGAAAGGATTAGCATCTGTGTGCTGCTTGGCACAGGGAGAAAAGTTCTGATGAACAGATGAAATTATACAGAAAAAAGGCAGAGAGAGAAATGCTAAAGACTCAACTAGCTCAGTCCTGAAGAAAAGACTGCGTTGCTTCAGTTGTCCCAATGTAATAACATACCTTACAAGCAACTCAGAACAAGTTGTTAATCAGATTATACTTACTGAAGTCCTAAACCTTAATCCCAAAAGTCTTCAAGAATACAGTTCCTTGCACTGTGGACTCATTACATTTAAATTCTCCCAGAACTGTGCTACTGGGGAACAAAATGCTAGCTTCTGAGAACATTAACACAAAAGACATTCAAAGAGCAGTTAAAAAGAAAGGAAGTTTGCAATGGGTTACATATGTTCACTGTTGCATACCTGTTTCTCTGGTGTAGAGGTGGGTACTGGTGTTCCTGGAGGAACTGCGGGTAGAAGGGGTTCCTCAACAGGACCTCTTGCAATTACCAATTTCACTCTATTTCCACACTGCCTTAGAACTTGTGCCACCTGCTCACTGCTCATTCCAGCTAGGTCTGTATCACCAATTTTCAAGATGTGATCTCCACTACACAGTCTTCCATGCTGAAGGAAAAATAATGATGAAAAAATGCCATTTCTCCCATGTACTATTCAACTAGAAAAATAGCACATAGCTTTAGTCACTTCTGACAGATGAATCAGGTGACTTTTTTTGGATGCCAAGCCAATATCCTGATAACATGGAGAAGAAAAGAAGGCTGCCTAATGGCACACAAGTTTTATTAGGAATTTCCCCAGCGATATCCAGGAGATCCTTTAACAAGACACCATCCAAGCACAGAGAAAAAAATGTGCTTAGCTACAAAAATGTGCTACAGCTACCAGCTCCTAATGGTATTTAACAACTGCATGTAGATTGCAGAACTTTGGGTTCCATTTTCAAGCACACATCCAAAAAACAGAATACAAATGCCTGTTCAGGTTTGCACTGATACTAAAAAGCTACTACTAATAGCAACAGGATTAACCATGACTTCAAAATAAAATTAATTTCTCTCTTCCTGTGATCCAGCTATATAAACTGATCTACACTTGTTTAGTCTCTTACTGATTAACCTTTAATTAATAAAAAAGCTTCATATGAATTTAGGACATATGATGAGTGTTAGAAAGACAGGTTTGTAAAAGGAACCTATCTACCTGTTCAGGGGAAAGAGGACAGCAGTAAATGCTGTCCACGCCCCTCCAGGCCCTGTTATCAGGCCACTACTACTATTGTTGGAAGACTGACCAGTCTCTGTGCCTACTCAATCCATAACCATCATAAATGCAGCCCAAGGTACCTGTCCAATGAACAAGCTTGAAATGAGGTGTGATAACCAAATTCAATTCACACAACCCCTTCAGGCAAGAGCAGAGCCCGTGACTTGAAGCAGACACACGAAGCCACATATCTACTACCAACTTCAATAAGCTCAGCAGAGAAAAGCAGATGCTCTTAGCTATTAGGGCACAGAAAGTCAATCTTTGGAATCCTCACCACCCCTGATTACAGCCTCGTACACTCGTGAAAGTACACTCGTGAAAGAATTAAGACTGTAAATGCACACAACATTTATAATGTTACTAGATTTGAAAATGCAATTTAGAACCTAATTAATCTTTAGATTTCAAATGCAGACTCCTGCATTAAAGCCACTTTTACAGAGGAAAATTTTCCATAATTACTGTTTCTTTTCCTTCATTTATTGGGATAAAAGCTACTACTATTTGGTCTGAACCTAAAAGTAATGAGTAACTTCACACCTTACTGAACAGTAACAGAGAGGTAGGTTGAACTTACCTGATCGGCCACCCCTCCTGGAAGGATGGTTTTAACAATCACGCCAGTTGACTTTCCTCCTACTATCCCAAATCCCAGACCTGAGCCATCATTGACCAACTCTATGGTCTCCACATGCTGCCAGTGAACCTAAAAGGAAAAAATAAAAGCTTGCAAATGATTAAAAACATAGCATCATAGAATCGTTCAGGTGTAAAAAGGCCTTTACAATTATCAAGTCAAACTATTAATACATATAAAGGAATTTGCAGCATATTTTCTCTTATTTTTTGAGTATGTTTTTAATAATGGAAAGTTGGAGGAAGATTTACATATAATACCTTTTTAACATTTACTATTAGGTGTGATATTACATAATATTTAATCAGTAAATAACTAATTCTATAACAGGTGGAACTTCTCTGATACAAACCAGAGCTGAATAATGAGTCAGAACTTCCAAGAACTCATTAAATGAACACAGGCAGCAGCCTAGCACTGCCCACCTTCATGCCCCTTTGTAGTCAGTAAATACTGCTTCTAGAAAATCACACAGGACTGGAAATTAAAATTTTCAGGTCTGTTCTTCAGGCATGTTCACATCAGCCATTACAACAAAGCAAAAGAGAAACCAAAATCCCAATTCAGTACTTCTAAGGCTGAAAGCAGAACCAAATATTGTGAGGCAGGTAGTAAGAGAAATGCCCCACGTAGTATTCTTCTGGGTTGTCTGATGGCAACAGCACGAGAATGAAGTCATTCTGACAGCAGACTGTGTTCTGAGAGGGGCAAAACTGCTCTGAAAGAAAGGCAAATCCTATCTCACTCGCATGGGGCACTCCTTGAAGGGACAGCTGGAAGCTCATGGTACTCCTTCTGAACAAGAACTCCTACAGTAAACTCACCTGAAACTTAAAAACACAGCTGGTGCTACACCAGGTATAATCTTAAAATAAGCTTTTCTTTTGAATAATCAAGGTATTGCAAATTCAAAGGCCTGTGGTACCTGTTTGGAAATCCAGTCTTAACATAAAGCCAGCCTAATAAATCAAAGCCTGAAGGAAAAAGAATGGCTCCTAGTATGTTGCATTTGAAAGCAAAGAGAACATGAAAACTGGGAAAGGTATGCTAAACAAACCAGAAGCAGCTATGGAATGTTTGTAAAGAACATCTTTTCATGCAAGGGAAGCTGTTCAGCGAATACAGAGGCAATCACATAGATAACAATTTTGTCACAGCAATACTGGAAAAGAGCAGGCTTCCCCTATGTGCTGGCAGGAAAAGTTAGGTCAGTCTGCTGCCCTCCTGTACACAGATATAAAGAACATTTCTGACATTCCTCCACTAAAGGCTTTATACTAATGATTAAAAAAACAGTTCCTTTTTCCAGAATGATTGCTCTCTACACTTCTGGTAATTGACTCCCTTAAAGAAGGGCCACAGAAGACTGAACTTGAATATAAAAAAATTGAATATAGGCTGTTTCATACCAGGACAATCCATTACATGAGTGAGGTAAGAGGAAGAGAAAGTACAGTTTATATCAGCCTGATACCACCATGTTTCTGAACTGTGCTGTCTACACCTAGATGTGCAAAAGCCCTCATAAGAAAGGAATTGTAGTAGAGCTGCTTTTTAGGGAGTCCTTAAGCGCATCTTGTAATTTCACTGGAGCTCCCATGCTAACAGATAATAGAGAAATAAACACAAAAGCACCCATCCAGCTGGTGGTGCAGATCAGATTACAAAGCCTCAAAAATTTGTTTGCTTAAGCAGAATGCAAAGAAAAAATATCCTGTTTAGTGCAACCTCAAAATAAAGCTTCATCAAGTAAGGTAAACATGCTGCATTTGCACTGGTGGATACAGATAATTTGGCAGATGGGAGCATAGAATACATCCAAGATTAAGATTTTTCCCCCAGCAAGCAAGAATATTTTCTAGTCTTGAAAGGGAAAAGGTATAATAAAGATAAATAGAAGAAAAACCTCAAGAATTGTGAAGGAATGTACATACAAGTTACAAAAAATTACTCAAAAGACTATATGCAGTAAGTACCTGTACATCCAGGAATGAATACACAGATGTTTGAGCTATACTCACCGGGTTGGAATGGGCTGAAACTGTGCTAGCAGCAGATGGAGACCGGGAAACTACAGGACTGATGATCTGAGGAAAAGTGCCTCTAGCCACAACTAGCTGGACATTATCTTTTGCCTTCTGCAAAATGCTGATAGCCTGTTGATGTGTAATTGTCTGATCAAGAGCTTGTCCGTTAATAGCAAGGATTTGATCTCCTTCCTTCAGCTTTCCATCTCTGTCACACAGGTGTAAACAGATGACAAAATAAACAAATAAGAAAAATCAAGGAAGCATTGACACAGAATTTGCAATATTTTGACAATTTTACAGGATTTTTAATAACCTCAATTCCCCCTACTTTTTTAATCCCCCCTGCAGTGTTGCTGAAAGGAGCTGATGTGGCACCCTGGTGATGGCTCCCTTTGAAGCTAATCCCACTGCTACTTTCCCCTGGTGACTACCCCCTAGCCAGCTTTCTCTCCCTGAACCCCCATGCGAGACTAAGTATATTAATCTCAGTTGCTCCCAACCACAGCCTGGGAATTTATGCTTATCCTTGACTTTGAGCCTCTTGCTTTACAGACCAAGTGCTCCACTTTGTTCAGTGTACCCATTCTGAATATTCATCAAACCATAGAGTGGAACACACTTTCATCAGTATGTTACAGAAACAAATTTTGTTTTGCTGAAAAACAAGGCGGGGCGGGGGGGGAGAATAAATGAAAAAAAAAGGACAAAGAAAGAAACCAAACAAAAGTCCTGAACAAATTAAAAAAACCTCTTCACTTTCTGACAAAGAAAGCATCACTGTAAATTCATATACTGAGTCCTTCCTCAGATCTACTCCAAAGGAAGTGCATGAAGCTGAATTATCCTCTCTTTCTTCCACTACTTCTTTGCATCCCAAAGTGGGAATGCTTTGATAAAAAAGGGGAGCAAGGGCAGCAAGGAAAACAAGAATTTCTATTACAACACCCTTTGTGAGCCCCCACACTCGAGAAACCCAAGTAGAGCACCAAGGTAGGGAAAAACTATTTAGCTTCAACTTACAAGAAACAAGCAAACAGAAGAAAAAACCAAAAAACAAACAAACAAAAAAAAGCCACCTCGCCTAAACCAAAAGAAAAGAAAAGAAAACAAAAAGACAAAATTGAGGAGACTAAAAAATATCGTAGGGTATAAAGCAAGCTGCATTTTATACCTGATTAACTACAATTAAGTCTGTATACCATGTTCTTGTCTCTCTTGCCCATGTTGTTATTAGACTTACAGTGAATATTCAGATCACAAAAAATCTGAAAATATCTCACTAAAGCACAGTGAGAAGTAGCGCCAACATGTCTCAGCCTCTCCACACAACGTACAAAGTACACCACAAAGCAGCTTGGACCAGTGACACACTTTACTAGCCTGCAGTGAATGAGTGCTGCTGCCATTTACCTTTGAGTTTGTGGGGTTCCTCAGCAGTTCTCTCAACATTAGCTGTGGAATCTGAGTTTAAGTCTGAAGCATAATTTCAGCAAGGCATTATTGCTGAGCTTCTGTAATATCAGCTGAGTATCTCTGTGAATATCCCTGACTTTAGATCAAGACTTGCCTGATGTCAAATCTGGGTTTCACACCTGCTCAATGGGACTCTACCTAACAAATAACACTGCCAGATACAGCTGATTTTTTTGCATCAAATTGTTCTTCAGTGCATTCAACGATGGCAAAATATGTATTCCTACTTTAAAAGACATGACACAGAACAGTAGCTCCCTCTTTTTCCCTATTTAAAAATCCCAGGGAAAGCCATCTGTAATTTCTGTAAAATAAGAACAGTTCATATGATGCTAACAGTTCATAATGTTTCAACATCATATCAATTGTGGCAAGTAATTTTACCTCTGTGATGATGCTCAGAATGTGAAGAGAGAAACATGTAAACACGTCCTTGTACCAGAAGGTCAAAAATAACAAAATAACAAAAATAACAGCAGTAACACAACTGAACTGCAGCGTCACATACACACATGGTATAGTAAAATATTCAGTAGTAATGTTACCTATGTGCCACACTTCCCTCCTGGATTTCTTGCACAAATATTCCTAGTTCTCCTCTGTTTTCACTCTTGAGTCCCACAACACTGAAGCCCAGACCACCACTTAGAGGTTTAATAAGGTCAATTGTCTCAACAAGACGACCCTGTTCAGCAAAAGTTAAAAAATGTGTACAAATGTTAAAAGGTTAAAAATGAACAAAGGTTAAATATGTTGAAAAGCAGCAACAATAAATGTGGCAAACAACTGGAAATTAATTTTTGAAACAAATAAGTTGTCACTAATTAATAACAACTATAGCTGAGCAAAACTGTACAAGCTAATAACTGAAACACAGTTGTTCCTTTCCAATTTCTTGCTATCATACAGAAAATGTTTGAGAAATAAATATTATTACAGCACAGAAGAGGAAATCAGGGAAAAATGATAAATATATAAAGTTTTGGTTTAGTAGTGACTGAATAGTATATATATATAGTATATATACTATATATATACTATATACTAATTTATATATATATATATATATATATATATATATATATATATTTTAGAGGGTACAGGACCACAGGACCACTTTCAAGCAAAACCAGAAATAGATGAATTTCAGACAGATGAAAAAAACTTGGACTATGCAAAAAGGCTCTCCTGTACACCACTAGGCTTCTCCTATCCTGCTCTCTTACAGATTAATTCGATAAATCCTAGAAAATATGCTTGGGCTCTCCCAGCTCCAGCCACTGAAGGGACTCGTGCACCACTTCTGCCTACTACAGAAAAGTAGTAAGATTAGAGAACAATGCACAGCAAGGTCAAAATTTTCCATTTTATTTCCAAGAAACACATAGATTTCGTTAATTATGCATACAAGAGCAGGCTCTGACAAAGTATCTCCCTCATGCACAGAGCAGCAGTTTTACAATGTGCATGAAAAAATAATGGCATACTGATCTGTAATACACACACTGGTCAGCTAAGGACAGTAGCTCATGAGTGACTATGTCAGGGCTAGTTTTTAAACTGCTTTCTCACTTACTAATTGTTTCTCAAACTAAAAGGTTACTTTTATTTATACATAAATGGTATTGTGGTTCGTACAGGAACTCAATTGCTTTTAAATAAATATACGTGTACCTTAATCTTCATATAATCAGTAATCCATATTTTGTAGTTATTATATGATAGGGTTACCTGGGACATGTTTCTGATCAGCTGCTCAAAGTCATCACTGGAGAATTTCCCATTAATCTGAGGAGTAATGGACCTCATTGATGTTTCTAACACATTAGCTGGGTTGCCATTCTGCTGAGCCAACAAATATGACTCATTAAGTGGCAAGGACCCCATGTTCACACCATGATGGAGAAGCTGAGGGAATTCACCACTGGAATGTATGGAAGGAGTAATATTTACCTGTAAAAGATTGAAGGCAACACAGATTTATAGACACAGCAGAAACCTTCTTAGGTAAGGACATTATCATAAGCCAACTGACCATCAAAAGCACTTGAAATTCCAATTTGCAATTTTAAACAGACATTTTAAGGAGAAAAATTACCTTCAATATTTATACCCAACTGAGTACAATTGAGTTGCACACTACAACCACAAAACAAATTGATTAGAATAACTTAAAATTATTTTCAATACTCTGTCTAAAATTCATTTGTTCCCATCACGATAGCATCTTGAAGTACTCCATCACTATGCTAGAGGTAAACAAGAACAAAGGTTTCCTACAACATTAGTATTTAATGAAAAAAAACCCAAAAAACAAAACAAAAAATGTTATCACTTGTTTTACAATTTTAAAAAGAAGCATGCAAAAATTGATGAAAAAATAAGTAAATCACACAGCTACATAGAGAACAAATTTCACTGGTCAGGGTTTCTGCATCTCTATGTACTACACCTACCAGTGTTACTATCTGCATGAGCTAGGATTAAATATAAGATTAGTGAACAAGTCTGAAATCACCAGGCTGATCTGTAAGTCACAATCATACATTTACACAAACTTTACAGCCACTTTTCTCAGAACAGAAAAGAAAAACCTCTGTTTTGCACAGCCACAGTAAATCACCTCTTCCCAGTGATCTGTGCCAACCAATCTAATAACTGCTGGTGATATAAAGCTCAGGTAAAGCAGAAACCCTCATTTGTCTTTTGTCTCACATGTCTGTTGACTTTCAATTGGTACTGCTTTACTCCAGATAAATTTGCTTCCTACTGGCCTGGCATACTAACTATTATATTGCAACTTCAAATACTTTTCATAGTTTTACAATGCACACTTTCTAGCATTCTGCATCACAGTACAGAAACCTAAGGTTCCCCTTCCTTTAAGTCGTACTTTATACTTCAAGTATCAATAAAAATTTCAAAACAGTAAATATATTCTAAAATATTTACTGCACCAGTCTCAATTGTTCAAGCATTTTACATCTATTGGGTTTATCATATCAGTTCTCCAACAGTCCAGTTATTAAATGGTCAATATTGTTCTCCATCATACAATTTCATCTCATCTGAGTGTCTTAGGAAAATAAAACAAACATAATTTGTTGAATAACTTATATGGCTGGGAAGGCCTCAAGTTAAAGAAAAAATACCACAAGTCAGCATTAAAAAGAAAAGTTTTCATTAGCATTTCTAAGTCAGCTCTGACCTAAAAAAACTGTAAAGAAGAAAATTTGGATGTTTGGAACTCAGTGATTTTTATATCCCAACAATTATGTTCTTTATCCATACTTGTGAGGAATCATTTGGGTTATGTTTCAAACAAATTGTAACACCTAAAATGTGCACATATGCACTTTCTTTGATTGCATACATTTGTGTTGGAAAGCTTGTAATGCACAGATAGATAAGCCTTGTTTCACAGTTCATCACACGTAACAATACACAGAGACGTAATCAAATTCTACCCTTTTGAGAATGTCAGACTTCCCCTTACATTATATGAATGGATTTGAAACTAGTAAAGTCTACAACATACTTGCGTTTCTTATCTGCATAAGGCCGTATAATAGGTTAATTCACTTCCACCTTCACAGTGTTGTCCATTTCAATGTATAAAACTGTATAGCTGAACTTGGTCAGTTATGTGCTTTATTTCTTATTCTCCTCCATCTTCAAATCTTCTGATAGAGACTGTTGCTATGCTTATTCCCACAAAATTTGGTCATTGGTGAAATCATTAATCCTAGGAGTATCTAAAATTATGGCACCTAACCATTCATATGAAACAGCCTAAGAGTATATGAGATACACACCACCTTTCATGTGCACCTAAAGGCCATAGTATACAGGTCTGGTATCACAAATGTTAGTAAGTCATAGATTCAAGTTCTCTCTAAATCGCAGTTGTCATTGCAGAAAATAGCACAGAGTTACCCTTTCTGCTGTAAGTTACCATCCTCAGAGCACTCTTGGTCAAAGCAGTCCCTAGAGAACTTATCACCTGCTCTGGCAAAGCCAGCAAAGTTAGCCTAAACAAAGAACAGAACAGTACAAGTAAAAACTACCAATTTTATCCAATGTCCATTAGTGAGGGCTCACTAAACTACTTTGGTGCAGCTTTTGGAGTGGTAACTTCAAACTAAGTAAGCCAGGCTCAGCAGCTGAGCATGGTAATGACTTCAATCAGTATGATTATACCTAGAGAAAAATACATTAAATATCTGCAATTTCATTTAGCACCGTTCTAACTGCATTATTCTGTCCTGAGGGCTCCTTCATCCAGGAGCTTCTGGATGTTTCACATTTCAGGGTGGCAGAAGTAGAAAGTCATTGGTATTACTGATAGTCTTATAAAACCCAACTGTGTGCAAATTCCCTACTTTGAGTAGAGTGTGTAGTCAGTTTCTAAGACAAAAAAAGGAAAATTCTGTAACAATGCTAAAAGCAAAATTTGAAATGTACAGAAAGCTAGAGCACCTTCTACTTTACAAAAAACAAGCCACATTGGCCAAAAAGGAGAGAAACAGAATTTTATGTCACAGCAACTGACTGCAGCTGAGAGCCCCCTGCTTTGAATTTATTCTACGACACCACACAATGTTTCAGACTGATAATGCAGAGACAGTCCCAGTTTGTGAAACCCCTCTTGGCATAAAAAGCCTACGTTCCTCATGTATCTAAAGTACTTCTTTACACACAAATGTGTAGGGAGCAAATTGCACTAGAAAAATCATACATAAATATCTACATCAAACCACAGTAAACAAAATTATGTCCGTTTTACAAGAGTATGGATGTTATAAATGGTGTTTGCATTATGATACGGTTTTTCTCTAGTATACCATAAAAGACTCTCTGTATCTATAATCACCAAAGAACAAATGGAACTACACATCAAAAATAAAACGTTTTAGAGTATGACATATTGCCATTATGACTAGCATTACATGCTTAATCTGAATCCAAAATACTACTTGTACCACTCAAACTTGTACTGTGATTTAAGTATGTTCTCCTAGTACTACTGGACAGTGGATTGATTGCTTTAGGTAGCTCACTGCACTGTTTACAGTGTTCTAAGAGCAGAGTAATCATGATGGGCACTTCAACTTCCACCTGAACATCTATCCAGTATCACCATGCTTTTCTCCACTCAGGTTTGAAGGACTTTTTCAAAAAAGGTAGGGCAATGTCCTTAGGGAATTCTGGATTTCTCCCTGGTAGAGAATTTGCACATTCTCATGCTGAAGCAGTAGTTGTTTCACGCCGATGATTTTTTTTTAGTTTCTATATTGCATGTTTTCACTGACCAAGTCCTGTTCAAACTGGCAAATACAGTGGCTATTTCCTCCATTTGAAAGTTCATCCTTTCTCCATACTTTTCTGAGTATACAGATATACAGGAATAGATATACAGGAATAGACTGACTTTTCCCATTGTCTTTCAAAGCAAAAGATGGAAACTGTTCTTGTTTTTCTAATACACATAATGCAGTAACAACTCCACTATTCTGAAAAAACTGGATTATATTTATTTGCACAATGGTTAAAATACCACTGAAAGGAAATCTTGCATACTATATACATTGCAGGAAAAGGAAAAAATAACCTTCCAGTTCAGACTAGAAATACCTAGTCCTCAAATCTTCTCCTCAAAATTTCAGTACAACAGCAGAGCCACAACACAGTATTGAACACAGTCACATCAATAGCAACTGACAGCAACATATCATTTTCATTACACCCTTTTTAAACAAACACAGCTCATATTTAATGGAAAATGTGCTTAGTGCATGAAGCCAACCTCACATAAAATTTCATCTGACCTCTAAAACTCCAAGAAACAATAAAACTAAAAAACAGTTAAACTGTTAACAGAATAAAGTTTTCTGTGTGTGTGTGTGCAAAAACCTCACATTTCACATCTCCTCTTTGGAAACAGACATAGTTACACCTTAAGAACTATTAAAACATTTATAGTGATATTTACGGTAGTTCTTAATGTAGAAGTTCGGAATTCCAAGACATATTTATAAGCAGAAATGTGATGACCACTCTCTTCCACATGTCCCACGAAATCCAGGTTTATAGCACGAAAAACTAGAGCGCAACTGCTATATATTCTTGGTAACCACAGCAGTATAGGTCATTCCAGAAGGAGCAATAAACCTCAAGCGCAAATCTTAAAATGATATATTTTTCTTAACTTACAAATTGCACTACTTTCTTAATTTACATATTGCACTACTTTTGCAAACTACCATAATTCCATTAAAAAAAGCTTTATAGCCCCTTGACTGTATATTTACGGAATGAGACATTACTGCTTTTTTTATAAGCTTGCTTATGCTGTTTTTCCTTGATTGGCTTTCTCCTTATGGTATAAACATCTCCAGCATGGACAAAATTTGCATAAGATAAAAAGGAAAAATCATAAATACCACTTAGTATGACAAAACATATGTTTTAGTCACACAGACAGACACAGAATACAATCAAGTAGTGCTTACAGGCAGTAGCTCAAAATACTTTAACAAAAAAAGCAACACAATCCATGTCTGTACTGTACCAAAACTTAAAGCAATGTCCTCAACATCTCTAGGTCTCAACTTATTCAACAAAAAGAAATTTTCAGTATTTTTGCACTGCATCCACTGTGCAGCAACCCTGGACACCCCAAGAAGCACAAGACTGATTGCAAGATTCCTGAGTAGCAAGAAGGCCAGCTGCAACTGCAATCACACTGGAAGTGAGGAAGCACAAGCCGGAGAACATGCACAACAGCAGGAAAGGGCCCTGAGCTGCCAGGAACAGGAATTGGCACCAGCACCACGCTGCTCGCTGCACCTTTATGGCTCCATCCACGGAGCAGATGAAGTAGATCCCAAATTAGCATTTCTTGTTATCACTTCATTTAAAAGCACAAACAGTATTGTTGCCAAGAGGAGCTCAAAACATGAACTAAAATCTCTAGTTGTCCAAACGACAGAGTTGAGTTAACAATGTTAAGTGTTCACCATCAACAGAAAAAGACAATATCCCACTTCTTCCCTAAATCCTCCCTTGTACAGACACCCAGCTGCTACCCACCACTACATTGTGAAGAAAAAACTATGGTCAAACTCGCAAGTAAAACAAAAAAAAACAAAACCAAAAAACACAACAGAAAAACAAAAAAAACCAATAACCAACAAAGAAAATCCAAAACAAAAAACCAACAAAACAAAACAAACTATCAAACCAAAAAAAACCCCAAAACTGAGAAATGCAGCCCTGCCATCTGAGCCAACCACTAGATATTTTGTTCTGGCACAGCTCTGAGTGGAAAGGAGACAGGACAAGGTGTAGAGGAGGAGGTGAACAACTGAGAGACAAAAAGGAATAGAAAAGAAGCAGGACAGGGATGCTAACATAGTCCAATCATTTTCTTTAAAATATTTCATAAAGAAAAAAAAATAATATTAAGATATTTTAAACACCACAATCTCTATTTTTCTTCTCTGTCTCTGTCTTAACTTCAAACAACAAGACTGCTCTTCAACGTCAGAAAACAAGCATTAACTGAAGAACAAGGACAGAAAGAGACAAGAAAAAAATAGTTTTTTCTTTCAGTGCTCCCCAGTTCAAGAGACTTCTGAAGTCAAAACAGTAATTCACAAAAAAACATCCCTTTGTTGTGCTTAGACTTTTCCACTTCAGTTAACTTCACAATGACAGTTTAGCCGTACAAACAAACCCTGTTCACTCATTTAGGGAAAAAAATACTCCTCAACATTAAAGCCTACTAATAAGAATCAAGGCATCAGATTTTCTGACTTTAGACCATGCCTCAAGATAAAGCAACATACCACCCAGTCCACATACTGCCCAAATAGAGGGCAGGACTTTCACTATCATCTCTGTGCTTTCAAGACACAATGCCTCAAGCCAGGAACACATCTTTACCTTGAAGTTTATTGATGACCCTAGAGGTCCACAATGAAGTCTCACTGGTTGACCTACATCTGCTGGGATACTTGCAAAGAATCTGTTTGACTTGTAAAGTAAATTGCCATTCTGTCTTCCCTGCTCCCTTCCCCTTTTTCAAACTACACTGTCCTAAAAGATGACCTCCTCAAGAATTTTGCAGTAGTCTTGTAGCTGCTTAAAAACTCATTGAAAAGAGAGGGGCAGTTAAACAGACTGTCACACTTCACGTCGAAAAGAAGCAAATGCCCATTAAACTGTCACTGCAGCTCATCATTAAACATAAAAAAATTAGCCATCCTTATCTCCAGTGGGTAGAAGCCGCAACATCTTGTCATTGCACAAGTCAACACCATTGGTCATCCTGTCTCGAACAGGGCTCTGACTGCAACTGCAGGGATACAACTTCTCTCCTTATTCTGACACAGCTTGGCCAAAAAAACCTGGTCACTACTCACATGCCTTGCAGTTTTCATCAACCTGTTGCTTAAGAGCTTCAAGAGCACAGTACCCTTACAGTTGTGAAAAGGGTGTCCTTGAGTGGTGTCCTCAAAAGTGCCCCTATGAAAACACAGGTTTTTTTAACATAACTACCTATTTTATGCTTTTATTCTGTGTCCTGTTTCAGTATGCCTTGTAAATATTTACCACAAAATAAAAACAAATAATCTCATGTCAAATTGTAGGGAAGAAATTCTACAGAAAAAATATAAGATGAAGAACTGACAAAATCTAAGAATGCTGGAAACATATACTTACATGTGTAAGTGTTCATATAAGCACACATAAAAAAAAGGGAATTCACATCCAAATAGCTCCCCTGTCAAACAGAACAGGGTACATACCATGCAACATGCACAGAGCACTAAAATTACTTCACAGACAAACCTGCAGTCAGGACAGAAAGTGAAATTATTATTTGCTTTTTAAAAAATACATGCCTTAAATTACCCATCCTAGCATCTCCTGCTTCATTGTCTAATTTAGCAAAGTGTATTTAAAAAGATAGCCATCCTTTAACTTCATAGCTAATGTCCAAAAGTGAAAATTTAATTTGCCATTTAAAAAATTTTTATTAAAGTTTCAGGCATACTTTTACTTCTTACTACATGTTCCTAGGGTCTTCGCCATGTAATTCACACAATTTCTGGATGTCACTGTTAAATTCTCATTTCCAAATGGCAGTGCAAACAAACCCTCAGGACAGCTTTTTTTTCCTGAGATTTTTTTAAATTACTCCAATGTCATTAAGTCTCTAAATATTAAACAGACAAAATTTGAAAACCATTGTGATGAATACAACATAGACACCATTCTAATTTACTTCTTGTCTGTGCAAAATAGCATCAAGATGACCCACAAGAAGCAATAAAGGGCCACAGTGCATTCTTCTGCCGCACAGCTGAAGTACTGTGAGGATTGTGAGGAATCCGTCTCATCATAGTCTGGTCAGAGACCAGATGAGGCTCCACACTGATGATAAGGTCCATGCGCAGAGTCTGCTCCCTCCCACCAGCAATTCTGCATACCCGACAGAGCTGGCCATCTTGGAGGAGTCAACAGGAATGACAATTTGCAAAGGCAGATACATAGTTTAGTCCTAATGCAGTTACTGAACTACTTTTTATATTCTTCAAATTCTTATTCTGCTGACCAGAAAATTATAGCAACAAATAAAGTCAATCTAGCCAAGTTGCTGACCCTTTTCTCAAGCTCATTGAAAACATGCAGAAAATTAATACTTAATACCCTGAGCAAGCAAAAAGGAGGCAAAAGCTCTGGCTTCTCTTTGATCTTTTATTCCTATACAAAGTACAAAATAGATCTTCATTTCCTTCAGAAGTCAACCATTCTACAGCTTCCCTCTACGTCCTTATTTTAGCAGGGTAAGACACAAAGGAGCAATAAAAGGCTCCTAGGAAACAAGTTCTAGACCTCATAGAAAACATGCTCCTTTTGAAGGTCAGAGAAAAAAAGCTTTATGTTACCCCCCCCAACCATATCACCATTTCCCTACCCTGCACATTTTAAGTAAGAAGGATACACAAAAAAATCACATATACATAAAAATCACATACACAAAACATAGCTTCCCAAAAAGTCCATGTGGTATGTCCCCAAACCTTTTGATCAGATGTTTAGTTTACGCTACTTCACTGTTCAAAAAGCAGAAACACAAACATATTTGCATTACCTTAGCAAGTTTCCCCTTGCCCTTGCAGGACTACTTGTCCTACCTGATCTCTCAGTTGTTGAACAGAAGTCTGAAGGCTCAGAATTTGATTAAAAAGAGGACTCTGCAGCACTGATTTTAATAGGCTCAGTTTCTCCTCATTTGCAACGTCACCTCGATCCCGAAGTTTTGTCTGTAAGCGCTCCATGGCCTGGAGGGCCCGATGAGTATCTGTAGCAATAATCATTCCTAGTCAGCACCAGTTTCTAGACTGCATAAATCAGAAGCCAATGAAAATTGTATTTTTGTCCATCAAGAAGTGAGTTACAAAATGAAAGAGCCTTCATTGAAATCCAGTTACAGGAACTGTGGCTACAGTCCACTGCAAATAAATAGGGGCATAAATAGTCATAATAGAAAACATCTTTCTTTTCCATGCAAATTTTTAATTCAAGAAAAGATTAAAATGAAATCCAGACAACAGGCTCAAATTCAAATACATTAAACATATGATTGTACAAATTTTGTTTTCAAATACAAAAGCCCAAACACAACAGCATTTCTAAGCACAGTATATTATTTTTTTTCAAAACCTTTCTCAGCAGTATACACCGATATCCCAAATCTATCACACACACTCAATGTGGCCACAAAAATATCGTGATACAAATGAAAAAAAAAATTACCAATTGTTTCCAACATGTTCTCTGCTTCTCAGCTTCTATTTCAAAACTGGAAAGAGACTGTAAATACTTCCCTGAAAAGTAACAGAAGAAAAAAAAGGTCACATTTATAGAAATACTAAGCTCTGAAGGGAAAGAAAAAAGGTTGACTTTTGAAAGCAATAAACTGCAAAATAACGATCCACAAAAAAAACATCTTCACAGATAATTAAAATAACCTCAAAGTCAAACTCTGACTCACTTTGGTGTTCAAAATCTTCTTGAAAATTGCTTTAGGAATATACTTTGTAACTTATTTGCATTTCCATATCAAAGCAGCTGTCTGCCTACTGTTGCACAACATGTCCTGCACTGTTTTAATCAGACACTATGAATCACAGCTGCCACTGAAATTTTACAGTTTCACTGCTTTCCTTTTCAGTGATTCACAAAAGACATTCCCTGCGGGATCAGTTTTCAAGCTCTGTGTTGACAATTTCAGGCGCATGAGCCAAAGCACACTTTTTACAATCACCTTTGAAAGAAAAGTCATATAAACCACAAGGCTACAAGCTTGTAGGATTCTCACACTAGAGCCTCCACTATTAATATCTAATGCTATTGACACTCAGATGTGGATGATACCTGAGTTTTTCTAAGTGTGGGTTTCCAGGAAGGAAATTCCACATTGGGAGGAAGAAATTCTGAAATTGCTTTCCTTATTCTTTTTTGCTGCTTTTTGGGGTTGTTTGGGCCTTTTTAAAAATGTACATCTGCAATTGCTCAGAAATTTGCAGTGACAGAACATGTTTGATGGAGATGGATAGGTGAGAAGTGAGGAGCTCAAATATCATTGCAGGTGTATGAACTGTTGATTTTATCTTTCATAGTTTGTTTTCTTTATAGTAGGAAAAAAAACAGTACAGCATCCCCACTTGAATCTGGAGAACCTAAAAACATGCAGAACTGTGATCTCAAAGCACTCAAGAAAAGTAATTCTTTCTTGAGACATTGGATAAAAAGAGGAAAAGGAATGACGTTGACAGATCACTAAATAAGACAGCCTAACAGGATCATTAGTTATAGAATCTGATCATTTTGTCAAGCCTATACTGTTTGCAGTTAGTGCAGAAAAAGCAAACCAAATGGATTTAAAATGGTTTCAAGTTCCATGGGTACGACTTCCCTAGTTTAAATATGCCTGAAGCTTCCTAATTCCAACCTTGCCATGGGCAGAGAACTTTCCACTAGATGTGGTTACTCAGAGCCCAGTCCAGCCCAGTAAAAGAATGGGGAGTACATAACCTCTCTGAAGACTGCATTTGAATTTGACAATACATCGATACAGAATCATTGATCATCCTTTTTAGGATTATTATTAAACCCCTTAACCTGACTTTGTCAAAGTAATGTTACTCCATGGTCCAAATTATGCTTTTAAATAAAAATAAGCCTTTATAATTTTTTTCTTACTTGGCAAGGAAAATCCCAAAATGTGATTACCAGATCTGAAAAACGACCCAAATATCTTGTTTTTTCACCTTGTCACTCTATAAAACAGGACAAAACAAAGTCTATTTTACATGGGAAGGGCTGGATGAGATTTAAATGTTATGAAGGAAGCTGACTTCCCCAAACCCTTATCACCCTTATTTTCTTTCTAGATTAAAAACTACTATCACTTCTATTCATAGCCACTATTTAAAATCAGAGGTATTTATACCATGCTTGTAGATGTTTTCCTCAGTACCTATGCAAATCACAGCAGTTCTTTCCTGTGTCACTGCTCCATTTCTTTCTCAATACCTACCCTTGGGGCTGTGTAGTGGATGGAACCAGAGAGCCGTGCAAAAAATCAGAAATTTAGTATTTTTTCAGTTATTTTATTTATCACAGCACTATATGCACAAGCATATGACATCTTATGTTCAACAGATGAAACTACTCAGGAAAAAATAGAAGGTTACTGTTCTGCTTTAGCTTTGCAAGAACCTCAAGAAGAGATGCAGTTGTAAAATGTCTCTACCTTTTGGGGTAGCTGGATATTGTTTTATTTTATGACTCAATTTGACTAAAATTTCATTCTTCTTGTGCTGAGAAACGTAAATTTTACAAGTGACAGTACCCACAATCATCTTTGTGTTGATGTAATTCTGAAGATATGAACTCTAACAACTTATAGCAGAGGTTTCTACAAGCAGACACAAGTCCTAAACATATCTATAGGTTGAGATTATGCCATGTAATTTGCAATGAAAAGAAGTCCTTAGCTCTGCTAAGACACTCATTACTTACTTTCTATTTATCTCATGCTTTAGAGAGGAGTGAATACTGCTCTAGTGCCATGCTAGTATCAGCAAATCTATTTTGAACTCTCCGTTTATTCACTTTATTTGGGTTTCTATTAGTAGGAATTCCCTTCCCAGCTGGCCAGCTTAATGCTTTTGTCGAAGTCAGCAATAAGCATGAGAAAGACCAAAACTGTCATCAGAATGTTTCCCCTCAGACACCTCCTCTGAGGCAGATGCAATGCACTGAGGCACTCATGTTTGCCTCTACAGTGTTGCAGGCCAAGCTGACCCCTGTTTGCTCCACCTGCACTCTGAAAGGACAAATGGACACATGACTGCTCCTGCTGTGCCACATCAATGCTAACAAGTGGGATCTGCCAGCACCAGCTTAATGGCACATTAACACAGTGAAGTATTGGAGAAGCAACCACACATCTCTCCAAAATACACTGCAGAGACATATCCATAAACACCACCACCCACTACAGGACACACTGGCCCTTAAACCAGCTCGCTTCTAAGTAGCAACAATGTGCTAGTGAGAAGTAGAGTGGAATGCATGATCACTTGTTGAAAGGCCTAATTCTATTATACTGAATATTTTTATAATGGCATTGTAGATTTCTAGATGGGGAGTTTAGTTCTAGTGGGGAGTTTAGTTCTGATTGCAGATTTCTAGATGGGGAGTTTGTAGATTTCTAATGGGGAGTTTAGTTCTGATTTCCTCATTTTGCAATCTCCTGGCAGTCTGTATCACAGGAACCTGAAGCCAAAACCAACCCTTCTATACAGGATACAACAATCTTCACACCTCAAAGAGCTTAGTAGCTTAGCTCAAAGTAGATTTAACTATTTTTGTATTTCAGTGCTGAAGTTTATTAATCTCTTCACAGTAATAAGAACACAGGCTGTCTGAGTCAAGACTTTATAGGCAAATCGAAGAAAGACAGTTAAACAAATAGCAAGTTAAATCTATGTTCAAGTTCAAAACACACAGGTAGCTGAAAGCTGTGATGTAAACAAAAAACCAACAGCCAAACAAACCAAAAAGAAAAAAAAAAAAAAAGGAAAAAATCAAACCTCACCACCTTCTCTCACTTTCCTAATGTTCTTTTAGAACATTAGAATAGAAAACACAAGGAATTTTAGACAGGTATAAGGTGACAAACACACCATATTCACTCTAAGAACAAACCAAAGTTAAAGATGATCCCTTTCAAGTTTGCACTTTTGAAATTTGATTCTTCCAACACTAACAAACAAAAATGGGGTTTTTTGCCACTCTTCGTGCTACCCTTCTTTGATAATATTGGTTGCCACAAAACAGCTGGCATGTTGCAACTCTGGTTTCTATCTGTCCACTTCTGAAACACTAAAATGCACAGGTGGCAGAATTTTTTTTAACTTCTGAAATTTATTTGATCACCTCCTTTCCACTACAATTGCAGAAGGCATTTAGCTAAACAGACAAAAGATTTGTGAAAATAGTAAGGCAACGCATTTCCATTGATCATTCTTTCACATCCATCACTTAGTTTCTACAAGGAAACCTACTCTGTTTCATTGACGGATACTCCATCTACTGCTTCACAAAGCCATTTTAGATAATACCTTGGAAACTAATGGTCATAGCATGGATTAGGAAGCATGCAATGCCAAAGATAGAAAGCATAGTAATAGGCTTTGCCCCATAGCTCCTGCATTACTTGAAATACTCTGAGCATACAGAAGAAATGCCTATCTTAAGAGCGATCTCTAGGCCCAAACTCTGGCTTGGAGTTACATGAGATTAAAATTAAATCTATTTCAATTAAGCAGCAAGGTAACCACAACATGCATTTTATAGCTGCTAAAGAGAGTATTTTGGAACTTCTAATCCAACACTTCGGCCTGTGTTTGTGTGGGCTAGAGATATCCTTTAGTACATGATTTTTATCCCATGCCATCTTCCTCCCCAGTTTTCTGGCTATCACTCCAATAGGCATATCATGTTAGCACCCGTGTCGTGCGGGAACAGCAACCAAACCACACAGGAAGAGGAAGATGCTCATTACTGCTTAACTTTCTGCCTTGCCTGCAGATTTTAAGAGCTCTTCATTTTCCCCACTTACCTCCTTAAAGATGGCTACTAACCCCAGGAGGAAAATTGAGGTGGATCCCCAGACACTGAGCAGTCTTGTGAAAATCAAGGCAGTGGAAACTATTCACAGTGAATTCAAAGATCTCATGCTTTTCTGGTTTTTATTCTAGCTACTTTTCTGTCAATGCAATTTTGCTGTTACATACAGTACTTTTTTAAGCACACAAAGGGTGTGAAAATAAATACAAGACAGCAATGACCAACGGGGAAAAAGAGAACAAAAAGAAAAAACAAAATTAACGTGCACTGTTCCACAAGGAACAAAGCAGATTTCCATCAACTACCTGGAATGTAACAAGCAAACAAGAGATGCCTGACATCTACATTTGATAGCTATGCTAATGAAAATTGTTCTGAAACATTCAAAGCAGAAATAAAAAGGCAGTATTGCACAGCCTATATTAAGACTCTAAGCACTTTGAAAAAACATTACTAGCCTCTTTGAATTTAGCAAAATGCCGAATGCATCAAAAATGCATATAGAGGTAGTGGTTCCATATGTTGAAGAAAAGTTCTGTGAGAGAGCTGATGAACAACACCATATACTTTGAATTAATTATGAAAACAGAATTTTGAACATTCAACTACTTTTAATCTTCTGTATGCATCACTCTAATGTATCAAAGAAACTTAAAATCTTTTTCCATGAACCGGCAATCTGTTCCCTGTGTATAATTAATAATTTTCTGTAACATAATATCAGCATAAGATATAATATCCATGGTAACTGACATGCTAATAATTGCAACTGGGAAATGCAACTAAACTATCCATAATGATTGCACCTACTGATAAATGTGTGTGATATAGTGTATTTAAAACTGATTTGCAAAGAGCATTTCAAAAATAACAGCATAGAAGGTAGGGTGTTTCTGGTGGGGTCTGTTGGGGATTTTTTTGTTAATGAAACAAATGCATCATCTTTTTAAAAAATTTTTTTTTCAGTAAATATCTTAAATTTAGATCAATTGGCATCCTTTTACATTAGTTTCAGGAAGTGCAAAGCAACTTTTAGCATATACAGAATATAGGGGACGCCAGTGAATATACTGAATTGCTGAAATACAGGCATGGTTAATATTGGCTCTTTATGTTTTCAAGCATAGGCAAATGATAACCATATTCATTAAATTCAATTAAACCTGATGAAGCATAGATTTTACAACAGTTGCACCTCAATGTATATTGGATTTTCACAGAGGTGACATGGCATACATAAATGAATAAACACAAAGCCTCTCCAAACAGCTGCTAGTAAGCATCAACAAAGAGTCATCATTTTCCCTACAAACTGAAAACAGAAATTTCTCTTTGTGTATTGTGACAATAACAAGTGACTTATACATTAAATCATAACACTGTTTAACAAGACCACTGTGTGAGGGGTTTCAGATATAAGGACAGGGTCTGAAAAGCCTACAAAACAAATATGTTATTATTGCCAAGACAAAAATAGCATATTTTCCTATTGACTTGTCAGGAACACCAGCAGTGAAAGAAGACTGTCCTTATCAACAATAATACAGTATTCTCCCAGCATGGCATTATACTAACCAAAACTGCTTAACCAGGATGCTCAAATATAAAGCCAATTAGAAAGGGTACTGGATGCGCTTCACAAAATTTTAATTTTTTTTTTTTGTGTTGGAAACATGGAGCAGAGATTTAAAAGGTCTTTACAATAGTTCTCAATATGCTGAATTAAGTGCTACTTGTTAAAACAAAACCATCTACAGCTATCTGCATGACTGAGAAGATGTAAGGCATTCTTGCCTGGAGAATTCACAGACCAGGGCCCCACCAGGGCCAGACAGAATGAAAAGATCCATTAGTATCTACCTAGTGCAGCTCTCTTTCCGTAGTGCTGACAGCTATCTAACTTTCCTAGTGCACTTCCACATGAAGGGGGGAGAATGTATCCAGTTCCTAGTGAAAGCCTCTTCAAAGCACTAAGGAAACCATTAGAAACACCACAGCTAATCAGTAAATGTTACATGCATGTTACTGTTAACAAGATAGGAGACATAAAAATCGGCAACTAAAAATTGATAATTTTTTTTTTCTAAATTATGTTCTCTGTCTAATAATGCTGCTTGTTAAGGTGGGTATGTCCTTAGTTATTTTCCACTTGCATTCTTTTCTTCTAGTGTTACAACTACTTTCAATTTCCACAGAAGCATCAAGTAACACTCCCAAAAAGTATTTTACCACTTTCCCCTTTTCCAGTTTATTCCTCCCTACCTAGGAGTTGCTGTTTCCTTGGGAAACGCAGAAGTGATACGGAAACCACAGGGCATCACACAATACAAGTTCCGCAACTGCAGAATTCAGACCCTTCCTCTTTATCTCAGTAAATCTCTGCTTTCCTACTGCGACAGACTCCCAACACCCTTTCAGGGACCAAAGCCAGTAAGGACGTTTCCTATCCAGCAGTTTTAATTAAAAAAAAAAATCTTCTACACGTATTAGGACACAAAAATATAGCTGGACGATGCAGTGTTTATAAAATCAAAAGGAAAATCAAGAAAAAGGAAAAAAAATTATAACCAACGTTTTTCTGCCAAACGGCAAATCAAACCTCTTAAATGCTGTACACGGAGTTCAAAAGGTCGGCTTTGTGAGTTTTTCTTTTTCTTTCTTTCCTCCTAATACTCTTTCCAGTAACACAGGGAGGTGCTGGCAGCAAGGGGGAACACGAAACACGAACCATCCCTTTCCTTTGCGCACCCAGACTCATCCGAGAGCACATCTCCGTTTCCACCCAGCCAAAGCTGTTACCGGGGAGCTGCTGGCGGGGTCCGACCTGCGGGCAGCGCCGACACCCGCACGGCAACAGGTCCCGAAGAACCGCGGCCACCGCCCCGCCTGGAGCCCGAGGACACGGCCAGCGTCGCCGGGGCCTCCGGTCCGGCTCCGGCTGCGAGCGAGAGCCAACGCCGCCGCCCACAAGTGCCGGCCGCGGGCCGCGGCCGCTAGCAAGGTCGGTGGCAGCGGAGGCAGATGAGGAGACCGCCTCCCGTCACGAAATGCCCGCGGGGGATAAATAAAGAATGCGTGAATGGGCAGCAGGGCTCCCTGCAGATGTCAGGGGAGGTTCGGCTTTTGTTTACGTGAGGACGACGCCCCGCCAGGCCGCCAGAGCCCGCGAACCGCCCGCCCGCCGCAAGCCAGAGCCCCGGCCCAGCCCGGCCCCCACAGCCGCTCCCGCCGCCCGCGGTCGGCTGAGGCGGAGGAAGAGGGGATGTGCCGGGACACAGCAACAGGCTCAGCTCCCCGGCCCGCGGCTCCACGGCCTCTCTCCTCCTCCAGCCCCCCCCACCCCACCCCCCCCCCGGCAAAACCCTTCGGATCAAATGAACAATAATAAAACTTCGAGAGGCAAACGCGTTTTAAATGGTAGCTCGAACTCCAGCGACGCGGCGGACCCTCCCCGCCCTTCCCGGCCCGCATCCCCGCGGGACGACTCGGACGGGCTCGCCCCGCTCCGCGCCACCCGGCCCAGCAGCACCCTGCTTACCCCAGCGGCTCGGTGGGCCCCGCCGCCCGGCCCGGCTTTCCGCCCTCCCCGCCCCCGAGTAGCGGCGCCGAGCGAGCCTCGCCGCGGGGGCAGCGCGCTCGGGCACGCCCCGGCGGCCTGAAACCTAATCCGGCAGCCCCCGCCCGCGGGTCTCACCGGGGCGGGCTGGGCGGCCGCCCGCAGCGACGGTGGGCGGGGGTATCCGGGGGATAGCGGGGCACGCTCGGGGTGCCCGGTCCCGTCCCTGCCGGCCTGTGGCCTCGCGGCCCTTCCCGCCGAGTGGGTTTCCCCGCGGCTGCCGGGGCGCACGCCGTGCCGGGATGACACCGAGAGGCCGGGCTCGTCCGGCTTAGCTCTCCGGTTCGCCTGCGAAGTGAAGGCGGCAGGCTGGCCCCTGCCTCTCTCCAGCGGTGCGGTGCCGCCTGCGGCCGGGCCTGGCCCCGCTTGCTGCCAGCCCAGCCACCGCCGTACCCCTTCTGGTGCAACAAGATGAGCCTGGCCTGGAACGGAGGAAAATGGGAAATGTTTGGAAATGTTGAAAAAAACAAAACAACCAAGATCACCAAGCAACACATGATAAAGTTAGACAAAATGATTTATAAAGTCTTAGAATTTATAAAGGGATGACTTTTCCCTCAATGCAGCAGCTGGTTATTGTGTTAACTAGAAGTAAGGAAGATGCTATGTGTTTCACATATATATGTCTAAGACTGAAGGACATAATGTAGAGATGTTTGCAGCAACCACAAAATACCCAAAAACATAAGCTCAGCTGAAGGTGGTATTATTTTGGTATTTGTTGACATTGCTTCTACTAATATTATCAGGGTCCTGGTTTCCCCTATTCCTTTACATAAGACTATTTTTTGGTGTCAATGCTCTCAGGCAGCTCAACTGAGGTAAAGCCCCTGCAGATGGACAACGGCTGCTCCACTGGGCATGTTGGCTGCTTCTCTGCCTCTGCAGAGGCTCCATGAGCTTTTATCTGCTTCTTGCCTTCTGGCGTGGTTTGGTTCTTTTTCCAAACAGAGGTTAACCTTAAGTGTCATCATAAGTTCCAGTAGTTTGTGGCTGAGGGGTGGTGGTGGTGTTTGGTTGATGGGCTTCTTTGAGTGTTTGGTGGTTTGGGTTTTTTTTGGTTTTTTTTTTTTTTTTGCTCATACAAAAATTTTAAAGAAACCTAATGTTATGAAGCTAGAATGGAGTACTGCCCTATCTATTTTCAATAGTATCAATAAATGCAATCCCAGTACCAACACTTTCTTATGCAGACCACTTTACATGTTAACTTTAAGAAACACAGGTCTTTGTACATTGTATGCTTTGGTTGTTTTTATTTTTATTATTTTATTTGGAAAACTAAATTCTGAAAAAAGATTGAATCACTAAGGAATATTTCTCTTGCTTGCTCTTATTACAGCTGGTGGATTGAAAAACTCCAAATATTAACTGCCTTTTCCTCTGCTGAATACTCAAATATACATATTTATATTATGTTATACGTATTTATGTTATATATATTTATATTATATAATATATATTTTTAACAATAATTCTTCCACTTTTTAACTAAGAAAAGTACTTTTCAAGATTTTATTCACAGGTTCCATTGTTCAGTCTGGCATGTGCTAAAAGCATATTGCTTTTTTAATCAAAAACAGAGGCTCTGCTATAGCTAGGACATTGAATGCTCTGAAACTGTCCCACCAACTTTGTGTGTTACATGAGCCTTTCTTAAATCCAGAATAAAATTTAAAAGATAAGTTACACTTTGTTTCCATGTATCATTGTGCAATGAATAAGCCACAGTTGATTAGATAAGTACAAGATGAGAATGTTATTGTTATTTTTCCTGTTGCTCAGGATTTAACTATGGGATATGACTAAAACAAAATGCCGTGATTCTATTAAGTTTATTTGGACAAAAAAATGGTCAAAAGTGCAGCAGTACTCATGTTGTACAACAGCATCACTTGTGTAATAATTCTTCCCAGTGCAATTTGGCTTTGTATGGGATATACCTTTCAGAAAATTTTTTAACATACAGACTGCTTTTCTAAAGTAGACATACATTTTAAATTCTATTCAGATTTTGTCAAATCCTTGGAGTATATATTAAGTAGATGATAGTGAAGTTCAGAGCATTGTGCTCCATTAGGCCTTGCCTGTATTAAAAATATTTGCATGAGTATATTTATGCCAACCCAGCTGTACAGAGAAACTGAGCCCTTTCAGTAAACATACAACTGTACATACAATAAACATGAAACTGTAATGGGAATTGGCATCACAGTAATCTAATGCCCTCTTGCACACAGTAGCTGATGACACTGATGAAGAGCCATGCAGGCACAGTTCTAGCAAATAGCAAAGTAAATTCTTAGGGTTCAGAGTACACAACTGGTCTCATGGATATATTTGCTACCAGCTTTAGAAAGTTAATTTGAAAGACATCCACCGTTCATATTTAATTATTTCTTCCTTTTGTTATAAAATAGGACCTCTCCAGCTCCCCCTAGAAAAAGAGTGTCACAACGTATCAATGATTTTGTTAGTGTGGGTTACATCAGGTACAATGACACACAATGTTTTAAATTATGTCAATGCTTTTTTACTGTAAGGAGTGTGGCCATTGGTGTTCTATAATCTTGTGGGATCCTTCAAATGTGAGAAGAGAGAATCTACTTTGTATTTCAAGGCTAAATGTTTTAACAAGCTACAAATAGTTGATTTGTCTACACATGGTTTTCAAGTGATTGTAAATAAAAATTGCAATCAATTTTTTATATCATAAGCCTTCCTCAAAAGATTACTATGACTACAAAAATATTCTGTCAGAAAGAACTTAAGGAGAAGATGAAGGGGATCTAAGAAACCCTCATTTTATGTTCTCTAATATTAATATTCTGATATATTTCATTTCTCAGGTCAATTTATAATATAGTCATGGTCAAATCAATATTGGATGAGATGCCTGCCTTGCTGATTTACTTAAATACATAAAATATTTATATTAATGATTCACTGCTTAGATTTTTTGGAAAACATGAAGGAGAAGTAAACTGAAAAAAGAAGTCTTTACAGATATAACAGGGTCACCAGAAACAAGGCTATGTGTCCATTAAATCATTCATTAGGATGCTGTTGGGGATGCAGCCTTTTAAAATAGTAATGGGAACAGGATCTAGCCAATGAAATAAGAGTCTGATTCTGCTCTGAGTCACAAGTACTAACTTCACTTTGAGAAGATTTTGCCTATGAAACACATTTGGTTACATTTATGACACAGAACTATTTATTCCCTAAAAAAAAGTGTTCATAACAATAATTGTTTAGTTTCATCACTGTGTGTATCATATTTTGTATGGGCATTGTTATTGCATGCTCCACTGCAGAATGGGTAGAATAAATATTTTAGGGACCTAGAAGTACCCTGAGAGGAAGGACTCAGGAATATTTATAATTTTTTTATCTATGCTTGAAGTATTCCATCCCTGAACTTAGAAATGAACCTGAAAAGGGACCAATAAACACTTTTCATAAGTACTACCTTGATTAAAAATTGTATGTACCTCTCTTTTATAGCCTTACTCTTCAATATTACAGGATAATTTTCTTAATGTATATTCATATGTATATATGCATACATAGACACAATATTATACTTTTCATTACAGCATTTGCTTAAATTTCAAGTTAAAAAACACTAATTACCATTTTTCTTTTTAGAGAATGGTAATAATTTATTATAGATCAAATTTTATTCCTGGCTCTATAAAGCAAGAGTAATCCATTGCATTAAGTGGAATTAAGCTGTAAAGAAAACCAATCTGAGATCAAAGGTAACTATGATCCTAACTTATAGCTGCTAATCTAAATATATTAAGTATGTGGTTATGCATTTTGTCTTTATCCAAACAAGGATGGATCACCATCTTTTTTCATGGAGCTCTTAAGAGTAGAATAAGTTGTACTAGCAGAAGCATTCAGTATTACATATAACACTCTTCTTCATTTCAACATAGAAGTTACACTTCGAAAGCCAGATGGTGTAACTACACAGTTGCTTCTGTTACTGGAGGTAGCACCATGTATGTTGTTATACAGAGCTAAAATTGGAAACTTTCTCATAACTTCTCTTTGAAATTTACAGGTTTTGGATTATTATGCTGCAAGTAGCAAATATTAGTTTCACTTACAGAAGCATGCATGTTGGCAAGAATGGTGCATAGATTTACATTTTAAAGTTTCTTTGGGAATGGTCTTCCCTGCGGACATACTTCGTAGCTGTTATTATTGCTGTTGGAGGTTACACATACAAATAGAAGGGGAAGTATGCTCTGTAAGGTAAAACAGAGTAAAAAAATCATAGAAGGTACATTAATTATTTATAACTACAAAACAACTTGCAATTATGACAAATTAAAAAGGCATTTATTTACACACAAACAGGATTGTTTAATGCCGCAGGCCTTCCCCATAGAGGAGAAGTGAAGCCAAATAAGTGACAAAGCATATTGACCTTATCATAATTCTTCAGACACATAATACCTACAAGGAGAGTCTGGTTTTGTCAGATTATGGTGGTTTTGGTTTTTTAAAATGTTGTATTTTGCTAGAGATTACCACATATTTGACAGACCCCACTCTCAGACAATCTAATTTTAAAAGCTTTCCTCAGAAGTCTTTCAAGAGATGTCCAGAGCAACATGTGCTCTGGTATACTTGTCAATGCAACAGTTGTTCCAATATTTGAAAAGATAGGGCAATATATTATTAGCAATTCTTGTGTTAGCAATATTGGGAGGTCCTGCATGACATATTCTTTAGAGTTAAAACAATTAGAATGGAAGGAACCTGACATGTCTAGTTCAGGAGTTTATAGACAGATAAATTGGTAAAACTAAAGTAAAGCACAGCAATATGTACAGAATGATTTGTTGTATGGCTCTGCATTTTATCATTGTCCAAAAAGTATTTACCTTTGCATGCACTATTTAACCAATCAAAGTGTCTGGTATCTTGCCCTGTTCAGTGTACGATGCAGATTGCATTCAAGTCTCTGCTTCTGATCCAAATGTGAAATTGAAGAAACGTTTTGCTTTCAATGATGTTCAGTGTTGAAATCTTAAGAAAAAGTACATCTCTGAATTTGCAATCTTAGGTCTTTTGTTCCCAGAAAGATTCATGATATTACCCATTTTGGATAAATAGTTCTCTACTTATTGGACCATGTCTTAGGTTGAAAGATTTAGCTGGGTTGTACATTTGCCATCTGTTAGAAGTAAGGTGGTTATCTTCTGTTCATTAGGCAGTTTTCTTTATCTCTTCCACCAACAATCCTACCTCCAAGAAATATCTTCTGTTGATGGGCCATTGAGTCTCACTGCATGACTGATAAAATCGTATCATCCCACTGTGAGATACTCCACCCAGCGGGAGGAGCCAAGCATTCCTACCTGGATAGAACCTTAGGGCAGTCTTTTCCCACTAGATTTGCAGAAGAATAGCTGTCTTCTCCACTAGATTTCCAGAAGTAAACCAGGCCCATCTACACCACCACCAGAACTGCAAAAGAAAACTACAGCCTTCTACAAAATCACTGCTTCAACAAAACCACATCTATCACTCCAAAAAGATTACTACCACCATTTAATCAAAACTTGACCATTTAATCAAACCTATCAACCACCATTTTATCAAAACCTATCAACACCCTGACCAACAGGGTGTCAGGCCATATTCAGACTCTGTCTGTAGTTTGTTTTCTTTTTTTTTTTTTGTATTATTACATTTGTATTTTTAATTTTCCTAGTAAAGCACTGTTATTCATATTCCCATATCTTTTCCTAAGAGCCCCTTAATTTAAAAATAATAATAATTCAGAGGGAAGGGGTTTAAATTTTCCATTTCAAGGAAGACTTCTGCCTTTCTTAGCATACACCTGTCTTTTCAAACCAAAGTGGTATCAATGTGGTATCACTACACTGTCCCAGTAATGGACTAGTATTGGAGCTGTAGTCTGTTTGAGAAAGCAATAAAGTTTTACAGTTAGCTTTGCCAAGTCATTTTCTGTACAGAGAGACCAAGCAAACAACCCTGCTCCACTGCTTTTCTGGAAGACCTGATTCCACATGGCTCTGCATGTTTTTAGTTTTAATTTACATGTAGAGAAGAGGCAGAAATGTACATCTGTGTCCTTTCATCTTGTTTATGGAATAGGTGAGCTTTGGGTCAGAAGTAAAGCTATTAGTATTTACCCCTACTATTAACCGCCATTCATACCATTACATAGATGCATTGAAAATGTCATTACTACAGTCTACGAATTACCAGAATTAAACAAACACCAGTGTTTTGGTGTTTTGGACTCTAAGTACGGAGAGTCCAGAATCTAAACATGCAAAGAATATATCCATCTGCCTGTGAACTTGAAAACTAAATATTGCTCATCAGCCAAGTCATTTATGGATGGCAGATGACATGTCGAAGGAAGGCTACTCTGCTTTTTTGAAGAACTTCCCAGGAAAAAGGCTTTATTAGCTATTGTGCTTTATTAGCTATTGTATAGCTATTGAAGCTATATCAAAACTATTTTGTCTAGTAAGATTAGCACCTGTAAAAAGAAGAAGAGTGGGGAGAACCTTTCTGTTATTGAGGATATCCCCTATTCAGCTGGATGGATGTAAGGAGGAAACTTCTGATGCAATGTGCTACAGACTATGGGCCGAGATATAAGTAAGCATGTCTGTAACTGGCCAAAGCTTTTGGAGTTTCAGTAAGGTTGACTGATATAAATTCCTTACAGTTTGCTTCGATACATTGAAGGTCTTTCCTTCCTCTGTGCGTACTCAAGTGCTGCAAAGGAGTTCACCATTCCTACAAGCCACCAGAAAGTACTAAGAACACTATGAAAAAACACAGAGAGAAAAGAGCTTTCAGCAGACCAGAAGATGTAAAAAAGGTTGGTGTTTCTGGAATAAGCTTATTAATACAAATATCTGACAAATGGAAGTTTCATTTTAGTTGTTCTTAAATAGCAATTTAACACTAAGTGAAAATCATTCTAGCAAATGAAACAAATTTAGATTTAGTCCAACTGCAACATTAAAAAGCTCTGTTAGAGAAGGAAACTATTTCAGTAAATGCCTTTTTTCTGTTAAAATACACTTTGGTTTAGGTCAGCTGCTTCTCTTACAGATAAAGGTTCCTTCTTGTAGTGATATTGTCATAAGGAGGTCTTAAAAACTTTGAAATTCAATGAGCAAATTTGCCCTCATCTGGTCATTAAGTGCCAGAAACTGGCAATATAAGTAAAAATAAGAATCAATACTCCATCCAAGCCACCCAATCCCTTATTTTCAGGAGTTAATCAGTTACTTATCAGTACTCAAAACCTTGTATGCAAAATATAGTTTGTTTTCTAACTAGATGGTGTAGCTGTTCTTATTGGCTAGGTATTGCTTTTTTTGTTGTTTTCTCTAGCCTTTGAAGTATTCATACAATGTGCAGAGCACAGGGTGAGATCTCAAGGCTATAATGACTTCCTTCAGTTTTATAACTTGAGACAACATTTGCCTACATCCAGTCAGAATCTCAAAATGCGTTATGCAAAGACTGGCTCAGATAAGCTGCAATTTGTTTTTTTCATTATATGGTTGTCCTTTAATTTTTGTTGCCAAGGGGACAAGCCAAGAGGAAATGGATTAGACAACTGCAAAGTGATGAATTTTAAGTCTCTTCTTAATAATATTTGAACTCTGAATCTAATTTGTATGTAGGAGGAATGAATAATAATAATGTCATTTCCAAAAATAAACAGCTAAGCAAAAAATCACTCTTTTCCTCTCATGCTTTTCTTTTTCATGCCTCTATTATTTGAGTACTAGAGCTTCAGAAAACAAACTATAAATACCCAGGCAACTACAGAAACATATGAAGGTAAAGAAAACAGAAACATTAAACCTATTTTGACTCACAATCCAGTGCTGCCTTAGCATATATACACCTTCTTGAACATGAAGAGTGCACAATGCATGATAAACACTGGTTTGTAAATGCTACTCAAACAGCTGAAAGGAGCTGCTTCCGACAAGAGAAATGTTTCTACACCTCCCTATCTGTCTTGTAAGCTGGATGTAAGGAGGAAACTTCAGTAGAAAAATGCTCATAGTTTTTACGACTTTTCTCTGCATAAACTAGCTGTACACAAACTGAGACCCACTAATTTGTATATAACCCCCTGCCCTGCAACTCAGAGTGCATCATTACACTCATGAGGCTACAGTCAGCCTTTCTCCTTCTCTCTTCCAGGTCATTGTATGTGTCCTCCTTTTCTAGAATCTTAATGCATGACAACTCATGTGGACTTCACTGCAAGAACATTTCTGGGGCTCCCAGACATCCATGCCTCCAAGGTCACCCTTACTGCAGATTTCTTCTGCAGGTGCTTTTACTTATAATGTCACTCTCCATTCCAGTGTAAAGAAATAAATTATGGACCTGCATATTAAAACTATTCTCAGAAAAGTTAGAAAGAAAGAATTCTTATAGAATTAATTCAAGCTGGAGAGATTCAAAAGTCTTTCTTCAGATCTGTGTGAGTACCTAGAGAAGGCTACCAGTATTGCCTCACCCAATACCCAGCCCCATCCAAGTCTGGTGCCTGAGTTTTCACACATTAAGAGCCACCAGTGTTATATGTGGGATATTAAATTTACCTAGATGAGTCCATTTTTATTTCCTCATATATTTTTTGTCTACCCTTAGGTAAATCCTGCTAGAATTCTTAAACTATATGTTTTTCTATCTGATTTCGGAGACTGTACCCAAACTTCTCTGGGTAGAAGATAGGTTCCTGTACAGGTACCACAAGGACCAAATGGAATCCTATGTGTTCATTTTTGAGAAAGAATTTAGCACAGGCAAATTAAGTGACATCCCTCTTTGAAGGGGTTAAAACTTAAATTTCTTGAAAAAATAACCTATATTACCCTATTGTTATGGTGATTTGGGCACAGTTCATGCATTTGATACCAAGACTATTTGATATCATACTCCTCATATATGGCATTATGGACATCTGAATTTAAAAGTCTTTTACCTAACTCCTTCTAGGAACATCACAGTAGAGTCCTTGATCAAGAGAAGTTTCAGTTGTAGCAAGAAGAGGAAATATAATTGATCAAGTCTGCTACACTCCAGCTGGGGAGTCTGCCCATGAAGCTAATCTGTGTATATGTGGATGCCTTCTCCACACAAAAAGGAACAAGCCTTTATTTCAGGGATTAAATAACCAGAGAATTTTGTAATATATAAATCTGAAGTAATAGGAAATGCCTCGATCCAGCAAGCGAGAAAGATCTGAGTAATGTTGTCTGTGTTCTTCCTTGCTAAGGCTGCTTTAGGGCCTGCACCATTTTCCAAGAAAACAAATGACCTCTGCCTATACCTCAGTACTTCTGTGAAGACCTCGAAAGCCATAGCAAGGTCATAGACATCTAGCATACTTGAAAACTTATAAGAAACTGAATGAATTGTATTTGCTCCGGATGCAACTTTACAGTCATTAAGTCATTACGTTGGTTTTTTTGGAAAATCCAAGTGGACTTTTATTTCACATTATGCTCGCAATTTTGGGAAAATGAGATTAGCTCAGTTGGTATAATGTTAATATGTATGATGGTAACAATACCAAGATCCTGGATTTGGTCCCTATATGGGCCATTCACTTTTGAGTTGGACTTGATGATCCTTGTCAGTCCTATCCAACTCAGAATATTCTGTTATTAGTTAGAAAATAGCATCTTTAACATGTTTGTTTGATTTTTTTATGTGAATTATAAAGAAAATCCTTGAAATTATTTAACAGGAAAAGTAACCTTCTGAATAATGTAATAAGACTTATTTTGCCTCTCCAATTTTATTCAAAAACTGTATTTTTATATCTAGTTATAATCAGCTTTGAGAAAAAATGCCAGTTTTGTCTTTTGACTGTCTGCTGCCTCAGGCTTTCATTAAGCCATAAGCATCAGCAGTCTGATTGTAGCTTGTGCTCCAAGTGCAGCAGTGACAGGCACGCCTTGCTTGTAAGTGTACTTTTCTTACATGAGTGGCAAAACATAAGTGATTTTTCAGCCTTGATGAGAGATTTGAGAAATCCAATTTCCTGTGAGAACAAAAGTGCCTTGTAATCCAGAGGTACTGAAGACACTTGCTAAAACTGGGGCGTGGGGGGGAAATGCAAACTCTTAGGAATTTGAACACCTCTTAAATCTCAGTAAGCATTTCCCCAAGGAGTGAAATAATAAATCTGATAGACTTTTGGCATACAAACTTGAAAGAATTTTTAAAAATAGATTTATGCTACAAATTAATTTGGCAGATGGCTTAGGTAAGGGTTTCTTAATTTCTATTCAAACTTTAAAAAAAATGATATGGACACCCAAGAGAAGCTAGGAGTCAAGGAATACATTTAACAGGTGTCAGATAAAGAGTGGCATTAAACTTTATTGTATCCATCACAGCAGCTTGGTTAACCAATTAAAAGTCTGTAGAGCAGGAAAGAATTCAGGTCCCTAGTGGTCTCTCTGCAGAGCTTGTCTCCATGGTGGCTCAAGCTGCTGCTGTGATCGGGCCTGACTGCTTGCTGCTACCTAGCACTTCAGATATGCCCACATGCCAGGGGGCACTGCTCTGCAGAGACAGCCCATCTTCAGGTATTCAGAGATGGCTGAGATACCACCATGTGGAATTTGCAGGCAGCCCCAACAAAGGAAGAGGTGAGAATCTTGACTCCATGTTTCAGAAGGCTAATGTATTATTTTATGGTATATATTGCATTAAAAGAAAATTATATACTAAAATTATACTAAAGAAAGAGAAAGGAGACATCAGAAGGCTACCAATGAAAGGAATGAAAAAAAAATAAAATCTTGTAACTGCTCACAGCCACGACACTGCTGGCTGTCATTGGTCATCAAGTAAAAACAATTCACATGCTGGGTAAACAACTCTCTAAATCACATTCCAAAGTAGCAAAACATGAAGAAGATGAAATTTCCCAGCTTCTCAGGAGAAAAGATCCTAGCGAAAGGATTTTTCAGAAAATATGTCTGTGACGATACCAGAGACATTAGTTGCACAGTAGTGCAGCATCCAGCATGCCAGTGTTCAAGAATCATTTGGACAATGGTTTCAGAGATGTGTTTTGGCTCTTGGGGATGTCCTCTATAGGGCTAAAAGTTGGACTTGATGATCCTTGGGGGTCTCTCCCAAACCAAGATATTCTATGATTCTATAATTCTATGACTCAGCTAGTTAGCTCTGGGCAATGGAGCATTTTAGCCCAGATTAGACACTGTGCTAATGTACATTAGACATTGTGCTAATGTAATGATCCTGCTCCTGATACCCATGTGGTTGCATAATGTAAACACACTGAACTATGAAATATGTGCTGCAAGGAATGAAAAATTCATATCACTGTTTTACAATGCTGTAAATTACATTGTCATGTTTGTAATGAAAATTCTTGAAATTGTAAATGTACAAATTAGTTGACTGGTGCAATGTTTCTTGCAATAGGTGCTGTAATAGTGGCTTCAGTTTTTGCATACAGGGAGCCAACACTGATTGAGGAACACTATAGAGCAGAAGAGGATAAAAAGGGAAAGTGGAAAACAAAAGTTCATGGCCTCTTCGATTGCAAGTACTAGCACACATGAAATGAAATGGAAAGTCATGACTTCTCTAGACAACTTGTTCTAGTGTCCTATTATCCTTATAAATAATTTATTCCTCATGCCCAAACAAAACATAACCTCTGTCAGTTTTAAACTCTTGAACCTTGTCTTTTCACTACAGGCCCAATTAAAAAGACCCTTTCTATCTTGCCAAGCAACTCTACTTTCATTACTAGAAGGCTGCACTAAGAGCCCTTTCTTCTCCAGGATGAACAATCAGAATTCACTCAGGCTTTCTTCAGAGAAAAATATGCCAGCCCTTTGATCAATTTTGTGGCCCTCCTCTGGACCCATTCTAAAAGATCTAAAATCTGACACCTCAGATTACAGAAAAAGTTGGGCTATCTTCCCAAGGATTACCTTCACAACATCAGTGATTTGAGAAGGGTTCATGCTGGAAGCCTTGCTTTGATTACTGAAAGTCCATCAAATGTGGTTATCAAGTCTACTGTGATAAAGTCACGGTAGCTTGGCCACAGGGGGCAAAATTTTCCAATACATAAGGCATGTGATAGAAAAGTTATTAATTTAAATATTTGAATGTTTTATCTAATTATATGAAGTTTCTAAAAGCATTTGTACTAACTTACCACTATTCTCACTCTTGTCTCCTTGTGAAAAGAGTATGGTCTGTCTCTGTACAATTACAGCTGGAAAATAAAAGATCTCTAGGTCTGTTTAGACTAGACTAAACTCTAAATCTAAGTCTAAATTGTTAAATTCTCATTTTCAAATATTTAGGCTTTCTAGTTACACCAGCATTTCCATAATACCTTGTGGAGGGATAGAATGTAGGAAAACAAAGATAGTGCAGAAGGTAGTCTCACACCTGAGGAGCTGCAGCTGTACTAATCACCAAGATTGGGCAGGCCTGCCCTTAGTAGGCCACAGCTGTGTCCAATGGGAACACAAGTGCTACAAAAGAGTGGGTTAGCTGGTTGAGGAGAGAGTTGGAGTTTGTTGGCTGTACTGTGAAGAAGAAGGAGTCAGTGCTGTGAGGAACTGTCCATGAGAAATCACCAAGAAGGTATACAGCTTTTGCAATAAGATGGCAACAGTTGGTAAGCTTGACGTGATCTCATGGTAATTTGGGTACAGAACTGTAGAGAGAGCAGTAAGGACGTGTTTCTGACATGGTCCTGCAGTGGTTTGGGAAAAAGTACTTAAATATTAAGTGATGTGATCCTAAGGTGATTCAGAAAGATGACTGCAGACCTAAGAGAAATAAGATGGTGGAGTCAGGCAGCCTGAGAGCCTAAAAATCCAGATGAGTTATAGCCAAGCAGACCTGAGCACCTAGAAGTCTAGACAATGTATGAGGCACCACTCCCAAGAAGAAGAGTGCTGTATATGAAGAGTGGATGCTACACACTTTGCTTTTTTGGTGCTTTGGAGCAAGCCCCCTGCCAAGGTATGGCTGCAGTCCAGAGGGGACCCAGGACTGTGCCAGATTCCCCCTGAATGGCAGTGTGTGCAGCAGGACACAAGTTGTGTGGTAGAAGAGGCAAATGGCATGGCCACAGCAGCAGCCGGTGCCTCAGCAATAGCATGGCCCCTGAGGAGTACAGGGGAAGGTTTGCTAAGTCACTGCTATGTGAGCTCTGTAACAAAAGCAACATCGAGCTCTGAGAGGCAGAGTCAGACCTGCACAGGCAATGTGTAAGAGAAGCCCTCTAAAACTGTATGGTGGCCATCTCCACAGTAACCTGATGTGATTTGGGATTGGGCTGTGGGGCAAGGTGCCCAGTGATGGGAGATGGAGCCCCGTGAAGCATTGAGAGCAGAAGGGAATGCTGCCTGGTCCGCACCTGACAGATTTTGACACCTGGGGCACAGGTGACCCACTGGGGACACAATGGGAAATAACATATCAAGTGAAGAACAGATGGTTTCATCTACATGGAAAACAGAGCAGGGCAAGA
Source organism: Melospiza melodia melodia (assembly GCF_035770615.1). Lineage (NCBI taxonomy): Eukaryota > Metazoa > Chordata > Aves > Passeriformes > Passerellidae > Melospiza > Melospiza melodia. The sequence goes on from NC_086226.1 coordinate 48,690,586, forward strand.
GAGACTTGCAGTTACCAGCTAATAGAACAAAGAACTTGAAAAGGAAGAAGAGAATTATTAAAACAGCAGTTGGAGCTGGAGACAGAGTAGCTCTATCATTCAGTATGGTGTATTTGTTTGCTGATGAAACATGTGTGTTTTGTTTGTGAATTGCAACTATTAATCTTTGATTTGGTATAAGTATAAAAGTTTTTATTCCATAAGCATAAAGTACACTCTACAGATACTGGATCGATGTTGTTCAAGTTGTATAGCTATTGATAAAATTATGCAACTCTTGATTTGCTAGTAGCCTAAAATATAGCCTTTAACTTATTCTTGTGAGTTGCCTTATAAAATTGTACAGCTATTGATATTGTCAATATTTTAGAAGTGTAAGTATAAGGGTTTCTGATGATATGTAATGTAAGTTGGGTAATGAATCAAGGTCAGCACACAGATGTGTTCTGAAGTTAAATGGAAATTATGCAAAAGATGTTCGTACTGGGTTTACTATCTTTTGCAAAGGGCCCTGCAAAAGATAGTAAAACAACATTAGTTTATAAAAAGCCTTAGGTTGATGTTCTAGACTGTGAAAAGCAAAACTAAATCAGAATTTAGAAACATATGTTCTTGCTGTGACTGTTGCCTGAACATTTGCATACTGTTAGTCCTAAGTGAGATATGTGAATATGTTATATCAATTCACTCAAACATATCTTTCCAGAGGTGTTGCAACTTTGTAATTAAAAGAAAAGGGGGAATTGTGGGGGATAGAATGTAAGAAAATAGTGCACAAGGTAGTCTCACACCTGGGGAGTTGCAGCTGTACTAATCATAAAAGATTAAGAACAGGCCTGCCTTTAATAGGGCACAGCTGTGTCCAATTGGAATATGAGTCCTACAAAAGAGTGGGTTAGCTGGTGGAGGAGAGAGCTGGAGATAGTTGGGTGTGATGTGAAGAAGGAGTCAGTGCTGTGAGGAGCTGGCCATGAGAAATCACCAAGAAGGTGTGGGAGATTTACAATAAGATGACAACAATACCTTAAATAAATTCACTATTTGCCCAGAATATCAGTTTGTTTTTCCATTACCACAGCCTTTGTGACTATGAAATTGTATGTAAGGATTATTTTGCATTGAAAATCATAAAAACAATCTAATTCTCACTAATTAACACTGCAAAAGATCTATATTTTTAACTAATATTTGTGAAATATTTAGCTGGATGGCCCCAAATAAAAGCTGGCTTTCATACTGTTACTATCTATAAGAAGAACAAATTAGTGTTTTACACACCTTTCCAATTATTTTTTAAATTACTTTAAAAATAATAGCAATTTAATATAAATTTACCCTCCTAATGCCTTGTTCTAATGCTACAATGAGAGCATGTAATGTCAAGATGTTTAGATTCAGCCAGATTGCTTGTACTTTTCTGTAGTTTTAGAAAGCTGCACACGATAGAGGAGAAACATTTAAAGTGGGTATTGGTCAGCAGTTTCTCTGAGCAAACTCAGTGAGTTTTGTGTTCTTGTAATTACTGAAACATAAAGAATTTATTGAATCTGGTTATGATATTTAAAAGAAAATGATATATTCACACATTCAAAATAACCTCACATTTAAAGCTACTGATAATCAACTTTCCAGCTTAGGAAGGGTGTTGAGATAGTCAAATGCGTCTGAAGACGGGCAGAAAGACTGATGAAGAGTGTAGAACACAGGTGCTATGAGGCATGCCTGAGGGCACTGGGGTTGTTTAACATGGAGAGGAGGAGGCTCAGGGGTGACCTTATTACTCTATGATTGCCTGAAAGGAGGCTGTAGCCAGCTGAGGGTCAGTGTCTTTTCCCAGGTAACCACTGGCTGAATGAGAGGACAGAGTCTTAAGCTGCACCAGGGGAAGTTTAGACACGGCATTAGGAAAAATTCATCACAGAGTGATTGGGCATTGGGGTGGTCTGCCCAGGGAAGTGGTGGAGTCACTGTTCCTGGAGGTTCTTTAAGAAAAGACTGGATGTGGCACTTAGTGCTGTGGTTTAGTTGACAAGGTGGTGGCTGGTCATAGGTTAGACTTGATGATCTCAAAGTCTTTTTCAGTCTAGTTAATTCTATGATTCTGTGATATCTGTCAGCATTTTCACCTCCCAAAATAAGCATCTAATCACTTATCAAGATTACTGCACCTTCATCACTGACTTCTTATACTTTTGATAAAGTCCAAACCACATGATAAAAACTATAAGTATGTTTAAGAAGTGTATAAAATTCTAGTTCCTGTGTGACTGCGGGTAAACCCTAACTCAGCCCTTTTAAGCGTTGCTCCATCCAGCTTAGCATAGTCCTCCATTCTGTTATGTTGGTGTTCTGTGCATGTAGATTTAATGATGAACATAGACAGAAATCAAGCAACAGCTGCTCCACAAACCTGCAACTTCACTATTAAGTGGACTATTCCGCTAGTTGTTCCAAAGAATAGTAGAGAGACAAAGCATATAAATTTCCTATTAAATCTCAGAGGAATTTATTTCTTAGTCTTTTTTTCCCCATCTTGAACTGGCAGAGTACTCAATGTGTCTTCCTCATCCAGTCAAGATAAAAAACTTTGGTATGCAATCAGAGGGCTCAACCAAAATCAGATAACATTCCCTACACTGGACATTTTTAGAGATACAGCTGGAAATATTGTTTAAAATGTATCCTTTCCCAGATTTTGAGGAAGAAAGCATCTAAAATATAATAAATAAATCTGTTTTAAGGTTACAGATTGATGTTTAAAAGATATAAAAAACAGTATGTCAGTCTGTCTTAAATAGCTTAGGACGTGTTCCCTTGGAAATTTTATTACATTTTAAAGTTCTATCTTGTTGTCTTTCTGTGCTTTAAGGACACGACTTGTGAATATTCATGTATACTGTTCCCTGACTATCAGCTTTTTAGCATGTTCATTTTTAATGGAATTGCACTCCATTTCATGGTGTGTTTGGGCAGTTGTAGATTAAAAAACTCATCCAAGAAGTGTCAAAACAACTTCATCAGATGTGATGGCAGGAGAGGGTTTGTTGTTTTTCTGTGCTCATGTACACACTGTGGTGCAGGATGTTTCTACTGTCAGAGTCATAACACAGCAGTTCTGATGCCATAACTAGGGCTATTTACACCTGACTTTGAAAAACCATGTCTGCTGTTAAATTTGCATTGTATAGCTGTTATGTCATTGCAATGAAATTTGTTTTTGAAATTATCCTGTGTCATCCCCATTCCCTTTCAGTGCATCACTATAGAGTGTTAAAAAAACAGCCAAATTGCTCAGTATATCAACCTACTAAAAATACCAGTCCAAGCAGCCAAATTGTGTGGTATATTTAATTATAAATCCATAACAGATATCCATAGACATCTATAGCAGATATATATATATGTATTATATTTAATTACAATCAAAATAAAGATTCTTAAAATATATTCCATTATTATTAGCAAGATGCAAGGACAATAACATAGTTGTTTTAAAAGAAAAAAAGGGCAAAGGAAATAAGTACTTGCACAAAATTATGTTTTCTTACACCACAAGTGGCATTTAATTTTTTTATGTGACTTGTAATTTTTTACCTTAAATACTACACTTAATATTTAAAAATATTATTTTACCAGTAGATGTCAGTGTAACCATTGAACTCAACTATAAGAGAATATATTCTTCATATTCACTACTGCAGACAAATAAAAGCATACTAATGAAAGTTACATCATGAAAAAGTGTGATGGTTTGGGAAAATACTGAGTCTGTTTTTCTTACAACGTTTCATTTATAGCTTCAGAAGCTTGAAGGGATCTTTTGTTCAAAAAACGTCAGATGCATCTTCTTTACTTTCTGAACAGCAACCCTAATTCTCTAATTTTCCTTTTTTTCTCCTCAAAACCTATTGAATGTACATTAATATGTAGCATTAACAGAAATAGATATTGGGACTTGACTTTTTCCAAACACAACCTAGGATTATCCATCCAAAGGCACAGCTACAATTTATTAAAGATACGTGCGGTTTTCTCTGATCTTTCCAGGTAGAGTCCAGAGCTGAGTGAACTGCATGGTGGCTAATATAGTTAGTTAATTTGGCAGGTAAGTTTAGAATATCATTAAAAATTAAAATAGCTTATCATGCTGTTCTTCCTTGTTTTAAGTTTTCAAATGCCAAGACTGTGATTCTCTATTTTTTCCTGCAATAGCTGATGCTAGTCATGATACTTTTAGCAGACAATTTGATTCTTCATGATCATTTAGAGGTTCATGATGTCATTAACTGTTGACAGAGAAACACAAAACTCACTTCAAAGCCCATGGCAGAATGAAATCCATGAAGATGTCTACCTGAAACCAAAGAAGGAAAAGCAGAGAGAAGAAAAAATATTAACAGTTAAATAGTTAGACCCTTAAAGTAACTACTACAAGATACTGTCAAGTAAAATAAAGCCATTATGAGTAAATTGTTCTACTTCTTTGGATTTTTAGAAACTTGTGTTAGAACTCCCACAATGGAATACAAAACAGAGCAAGTTGAAATGTAGATGTTTCATCGAGCTACATGCTCCCATCTCCCTGACTCCTGTTATCTGTGTCCTGTCTGTACACAAATATCAGTTTCTTGTAATGAGGTGGAATATTTTGTGAATTATTTGAGAAATGCACAATGCTGTATAAAGACACTAGGATAATCAGGAACAGGTCTATTATTGACTAACATCCTTCTTGGCTTTATGAATCATATATAGCTTAACATCTCTTCATCAAACTCAACAGACTGTATTATTTACAGTCTCCCCAGTTCTCCTGAAGGCCAATAGTCAGTCCCACATTGCTGATCGCTACCAGACAGCTGACATTAAGATTTATAAAGTACATAATATGCAGCTTGGGATGAATATGCTTCAGTGAAAATAAGTTCTCTGATTGGATATGTGAACAAGAAAGAGATGAAATCAGGCACCCAAGACACTCTAGTTAGTACACAGCCTGGAAAATGAAGTTAGGATTAAAGTAAAGAATACTCTGTATGAAGGCACTAGTCTCTTAAAATCATCAGACCTGTGAAAGCAAATGGGACATAATATACAATACTGTAGAGCCTTTCACCCATTTCTCCAGTACTTCTATCAATCACACAGCAATACTACATGAGAAGGGCTCCTCCCTGTGAAAGAGCAGCTTCCACTTGTTACTCTCTGAAGAGCTAAACTCAAATTAGTCAGTGATAGTTTGATAAAATTCAAGGAGAAATGTGATCCCTTCTGTACTAAAGTTGAAAAGAAAGACGCAGGTTTAGAACCATAGGCAGAAGATAAATTTCACACAATACTGCACAAGTACAGAGTTTTAGGGAGGGAAGGCTACATTTAATTAAGCACTATCAGTTTTTACTTAAAAATATCTTTAGAAACTGATAGGCGGCTGCCTGTTTTCAGTTGTCAGGCTATATAGGCATTCAGACTTTGCTAATATTTTCTGGATTAATGTTCATTTTGTGTTGCCTGCACTGTAAGAGTAAGATCAAGATCTTCATGCTATTACATGTGCAAGATCTTTTGATATCTTTCATAACCTTTAGTGGCTTTAATACCCCTTTGGTGGCTTGATCTCAACACTAGGTATGAAAATTTATCCCGGTAGAGAAATCATAAATTTCCATGATAATATCATACCCATCTAAGATCTCACAGTCACATGTTTCCCTTGGTCACTGCTGAAATAATGCTTTCCTTGATGCACCCTATCTGACCCAAAGATAGCTGTCCTGAGCATAGTCCTTAGAGGCACCTTTCCAGACACATGTGAGCTGAGCTCAAACCACAGCCTTTGAAGTACCTGCTCAGCTGCTGACGAGTATCAAGATGCTATGCTGTGAAAAATGATAGCTCACCAGATGGTAGCATCACTTTAACAATGTGTGCAAGTTGGTTCCTTCATCTCGCTTATTTCTTTCTAGGAACTCAGCAAGTACCCATAGCAACCTAGCATAGTAATTCTTCACTGCCCTAAGATAGCAAGATTCTTCAATTTATATAGCTTTGCAATGAATACTTGACATAATTTGATGAGATATGCACCACTGATAGCTTATTCAAAGGCTAAGCTAAGCAGGAATGGATGGCTCTGCGCCTTACCCTCTATATTACTTGGTGGTGTTGCAAAAAGTAAAGGAACTGAGAAGTAGCATAAGGAAGGTAACAGCTCTTCAATTTCTTTTTCCTTCTGAAGACTGATATATCACTGCATTTACTGAAGAGGATCTTAAAGTGAGATTTATCAGAGAAATCCACAAATGGAATACAAAAGGCAGTCTGTCCTAATAAAGCTCTTCATAGCAACAGACATAAATGTGCCATCTGGTGTCAACAGTGGTTTTCCAATTATTTGCCTCAGTGATACAGTGGTAGAGGCAATACTTGCTTGGTACTGTTATAACAGTTCCAAGGGGGAAGTGGGTCAGAGACAGAGACAGCACACACCAGAGGATTCTCATGTGACAGCAGCAATCTTTATTTTTCCAACCTAATTTATATAGGGGGTTTGAAACACCCTGGTCTAAACCACTGATTGGTCTGATCTCCTCACAGCCCAGGTTCCTGGCCAGTGAGATGTCTGCAGCTTAGGCAAGAACAAGTGGGTGAGATCCTTGTGTAGATTTGAATCCAACCTGGATTTGAATCCCCACCTCATATGAGGACCTGTTTTACCTCTAGGCTGGCTGACGTTGAAGGTCTAATAGAGAGTTACTGACTGATAAGTACAGATACAACCAAATTTATTTGGCAGTTACAAGCTAGCTGCAATCGTGACAGGTACTAGGAGGAAGGCACTGCAGTTCAATTCCATAAAGCATCTAGGTACCAAATTCCTAGGCCCAAAGCTTTCTTTGCTTAGGTCTTCAACACTTAGGACCAACTAAGGGGGTCCCAGTGCCCTGAGCTGGAGGACCATTACTGTGAAAAAGATAAGCACACTTAGGCCCTGTGCAGGATCTGCTGTTCCAGCTGGATCCCTCTAAGTCCATGGGGGCTTGTGGGACTCATCTGAGAATACTGAAACTTCTGGCCAGTGTCATTGCAAGGTCTTTCTCAATGATTTTTGAATAATCTTGGACTCTGGAGAGATGCCAGTTGACTGAAAGCTGGCTAACGTTGTCCCAGTTTTCAAGAAGGGCAAGAAGGACCATTCTGGAAACTACAGGCCTGTCAGTCTCATTTCAATGCTTGGTAAAATTATGGAGAAGATTATTCTTCTGGGATTCATTAGAAAACACCTGAAGGACAGGCGAGTATTGATCAGAGCCAGCATGGCTTCATGAAAGGAAAGTCCTGCTTGTCAAATCTAATTTCCTTTTATGACAAAGTAACATATCTAGCTAATCAAGGAGAGCCAGAATAAGTAATCTTTTAGGATTTCAGTAAAGCTTTCAATACTTTCACAGTATCCTCCTGGAAGAACATGTTGTGTGCACAGCACAACAAACACCTCGTGAAACGGGTGAGCAACTGGCTCATGGGTTGGGCACAGGGGATTTCAGTGAATGGGGTGACAGCAGACTGGTGACCTGTCACTATTGGGGTTCCAAAGGGCTCCACCCTTGGCTCTGTGCTCTTTAACATCTTCAAAAATGATTTGTATGCAGGACTTGAGAGGATACTGAGTTTGAGTTTGCCAATGACTCCGAACTGAGAGGAGCTGTCTGACTCTCAAAGGCAGAAAGGCCCTGCAGAGACACCTTCATAAATTCAAGGGCTGAGCAAACCTCAATGACATATTGTTTAGAAAAGAGAGTGCCAGATTCTGTACCACTCATAGGGCAACCCTGGATGTATGGACAGACGGGGGATGAGAGGCTAGAAAGCAGGGCTGGAAAGGGACCTGGGGGTCCTGGTTTATGGCAAGTTGAACATGGGTCAGCAGTGCAGCCAGGAGGGCCAACCCTGCCCTGGGGGGCATCAGGCCCAGCATCACAGCTGGGCAAGGGAGGAGGGGATTGTCCTGCTCTGCTCTGAGCTGGGGCAGCCTCACCTCCCGTGCTGGGGGCTGGTATGGGCATGGCAATATAAGAAAGACATTAAATTACTAGAGCGTGTCCAAAGGAGGGCAATGAGGATGGTGAAGGGCCTTGAGGGGAAGCTGTATGAGGAGTGGTGGAGGTCACTTGGTCTTTTCAGCTTGGAGAAGACTGAGGAGAGATCTCACTACAGTCTAAAAATTCCTTGTAAGGTGAAGAGGAAGGATAGGCAATGATCTTTTCTCTGTGGTGACCAGTGATAGAACCTGAGGAAATGGCCTGAAGTTGTGTCAGGGGAGGTTTATGTTGAATATCAGGAAAAGATTCTTCATCCAGAGGGTGGTTGAATACTGGAATGGACTCCCAAGGGGGCTCCCCTCTTTCATGGGGGAAAGAGTTCAAGAACAGTTTGGGCATAATTTTCAGATTCACAGTGAGATTCTGATGGTTGTCCTGTACAGGGCCAGTAGTTGGACTTTGACAACCTTTGTAAGTCCCTTCCAACTCAGGATAATTTATGATTCTATTATTCTAACAGTTTGGTGAATTACGCACTAGCCTTTATTCAGGGCAACAGAAGAAAAGCCATGTCCTCTGACAAAAGCATAAGGACAAACAAATTGATAGTAAATACAATGTGGAACTTGTCCTGTTGCAGCCTCCTGGTTTTATTTCTTTTCTAGCCAGTACCAGATGCTGAACTAATAAAGATTGGCACATGCAAGAGTGAGCAAGCTTAGCTTGGTCAAAGTTCAGCGTTCACAGTTTCCTCTCATTCTCCATAGTGGTGCCTTCAGGACTGCAGTGCTATGGTCCCAACAGCTTGGCATCAACCAAAGGTACAAACACTTTAAAATACTTAGAATTAAACATACTGAAAGTATGCATCATGAAAGTAATAGAATTGCATATGAGTGTGCATTGATGGAAGTAATAAGATGAGTTTGGCTGTTCATGTTGGCCAGACCCATTAAGCAAATACATAAAAAGAAAAAAAATACACATCATCTGACTTGAAACGCAGATTTATGTAGTTCACATCCATGGTAGAGCCAGTTCAGTATTTTAATTCACAAAAACATGAATAAAACATATTTTTAAAAGACAGAAAGTAGAGTCTTCATATAATTTTGACAAAAAGAGGTTTTTAGAATAGAAAGTTACTGACTGGTAAGTACAGATACAACCAAACATTGAAGGCATTTGGAAACCTAGCCCAGATGCAAATTTTGTCTTTGTGTCTGTAATGATCTAACTCAAAAGTGAGAAATGAACCTCACAAAGTCTGGAGGCAAGGCAGTAATAGAAATCTGGGTGTGAATTCTGGGATTCTGATATGTGTCTTCACATACATACTACTTTTGAGGGCACCCCCATCTTAATGTAAATGATGAATTCCTAAAATGTGTACCATATGATTTGCAGAATAACAATGTCCCAGTTTTGCATAAATTAAACAGCAGATCCTGACAACTAAGCTTTCCCATTTACATTATGCCTCAGTTCCAAATCCATGGGATATAAATGAGAGCAGCATATGGTCCAGAATGGGAAAGCTGTGGGACTTTCATGTATGCACCATGGGAGCAAATGGCTGTCCCACAGATGGTGCAGTATTCAGCTGCATCTCCTGTATGATGGATGCCAGCGCACAGGAGGATGAAGCCATGAGTAGCCTCTAGAGGTCCCCAATGGCAGGCATGCCTAGAACAGATGCTAGAGCTACACAAAGGGTTTGCAAGGGTAGATCTTTTTAAATCTTGGCTTTCTGTTTCAGTGCTTGTCTGTATGTGGACATTTATGGCATAGCTGAATGATCTTTCCATAAAGCTGTACTATAGTTAGAATTTCTCTGTGACAGCAATAATAATAAAAATAATTTTATTTCAGATTAATCACTTCAGTTTTTACACAAGCAGTGCAGGGAACAGACACACTTTTTGGGTTTTTTTTAAACCCTCTTGGCCTGGGGCTGTGAAAAGAAATTCGTAAAGCAGAACAGATGATAAAGAAAGGTCTGAGATGCTACTTCAATATTCCACAGACTTCCATAGGCTCAAATTATATACAATGCCATAAACATTGACAGAGGTGAATATTGAGACACAGCCAACAGGGACAATATCACTGATAGGAAAGTCAGAAAAATCTTTATGTGAAAAATAATTCAGTCCACTGTTATATTTTTAAATATCGGGTTCAGTTATGTGGAGAAGATATTGAAAAGAAAAAGAAATTTCATTTCAAAAACTGCTCTGTATTTACCTGTGAATCCATAGCCAGCTGTAAACAATAAAAAAGTTAGCCCACAGGGATCCTAGCAGACTGGTGTGTGCCCCATCAGCTATAATCAAAACACGCATATAATGCAGCAGAAAATTGTCACAACAAACAAATAAGAAAATAGTTGTGCAAAATGACACTGAACTTAGTGAAGCAAGGCACTGTGAGCATACAAAACTCCTCTCCCTGGTCTTCTTCCCACAGCTAACCATATCTCTCACACCCTGCCTGCCCTGCATGCGCTTTCCTCCTCACCCCTCTCCCATTTCCTCCTCCTACAGCCGTGCTCCTTTGCCCTCCAGATGCTTTCATGAATACTTTATAGTGTTGCTGGCATCAGGATTCTTACCACAGACTGGGAACTTGATATCCTTTTGAAATTGCCTACCTGGGCAGCAAGGGACAGAGTTCCATATGAGTTTTGGAGAAAGCAAGTGGTGGGAGCTAGGCAGGAACAGAAAGATAATTCTCTATTATCAGGATGAGGATTTATGGATCAGAGCCTGGCAAGCAGAAAAGAGAGCAGACACATGCTAAAGTAGGCACGGGTACAGAGATGTGGCAGCAGCAGACTGTGTGGTTAACTCCATATAGTGGGCATGATACTGTTGGGGGATGCTCCCTGCTGACTCTGCTTCAGACCCCAAAATCTTCTCCCACATGCTTCACATGAAATATGTCTCCTCACAGTTTTGTCTCCTTACCCTTTTTTCCCCTCCTTCTACAAAACAGTTTTCTTTCATAACAGAATTAGAGTCAGCAAACTTCCTTATAAGAATTCACTTCAGCCCTTCAAAAAGCTGTGCTAGCATTTTCTAAGGACAAGGGTCAAGAAAGAGCAGGGATAGATCAGGAGATTTTTTGCCCGTGTCCAGGTGTAGCTAAAATCCCAGCTCATCCATTGGGCAAATAAGAAGAATATGATGGATAGATGGAAAATTTTATAAAATCTTGCTATGTTTGAGATCACAGAACAGATGTGGATCTCAGATCTATCTCTAGCAGGTTCACTGCACTGTGGGAATCTAAAGAAAAGAGGTTTTTCTGTGTGGTCATTCTGTAAATCAAGGACAGACAGTATGTATGTTATAAAAGCTCAATCCCTGAATTCCACCCCCCCACCCCACTCCCTCCCTCCCCTCCTTGTCTTTCCTTTATCTATTTCTTTGATATATTTTTTTTCCAATATGTGTTTAGAGTTAGTTTTATTAAGGACATTCGGCTTCATCCTACTTTTCTGTTCCAGACATCTGGCAGATTTTTTTATTCTAATTTGCTTTTTTCCCTCTTAAATAGTGGGAAAAAAGCCTTTTCTCAGCCTTTCACTAGTCTTTTCTTCAAAGTGTTTTGAGATTTTTCAGTATTCTTCTTTTCTGTGAAGACCTTTCCCCCATTTCAATTCCATTTTTGAGAGGGGATTAGTTCAATCTCTCTCCTTCTACCTTTCACTTTTTCGTCCTGAAAGTCTCACTATATTTGGAATTAAAAAGCCCTTCTTTCACAGATTGCCATTATTGAAAACAATGCATCTACAGAGACTGAAAATTACAGTCATTTGCCGGGTACAGAACTGTCATTGAGAAGCCATTTGGTCTTCAGCAGATCCATAAACACCCATACATACTATCTAAATAAGCACATGACGTGTATAATGTGATTTAGTGTTCCATATTTAAAAATTTCACAGCTAAATGTGAATGACAGTATAAAGTCAACTGCCCTCTCCACTTCCAAAGGTGTCCCATAGGGGACTAAATGAATTCCTAAGTATTTTTCTAAGAGTCAGTGAAGTAGCACAAAAGCAAAATCTGGCAAAGAGTGTTCTGGTAGGCATCAAAGACCCATAAGAGATGTAAATTTGTGAAGTACAGTGAGAGTTAAAAATAAAAAAATATTGCGTGCATAACTGGTTACTATTTTTTTCCTAATTATATAATTTGAATTTATATTCTTATTTTTTATTGCTACATTTACTCAGTAGAATCTTCCACTCACAAAGTTATACACACAATGCCTGACAAGTTGTATTTGATACAGGTAGGGTCATGAGTCAATTTACTTAAACATTTAATCATTAGATCAAGTTTCACTTTAAAAAAAAAAAAGGATGAAAGGCTAACTAGATTTCTAGGCACTCACAATAAATTTCCAAATGAAAAATGCATAATCTTCTCAGTTACAATAGTATAGATCAAAATTATGACCCTTTTCTTCTACCAGTTTAATTGAGAAGGCAATTAATCTTAGTAATTTTTTTTTCCATTTCTTTTTTTTCAATGTAAGATCACCTAAAGTTTGATAACTTTAGTAAAGCCAGGACAAGCAACTTATTTCTTAATATAGAAAATGTCCTCTAGTAGCTAAAACACAATAGAAAAAAAATCCTTCATCATGAAAATGTAGCAAATCAGCTCACTGCATTTAAAGCCCCAAAGTTTAAATTTGGCCTGCTTATCAACATCCAAGTGAGTAATGGAGGAGTTTTATTTGGAAATACATTTGGAAAGCATTCAACCCAGTTTTGGCAGCAATAATTTCACTGTAGTTTGGGGAGAATTTCACCTTCTCAGAATGTGCAATTTGCTGACATTAACACAGAAGTAATCTACCAGAATCTTGTGATCTTGTTCTTAAACACATTCAATGAGCATTTTGGGAAGAGTCACTAAAAGGACACACAGTATCTCTTCTGTTTTGCACGTAGTTTATTATCTTTGGTCTCAAATGCAGAATGTCAAAGTCTTAAGAAGGACTTTTCAATCAAGGAAGTATTTTTTCGCAATTGTAATACAGAGACGACAGCATTTGGAGTTGAATTTACAATTTACTCACTGCTGCCTCTCTCACTGTAATTAATGTGGTCAGAAACAACTTCCAAAAATAATTTCATCTCATATAATTTTTTTTTCCACACACTTACACCAGCTCTTAAACTTCATTTTCTTTTATTTACCAGAAACTTAAAGAAAAACTATTTTTGATTGTATTTAATTGTCTCAGTCAAAGAATCACAGGATCACAGAATGCTTTGGGTTAGAAGGGACCTTAAAGGTCACCTAGTTCCAACATCTGTGCTGTGGTCAGAGGCACCTTCCAGTAGAAGGATCTTGGAAGCAAATTGTGGCTGAGGCTAGCCAGCACCCCTAGAGAGGGCCCAGTCCCACCTCTCCGTATTAGAGGCAGAGATAGCTGCAGCACATTGCTCAGGAGTATGTCCAGTAGGGTTTGATTATCTCCAAAGACAGAGACGCCACAGCCTTTGTGGGCTCTTCATCAGCGTTCAACTGAGATTGTCATAAGGAAAAAAAAAAAAAAGTTTTTTTAAAACTTATATTTAAGCAGTATTTACAGCATTTCAGTTCAGTTTGTACCCATCACTTCTCATCCTGTCACTGATCAAAACTGAGAACAGTCTGTCTCCATCTTCTTTAGTGCCCCATCACACATTATATACATAGATTAGTGTCTCCTGACTATTCCTTAGGGCAGAGAGTTTCAGAAGTTTCAGCCTGTTTTCATATGATAGATGCATCAGTACAGCAAATTTTTAGTGACCTTTCACTGTAATTTCCATAGTATGTCTTTTTTTTTTCTTGTACAGGAAAGCCCAGCACTGGATCCAGCATTCCAGGGATGGTCTCACAATGCTGACTGGAGAGAAAGGATCACATCACTTGGCCTGTTTGTTACACTTTTTCTAAAGAAGTTCCAGACACTGTCGGATTTCCACATGGGAGGGCACACTGCTGACTCATGGTCAGCATAGTGTCTACCAGGACCCCCTTCTGCAAAGCTACCTTCCAGCTAGTTGGCTCCCAGTCTTTATTGCTGAATGGAATTGTTCCTTACCAGATAAAGACTTTGCTTTTCACCCTTTTAAATTCGTGGAGTTCCTTGAATTCCACTTCTGCAGTGAAGTTTCCAGGTCTCTCTGAATGGCAGCAAGGACAACTGATGTAATTAGCCATGCCTCCTGGTTTTGTATCTTCAGTAAATACTCTGAGTGTGCACCATGTCCCACCATTAAGATCATTAAAACAGGTATTAAACAGTGTTGGATCAGCTACTGACTCCTGTAGGAAACCTGTAGAGATTATCCTCCAGCTGGAGCTCCTGCTGCCTTTACATCTCTTTGTCTAGTAAAGAGATTTTGACAGCTTTCAATTCACCTCACTGTGCATTTATCTAGCCCCTACCTCCTGAGTTTGTCAGCATTTTCTGTGATAGGGGAAAAACCCTTGTTAAATCAAGCTAAATAGCATCTACTTCTTCCCCCACCCCAGCCCTTGTCCATAAAGCACTTTTTATCATTGTAGAGGACTACAAGAATGGTCAGACATGATCTCACTTTATATATCCAAATGGATTTCTTGAAATACTCTGCTTATCCTCAATATGCTTTGAAAAAGTTTTCAGGGTTTTTAGTACACAATCATCTCAGAGATTAAGGTGAGACTGAGCAGTGTTTCTCCAGATGCTCCTTCTTGCCCTTCTTGAAGACAGGAGTGATATTTATTTTCTTCCTATCATCAGGGATCTCTCCTGATCACCATGACCTTGGAGAGACAACCAAGAGTCATTACACAATGACCTGGGCCAGCTCTCTCAGCAACCATAGGTACATTTTGTGAGGTTCCAGAACCTGTGTATGCCCAATTCACTTAACTGTACCCTAGCCAGAACCCCCTCCAGCAAGAGTAAATTTTCTTTGCTCTACATTTATGTTTGTTGGTTTAAACTGACTGTTGCACAAATTTTAAAATATTTTTCAGAAGGGATTTTATCAAATGTTTCAGGAATTTTAATAATCACCTAGACACAACACCTCCGCATCACTACTTGAAAAATTGACACTAAAACTTAGTAGTACTACTTTGCAATTTTTGGACAGAAAAGTTAAGAAGACTATTTTTTGGGGAGGAGTAGGAAGAGGCAAGTTGGCTGACTGTTAAAAGTTTTGAGAAAACTAATAGCCTAAAATGTCCTTCATGTGGAATTTAAATCAATTAAATCAGAATGCAGTACTGAACAAATTTGAATCAGTGACCTTTATGAAATGGACTTTTCTCAGATCTCCAAGATGGGCAAAAAACTGTTAAATATCCAAGCTGGACCCACAACAAGACTGTCCAAGTGAAATGAAATGCAAATGGAATTCTTTTTGAAAGCTGTACCTCCAGGAGCAGGTCAATACAGAGTCATGAATGTGTGTTGATCTGGCTCACATCCACACAAGAAGAGCTTACTTGGGACAAAGAAGACAGTGGATACTGTCATCAAAATATCATCTTCTGCCAATACTAAGATTTTTTTCTACAGAAACAGGGCTTATTTTGAGAAAAATAATTGTCTTTTAAATATAAGAACTTGCCTAAGACAAGATAAAAAAATGAGTGCCCCAAGCTTGAAGAGTATGAAAAATCCTATCCCAAAAAAGAACAAAACATAATATGTAGAGCTTATAACAATAAAGCTTCCAATAAAACAAAACTTGTGTACATCTGTTAGTGCCATAGGCATTATCCAATGTGCAATGCAGAACCATCACATTTATGCCAGACATGAAATAAAACTAGATGAATCTCTGAAAGTACAGGCGAAGATGAAGGATTAGATGTAACTTCACTGTCTGGATCAATCTCTGTTCTTTCTTTGCATTTAAGCACACCACTAACTGCCATATGATCTGTAGCTCAAAGTAAAATGAACAGTAAAAAAGTTTGATCCATACCAGCTGCCAATGAGTTGGTTTTATGCCAACATTAGTAGGATGTGCAGGAGCTGTGTTGGGATTTAGAGGCTCTGCAAAAATATCTGCATGCTGAAAACATCAGCTCTATGGAGTTATCTGTTTCTGCTGGGTGTTACCTGTCCGGAAACAAATGCTCACCACCCAGAAATGTACTTCACTTTGATACAATTCAGGAAGGAATGTTCTTTGGGGAGAAGGAAAGACGGAAATGATCTGGGAAACAATGATAAATGTTGAAATCAACCATCAAATCTACATACTTATAAATATACTCAGTGTGAGATCAGGAAACAGGAAATGTGCATAGTGTTTATTACCCACACACAGCAGTGAGACCAGCTGCCTACATGTCCTGGAGTGATCAGGATAATCCTGTAATTAACAGTGCACTTCAATAGGGAAAAAAAAAATCTAGTAATCTCATTCTTGATGATGGATGTGTGGAGGAAGAGGGCAGCAAAGAGCATTTGAAGATCACTGTTAGGAATTTCTGAGGAGCTGATTCCATGCTGTGTTCACAGTGCAGTTTTCCTGCACACAAGCACATCCTCGAGCAGTTCAGATACCTTCTAGAGGTCCTGTGTCAGGACATCCTGTTTCTTAACAGCAGATATACAAGCTGTATTTCTCTTAGAAGCCAAGATATGCTACTATAGAATGTAACACTAGACCTAATTCTACTAGTACCTGGTGCCAACAGAGACATACAAGTATGATAGAGATATAAAATTATGATTAACTCTTTAAAATACTATTTTTATGCTACCACTCCTCACCATGAATAGAAAAGGATTTCTGAGATCTCAATAGCCAAAATGATGGAGATCACTATAAGGGGAGATCCTTTTTGTAGGGATGGCCAATGCAGAATTCCTCTCTGGAAGACACAAAATTGCAAAACCATTTCATTTTTTTTAAAATGTGTAATGGATACTCTATTCATCCTCTATGCACTGCAACTTTCTTCAACTTTGAAATTCAATATAATGAGACAAGCCTTTTTAGAAAGCAGGATTAAATCTGCAGAACCACTAGCAGGTTATATCCTTTACTCCTTCATTCACACAGACAAAAATGTTGCCACTGAGAAACAGAACATCTTGGGGTTGACTGAGGACAAATTACTTCCACTGATTTTTGCTAGATATGAGAGTGAGAGTAGTTTGATGGCAGGACTGCATAAGGGAAGGCACCGGGTTCAATGATTCATGGCAAGTGAGCCATACCTGCAGTATTTTAAAGTGAAAAAAAACAGTTCATGCAAAAACTGTCATACCCATGCCTGGTTTTGCAAGGCTTTTTTTTGAGTTAGCCATCTCAAAACTCACATTTTGTAAAACATATAGTAGTAATGATTATTGATCTATCAGAGAGAACCACTACAAAACAGCCTCACTGACTAAGCCAAGCTGTGAAAATGAGCAGGAGGGATAACATTTCTGATTTTAGGCAGATATAGTCTTAATTCTCTCTCTACTTGGTTTTCACTTAACCCACGATGTTACCTGAGAAGAAGCACAGCCCAGCTCTTCTGATGCTGAACAGCAGAAGAGCTAGTGTAAAGATATAACGTCCAAAAAGCACAAATCCTACCTTTTTGGGGGTAAGACTGTCAAATATTGCGTTTTCCAGATACATTCCATGCATACAGTTAAAATCACTAAATGATATTTCACTTTGCTCTGACTGATAGTGGAAAACACAGAGGGCAACTTAAGTCTTTTGGGGCTCCCCTCTACTTCCTACATCCACAGAAGACATTACTTTTGCTGTTTATTCATCTGCCTTGATGCTGTATTTTGTTCCAGACTTGTGTTCATGATGTGAATGTCAAAATCATGTCATTATGACCAAAAAGCAAATGAACAGTGCACACATTCTCAGTGAAGTTTCACTTATATACTGTAATGGAGACATGAGCATTTAAAAATACTATGCTGTACTCTGCTCCAAGTGCCTGCTAGTGTAACAAGAGATGAAGTGTTAAAAATTTCTCCTTGTCCTTTCAAAAGTTCTGCTTTGTTTTTAAGCTTAAAACAGCCTCCAGCTCATCTATGTCTCCCAAAAGGGAGCTGTTTGCAAACAGCTCTTTTCTTTTATCGCTCTCTATAGCCCCGCCTGCACAGACCAGAGCCTTCATTCTCCCAGCCAAGCCAAATGGGTTGCAATTCCCCTTGGACTTCATCCACAAATCCCCTTAATTGGCAGGAGAGATTGCCATTGAGTGGTGTGAAGGACTCTTTCCTCCACAGGGGTTGATTGTGCTGCCTCCACAGGACTACCCGCACCTGCCAGCCGGCAGAGCAAGGAGCCAGCATTGGTCACCATCAGACATGAGCCTCCTGCCTAGTTAGAATACAATACTTTAAAGAGCATGTAGAAAACTACGTGGAGTGCACTTGAATATAGCACTATTTTTTTGTGACGAGCACTATTGCGCTTGGCACTCAAAATGAGCCAACCGTTGCAATACAATGTCCTTGGATGGACTGTGTGCACTAGATAGTGAGTATTTAATGGTACCTAAGCAGTGGTGTCATCAAGGGATTACAGCCAGAGTAAAAGCAAGGAGTAGGTGACAGTGTATCAGAGGTCAGCACTGTATCTTCCACGTGTATCACCCATGAGAGCATCCTTTGCAGTTCTCCCAGCTCCAGGATGGTAACTGCAGGAGAAAAGGTTTGTCCATAGAGGTATATATCCATGGGGAAAAGCAAGCCAGAGAAAAATGCTCGGTAGCATCACTTTCTGAACTGGAGGGTACTTACCAGCAGTGAATGTGAAGAGCCATGTGGTTTGGCAGCAGTCAGTTCTTGCTTTCAGGACCATAATGTTCAATGCACAATAGTAACTCTTTTCAAGCTGGTGCAGCTGTTCAGCTCCATCAAGCACCTACTGAGTTGAAGGGTAAGTGCTCTATTTGAACACTGAAGTCTCCATTTCGAAAGGCAAATGAATTTCCTGAAACCTGCAAAAGCCTTAGCAAGTCATGCAAATACCATACATGAGTTGGTCATGGTAATTTGAACACCTAATTTGGATACCCGTTTTTTCAATTAAAAAAAAAGAGGAACAAGAAAAAATCCCTGTATTCCATCTGTCTCTAACTAGCTAGCCATTTTCAGTCTGTTTGTAGGTCCACAATACAATGTGAGCTTGGAAGGCAAGTGGGCTAACCAGCTTTATAAGACTAAATAGAAACAAGCAAATACTTTGTAGAAAAACATTCATTTGGCAAATTTCTTAGTTTAGCCATTCACAAAAGTCCTGCAATCATATGCATTCTGGGAAAGTTTTTCCCAAATTCCTGTGTGCAATTCTTGCTTTGCACTTCACCTGCCAGAAAGTAGTTGGACCTCTATAACTTTAGCAATGTGAAATTCAAATTGTCCTGAGGAAGGTGAAGGGAGACGACCATCCGATTGATGAGCATCGAACTCTGATTTATTGATCCAGCTTACACACTTTTATAGTAGTGTTAATTAAGCTCATACATATTGCAAAACCTGAGCTCATCATTGGTTACAGATTACACGCCAACCCCTCCTTTGTTGTCAATACCTGTGGTTTCTTGTTGAGGCTAATACTTGTTTTTCTCATCCTGCTGCTGACTTGTTATTGACCATTCCCAAGGCCTCCATGTTTTTCACCACACTTTTCTCATCACTTAGCCAAGGACACGGCATTTACTGTTCAAGGGAAAAGCCTGAGAACTTGCTGCTCACAGCTCCCTTTTACTTTTTAACCAGCTGTATGTGATCATGGCCTTTCTATGAGCCATGTCTGAACAAAATTCTCCAACATTGTCCTGTTCAGGTTTTGTCAGAGGTGCAGGAATTACGCTGAAGAATATCAGCTAGCTCAACTCATCCTCCAAATTCTCCATTTAAACATATTACTGGATGGTGGAAGACTAGGGCTAGCCAGCTATTGCCGTCTTGAGTCTATGTGTTTGAATGGTTTCTAGCAAGACCACAGATCCTATTCACAGTGCAAGGGTTGTGACCCACTTTCAGCTGCCTTGCAATTCATGCAGTAATTGTGCTAATGTCTAGCTCAGCTGTGGATGGATAATGGAAAGGAACATCTCACCTGGCAGTCAGTACCCCTGCCAGTGGCCATCAAACATCGCTGCCTTAGGTGAATCTCCTGTAGCAGAGGGGTTGAACTAGATGATCTCCAGAGGTCTCTTCCAACACTAACTATTCTATGATATTGTGATGCTGCTCAAACCAATTCTTGGACTTTGATGAAGGAAGAGTTACATATTTTAAAAGTCATATCTACTGTTCATTCTTGCATTTTGCATGTTATGCCGCATAGTCGATGATGAATATGTTAAGTCCATCTGTGTTCAACCATCACAGAAAAGATTACACATTTGCAAGTTCAGTCTTTTTTGGTTACCTGGAGATACTCGCTTAAAATGTGTAGCTTTCAGCAATAATCTGATGCAAAAAATGAGCCAGGAGTGCAAACGGAAAGCAAGGTTAAGTTGAAAACCAATTTATGTGTAATGCCCGTGGATACAGGAGAAGAATGTTGGCCTTATCTCTCGTGACGACACACCATTCATTCTTGAAGCAGGAGTTAAAGCTCTCAGTTCTCAAATGATGGATATTAAAGCTTCTCTTCCATGTGTGAGCAAGCAAGAGCTCTTTAGGACAATTTGAAAATTAGCAGAATGCTGCTGAAGACTGTTGTCCTGTTTAACCACTCACCCCAGAAATATTATATGCAATGTAAGGTAATGTAAGGTCCCAAACAGGCTCATTGCACAAGAGAAAATTTTATCCAAAGACAATAGAAGTTATGAATGCTTGGAAGAAAAGTGCTGCTACATAGTTTGTTCTCTGGACTGGATGTAATTCTATAGAAATGTAGCAGACTTGCCAAGAGAAAATTAAGGAAATCAGTTTTAGTGGGGTATTTGTTTTGTTTAATTTTAAATTAGGGGACTGTCTACAATTCTATCATTCTATGAACATTATGTCTTAGCAAATTTTTCAGAAAAAAATTCAAGTTGGCGCAAGAGGTAACTTGAAAGATGAGGGTTCATTGTAAAATAGGATGTTAACTATAGAAAGAATTAGTTTCTAAATCTGATTTTACCAATGACACATGGTTTTATTTTTCTTTTACGATAATGACCCGTAGGAAAAAAAAGGTGGAAAGAAGCATGTGGTCACAAAATCTTCCCTTGACAATTCCCAGTGATACTACTTACAGTTCCACAAAAACAGTCTCCCTCCATCTGCACAATTCCGGTGATGCCAGTCA
Source organism: Melospiza melodia melodia (assembly GCF_035770615.1). Lineage (NCBI taxonomy): Eukaryota > Metazoa > Chordata > Aves > Passeriformes > Passerellidae > Melospiza > Melospiza melodia. The sequence goes on from NC_086226.1 coordinate 48,711,925, forward strand.
CAGCTTATACAATTCATACTCGAATCTACATTGTATATGTCCTCACTGAGAATTAGCTGTTAAGGAATTAAAAAGGAATGCAGAAACCTAGGTAGTAGAAAGGAGGGAACAGATTTAGAAATGCATCTCTATTACTGCAAAGGGAGGAAACTCCTTATAAATTGACCAAGCTCCTAGCTAGGGATTTCTGTTGTGCTTAAAACTCAAAAGAAGTTCACCTTTTTACACATCGGTAAGAAATTATGTATGACAACAACAATTCAGTTGAAAATCATGCGTAATACAATAAAAACAATAATTGTAAATCTCTCTCAAACTTCTGTTTTAATCGTCCCATTATTTCTGTCTTGTCCCAGTGTTGCGTTACTGCTCAGCCCATACTTACACATCCATGCAGTCTCTGATGAGGCCTTCAATCACATTTCAGGAGGCAACGCCCTAATCAGTGCTTTCTTCTTAAGATGAGAAGATTAAGATAAACAGTTCATTCACGAACACAGAGTAGTGCCAGTAGTGCCACAGTTTCCTTGCAGTTTGGGGGAAATAATACACTGCATTTGTCTCAAAGGTAAAATTCATCTTTATTAAAAACAATTGGGATTTTATTGAATATAAATCAAATATCACTTAAATAAAGCAGTTTGTCAGACTATTTCATATCATTTTCAGGCTATAATGTTTTGCAGCTACAGCTGTACTGTAGCTACAAACTACTGAAGATATTTGTATATATGATAAATTACCTTTATAATCTCATTATTAATATTTTATGAGCAGATACCCTGATTAACCTGGCAAAATTCCTTCTGCAACTTAATAATAACAGTAATTTTATGTAGTTGTATTTAATGTTGTATTTGTGTTTAATGTTGACTGAAATATGCAAGTTTCAGCCATCCATTCACACATTACCATCTGAAACTTTGGCTGTACTAAAACTCACTATTTGGTCCATTAAATTCTGTGTTTGATAATTCAGACTTTAATATTTTCTTTATTCCTTTGCTACAACCACTCAAAATACCATTCAAAAAAAGGAAGGAAAAGGTTCTCTTAAATGTGAAGACAAACATTGTAAACATCTGTGAATATTTGTTGTCTTTGTCCAATTTTAACAGTTTTGACTGAATGATTAAAGGTGAAAGATTGGTAGATGAGAAATTGCTTCTTTTTCTCTCCCAGTACTAGACTCCAGTTCAGCAAATCAAACTAATCTATTCATCCTACTGTGTCACTTCTCCATTTGTTCATCATGTCTGTAACTCACTATTTAAAATATTTATTGAATAAAGATCAACCTGGACTACAGCAGTGTGTGAAAACTTCAGTCATTGGGAAGAAAGTGAAAAAAAGCAGGTAGTCAAGAATTAAAAGTCATATTTTTGTAACCTAAGTAAACCTCTTTAACCCAAATTCCATCTGCTAATAACATGTAGGAAAAAAGTAGTGACTACTTCTATTGTCGTGCCAGACTCAATGGGTGGTTAATCCTAATTTGAATTTTAATTCAGTTTGAAATGAGTGTAAGGAGTGTGAAATATTGGACTAGAACAATTTATAGTGAAATAGAAACTCTGGGGCAGCCTTCATCTACATATGCTTTTATCTGGATGCAAAATACATTTATAGAACATTTTATAGAACATTTTTTTTACTTAATTTTTTGTCACAATATACAGTGATTATTCTAGAATATCACAGAAGCCTTAATACACTACTACTTAAAAGAAACATGCCTGTGTCAGAAGCAGTTAGACACAAAAGTGTTTGGAGTTATTAAGCACATTTTTATTTCTGTCTTATTTTCCTGTACTTTGTGTGTGTGATTTAAAAAACAGGCACTTTGTCAGAATTGCAATTTAATGTTTATTAAAAAAGAGAAAATAAAATAAAATAAGTGGCTTTGAGTACCATGCCTCAGTACTGTAACTGTGTGAAGGAGCAGCATTCATCAGCGTGGTATCCTAATTTCTTACCTGCTGAGTTTTGAGGCGTGTAAAATCATATCTGATTCTCCAAGACACAGAAGGCATAACAGTACAGTTTACAAGCTGCTTGAGAATTAAGTACTCTTTCCTAGACAGTGTCCAAAGACAGTAAACAACTATGCTCATAGCCAATGTATTTTAACTTGGTTAAAAAATCTAGAGATGTTAATGACCATCTTATTCTTTGGCCAGATTATTTTCAAGCAATGTGGTTGTAACACAGTAAAAAAGAATAAAGTAAAAAAATTATTATGAAGATGAAAAATTAATTTAAATTTTGCAGGTCTCTTCTAAAGGTAAAGGTTTGGAACAGTACCCTCATCTCTTTTTTTTTTTTTTTTTTTGTGCTATGGTCATTCAGACTGTAAAAGTAAATCAACCAACCAAACAATAAATATAATCTACAAATTGTATGTCTGCTTGTAAAGTAAATAAACACATAGACAAAGCCTTGCTGTTTGATGCTGTGAGAGAAGACAATATATACTTGTGCACTCAGCCTAATTTTCAGAGCCAGCAAACATCCCATTGAAACCTGCTGCATTCCACATGAAGGAAAATTACAGGTGTCCATCCCCAATAGTCATCTGTGCTGGTAGCCTGCTTCTTACTGGAAAGCATCATCAAGGTAGACCAGACGCTCATTGGGATTATAGGTAGCTCAACTTTACAGTGAAGATGTCATTTCCCTGGGAGGATTCTATACCAGCAGCTCATTGCATTGCATATGCACTCATTAGGCTAAATTTTTATGGTAGACAGCACAAAATTAAAGGTGAATCTCAAGAGATTGAGAGATCCTCATAAACGGCATGGTGTTGAGGAGCAAATGGCCTGAAAGGAAATAAAGTTGCTACTTCCTTTTTTTCTTTTTTCCCTTTTTCTCTTTAAAACCAAAACCAAACCAAAACCAAAACCAACCAACAAACAAACAAAAAAAACCAACCCGTCCCCCCAAAAAAGGCCTCATCTCACCAGGACAAAAATATGCAAGTTTGTTTATTATCCACCTTCTGGCACAACGTGGCCCTTGGGAGCAGGACACAGCTGTGTTGCACAAGACCTTGAATGCAAGCACAGTCCGCCAAGTGTTGTTACTTTCCAGGAGCTCTGGCAGCACAGCCATTTATAAATCTATCCCACAGCAACAGGTGTGTGTAAGGCAGGAGCATCCTGTCAGAGACACGTGGGCCTCCACAGGCTGGTGATGAAACCTGGGGATGCAATGATCCCACACACAAACTGCCAAAGGGATCTGCAGGGAAACTCACCTGCACCCTGGCTTGAGCTGGATCCCACACATATCCCACTCCTGACCCGCCTGTCCGGCCCCAGCATTGGTGCACAGGGGTCTTTCTTCCCATAATTGACTTTGCTGACCTCTGCTCTTCCTTGCAGCCCTAGGACTGCCTTTGTCTCAGCTCTTATCTTGGCAGTCCCTCATCCCTTATCCTCACACTGTAACCCACCGACTGGAGTTTCCTGTTTTCCACCCCTGCACACAGCAATCTCTGCCTTATCTCCCTGCTGATTTCATTCTCAGCTCCATCTGTTCATTTGACATTTATGAACCTCATCAAGCTTTTGTTTTCAGACCCATCCAAATTTAAATACCTTCCATTGTATTTATGCTTGCTCGGTTCTCACATTTGTCACTGGGATGATAACTGTGCTGAATAACCTAAATCTGGTTCTAAATTTGGTTCTGACTTCAGCTTCTATCCTTTTCAAAAAGCCTGCTGTGCTGTCAAAGCCTCACAATGAGGTCCCCATGGCTAAAACAGTCCTGGTTTTTCTCAGTGCCTGTCAGGCATTCTCCAGATTCATGAAACTTCTCGTGTAAGCATAGCTCCTCATCCTGCCCCTGTCTTCTCTCAGCCATAAAATGTATTTATTTGTCTTAGAACATCATCTGATTTTGTTAGACTCTCTCTTAGTTTCATGCATTTAGTGATTTATATTCCTGTGAGAAGCATTTTTTATTGTCTCAAGATGATTCTGCCATGTCTAAATTCAACAGGAAACCTTCCCTTCGCCTGGCTTTACTTATCAGAAGAGGACAGGTTTGAAAAGAGAATACATTTTTTACAAGTATATTTTTTAAAACATATATTCCCTCCTTACTTATGGTTTTATCTCTTGGATGCTTTACTCTCATCTGAAAATGCCTCATTCCTCCATAATTTTTTTTCTACAGTGAAGTGTTACATAGATAAAGGCAGGAAGGAAATATACCTAACTTAATTTATCCTTATTTTTATCTCTAAATCTGATTTAAATCCCTCAGTTATTAAATCGGCTCAATTCCAAGTATGCCACCTGCACAGGATGCTACAAGAAATATGTTGCAATCAGAAGGCCAGCTCAAGAGCTGAAACTTAAAGAAAAAAATATCCTACAATTTCCCTGCCCCCAACAAACAAAGCCTTGAAAGCAAGAAAAACCCATTTCAAACATGCAATGTTAGTGTAGCTTAACATTGATATCCTAACTTTCTAGATGATTTAAAACTCCACAATCCCTAGTCCCCTTACTAAGGGATCCACAGAAAATCCATACCTCACTGTTCTGGGTTTTTTTGATCCATAAACTAGCTGGGTTTTTTAAAATATTATTCTAGGTTCTTAGGTTGGAGTCTTTGGCAGCATGCAAGTATCCTTCTGACTAAAACAGCTATCAACTTTTCCTTTTATTTCCAGCCTTCAATTTTTTGTGTTCCCGTATTCCCTACAAATACCTGCTTTGTTCTTGTCCAAATGATTCTCTAGACAGACACTTTTCCTTCCCAAGTACATAGTAATGGTTCAAATAGGTTTAGTGAATATTTTTGTCTTAATCCAAGGAATTTTAGTTCCATTAGCAGCTGTACTGCTCATCACTGAATTTTATTTAATGTATCTATCTTTCATTATTTTTAGGACTGTTTAATAATCTTCATCAAATAAATCACGACTCTTTACTTCTCTGATTTCCCAACATGCTATCAGAAGTTTTGCACTTAGAGATGTTTTTCTCCTTCTCTCATATTTTCCAGCTTAGTCCACAAAGGATTCCAAAAATAGCCGAAGAATTTTCACAAACTCTCTAAATATCAATGACACTCATTTTGCCAAGCCATAGAACGAAATTATGATCACAGCAGATACTGCTGACACTATAAAATCAAAGGAACTCAAAATTGTAGAAAAGTAACAAGAGTATCTTTCTGAAATTAAATATGGTGAAGAACCACAAGCGTAAACAGAGACAATGGCATAGTTCTGAACTTGTTATTTCATGACCAGCACGTGATCAACTAGCAACACCTGTATTTATAGTGCAGCTATCTCAGAGTTGACTTCTGACTTTTCCGGGGTATAACACGGGGCAGCAGGATAGATTTGTGCAATTAAAACGCAAACACCTGGGCTGGCTTTTAAAGACCAGATGTGCTTCAATTAAACAAGCCCTGAGGTTTGCTTAAAACTAGCACCTGCTTCCTGGTTACATGCAGTAACCTGGGTTTCCGTGTAAATTTTAAGTCACGAATGTCTTTGGCTCTTTTTGAATGGGAAATGCCTCTATGTAGGTACTTCTTTGCAAGCAAGTCAAATTACCTTTTCTGCAAGGTATGTTCCAAATTTAATTCTCACCCTTCAGCTTCCTGCAGAGGTTTGCTCCTAGATGCTGTAAAATAGCCAAGAACTAAAAGCTGCCCGCTGTGCTGTCCCTCAGTACCTAATTTTTGATACTTTTAGTTGCAGTGAACAATGGCAGAATTGAAAGCAAACCTCTAATGAGTCAGCACAGCTGGTTAAACTACAGCATCCCTTAGGCCACAGGAAAAAAAGCAAAGTTAGTAATCTAGTTTCTCTGAGCACCTTGCTGACATGTTCATAGGCTCTGCCTGGCAACTCCCTGTTTTATAACAACACAGATTTGACTTTGGGGATGAGCACATATGCACCCTCTGACTAGGGATACCCTTGTGCCATCTGTTGTGTGTCAGCTGTACTGAACCAGCATGCACCAAAAAACTCACACATTTTGAGAGTTGCAGGTAAGACAAAGCCGACAACTGCCTCCTGGTGAGCAGATTCATAATTAGAGGAATAGGGCTTTCCACAGATCCACAAAGTGAGCTCAGTTGCTCAACTTAATAAATCCCAGGTTCTACATCCATGCTGTACTTAAAAATATATTCCTATATTATATTTGACAGGTAAGAAATAAGCCTGATGATATCTCAGTCAGCATCTCTTTCAGATATTGGAAATATCAGTTGTGATTTCTGTGTAAATCACTGCCTGCCTGCTTTCCTTTCAGCCTTATTCAATGGTAGCTGATATAGACAAGAGTTTTAAAAACATTCATTTTTAACAAATTAGTACTCAAGAGCCTGAGCTAGATTAGGAGCTGTTTGATTTTAGGGTGTTTTTAATGCCTGGTGGGATCTATGACAAAGGGGTAGGGCAAGAAAACAGGTCTCAATTTTTTTTCTAAGAGTCTTTTCAATAGTTAGAGGAAAACTTCACAATTGGCAAGCATCATAAGCCAACTGGCCTAGTAAGTGGTCTAATACAACAGAGCAGAAATATCTCAGTGAATGAGCACTTTATAGGGATGTCTAGTGGCAAAGGAAAAACTGCAAAATAAAGCTGCAGCTGTATTCAGCCTGGTGAGGCAGGCTGAATTTTTACATGGAAGAAACTTGCTAGGGACTTCAAAGGTAAAAAAAAAAGAAAAAATGTCCTTCGTTCCTCAAGGTGCTTGTCTCAACTCCCTAAAGCATTGTGTCACTAAATAGGTTGACATCATGGTCTTCAAACTATCATAATTTTTATTCTAACTCCTCTTTTGATTGTTCTGCTCAAAAAACAAAACGAAACAAAAAAATCCCCACACCAACCAAACAAACAAAAAAGCAAAAACAAACAAACAAAAACCCTCTCTTATGTTTAAACACAGCTTAGAACAAAATCACTTCTGAATCTGCAAAAACTGTTTTATCTCCAAGGCAGACAAACAGCAGGATCAACAACGCAGTCCATGACTATTTTTGTCTGGGTGCCTGTGGGGAGAACAGATATTTGATGATTTGCCTGGAGCATTGGAAGGCTTAGCATCAGCTTTCGGAGTGTAAGATAGACAGAGAGGGACATGGAATATTCAGAATATGTTAGACTGGTCTTGTGCAGTGTCTGATGGAACTATGGTCAAATGCATCATTCAGTTTACCTAAAGGTGTTCATCTTGCAGAAGCCAGAGGGAGCTGATATCACCTCTTGAGGTAAAGACTGAGCATAAGCTTGAAGATGTTATAGTTCTCCATCTACAGCATTTTCAGAAGGCCTGACTTCATAGCTGCTAAGTCTTGACAGGTTTTACCCAGATGCTCATTTCTAGAAGGCAAATAACTTACACACCTCAGTAGCACTTAGTCAATTACAGTTTTGTCTGCTAGTATGTAAAAGACATACACATGGTATAAGCATGCAATTTGATATTCCTAAACACACAGAAAAACATCTTTAAGAAAAAATATGGAGCTAATAATGAGTTGAATTTAGCTGTCTTTTTTCTTATTTTAATGGGCATGGTAAACCTCAGAAACACAGTATCAGAAACATCAAAGGAACAAGAGAAAAGATTTTGTTGGTATTTTGATAGCGTAAATCATAGAAATATGACTGAAAGGATCCTTTATTCTATTTACATAAAAACTCTCTTTTTTGTGCTAAGTGACCTGAAGCTGTAACTGGTGAGACTGTGCTATTCATCTGGATTAAGTGCCCAACATTGCTTTTTCTTGTTTGGTGATGTTTAGTTTAATTTTAGGGAAATTTTAGGGAAAAGGTGCTCAGGTATTTAATGCTAAGGTGCAGGTTCTCCTTTACCAAGGAAGCTCCTGAAGAAGTGCACAGAAACTCACCTCTTCTGTCTCCCTCTAGCACAAAATTTCTGGTGACCAGCCCAGGCAACAGGCAGGCTCTGCCAAGGACCCTGCCTGCCACTTCTCCCAGGATATTTTTCTTCAGCAGCACCCTGCTGATCCTGAGAGCACGATGCAGCTTGGGATACAGGAACAGGCCATGTGCTCTCTGGTGGGCAAGGCACTGCCAGCCACTAGCACTGTGCTCCGCTCTTCTCACATCCCCATGGACTGCTCAGAGGTAGGCAGAGAGAAGAGGGAAAGCGGACAGAGAAATAATTCAGAGAGGGAAATAAGCTCCAGTTCTATGCAAATGGACAAAAAAAATGATGCGGAGCTCTTTGCTCCAGAAAGCACCAGAGATGTGAGCAAGAACAGAGTCTGCTCAGTAATTGGCATGTGCAAGCAGAAATTATCCAGTGGAGGCCAGGTTTTGCAAGATGTTTAGGTGGCCACAGATGCTGACAGACACATAGCCCCGCATCATTGGAAACATTTAGTATTTACCTGTCTCTAGTAAAATTAAAAAAATCTTAATTGAGTGTCAACATCTAATTAATTTCTATGGGTTTGGCCCTTGTGTGTTTTCAGAGAGGAGGCTCTTATCAGATTCCTCAGGTACCTACATACCTTTACATATCTGTCCTCACATGCCTAAGATCTGAAACACAACTAACACTCATTTCATTTCCTCTAACCTGTATCAACAAGTATTTTTTTGGCAGTTAAAGCCCAGAACTTGCATAACTGTAACTTAAATCCTGACTGAATTGCTAGTAGGCTGATCCTTTTTAACTTCCACATTTTAAATTGGTTCTTCTATGAGAATTACTGGCACTGGTCCATAGTTTTTCTTTCTGGATCTCATTCTCCTCCGTAATAATCCTTCCTCTCATATTTTTGACTACAATCAGGACTGGATTATCTTGCTTTATTTTTTGAAATTAACCAACAGTGACATTTTTAAAAAGGGAGCAAATATACATGAAACACTCACACATCTGGATCTGACAGTCAAGAAGTCAGTGTTGCCTTATGATCACATGTAATTGTCACAGATCCATGTTACAGAACATAGCTTCACATTCTGCATGTTCCTCTAGCATGTATGAGCAGTCCAGTGCCTCTTTTTTTCCTGGCTGTCAGAACAAAGCACAGGCGATTACCTAGTGTGGTCTTGCTGTGCTCATTTTATTTCCAATGTAACTTCATCTCACCAGACTTCTGTTAATATATTCAGTGATTCTGACTTTGATTTGTCTTTTCTTAACCTTTGCAGAAGCTGGCATTTTGACAGACTTGAAAATCATCTGTTCGGGGAGTCACAAGTGCAGGCAGCATTGCAAATTTTCCCAATCCTGTTCAAATAGGATACCCCAAGTCCGCAAGAAAAACCACTCTAAGCTCTAAAAGCTCTTTCCTTGCTCAAATCATTCAGGTCTTGCATTCCTTTGTAAGGCAGCATGCAAGCATGGGCAGGTTAATGGTGGCTGCAGCAGTATCTCTCTGACAGCATCCTAACATGGGCCAAATTCCTCATTTGTAGAAGCCAGCAACTGATGGTAATATATTTTTTGTCACAACTGCCTTAGTTTGGATTTGAACCAAAGACCTGGAGATGAAAGGCAATATTTTAGCCTCTTGAGATTTCGGTACACCTTATCATCTCCCCGTATCACTACATATTTTCTTAAATCTTCCGCGTTTTTTTCTGCTTTCTTCCAAATTTTTATTCATCCTCCTTGAACCAGAATTAGGCTCCTCAATAGAATATTAATTCCTCTGGAGTATGACCCCCATATTCCAGAATCTTTGCTGCAACTTTTGAGTTCTCTCTCTTGGTATCACTATGCTTTCCACAGACCAGAAGAGTTCCATGTCTTTTCTGTTCTTTGTCTATTCTCTCTTAGTATAAAACATCCTGTAATACTAGCGGGTTTGGTGTTAATGGGTACAGTTTGATTCTGACTATCTTTGTCAAGGGTAATAAACTTCCTGACCATGGGGAAGGTCTGATGGTATTTCTTCTTGTCCTGCTTGAAATATGTGTCATAATATTAAATTAAATAAATATTGTCTCTGTCAGTAATACATGACTTTAATGGCAGACTTAGCTATACTGAAGTATGATGTAACAGCAATGAAGGCACTTACAGCATCCAACCTTATTAGGAAACAAATTAGTACCTGTCATAATGGTGTGACATTGACTCCTTTAGACAGGGTCCTCCCCACTGTGTTTTTTATAAATTCCAGAAATAAGAAAAAGCTTCTAAAATTTGCTATCTTCATATTTTTTTTCTGAATACACTACGAACACTAGCAGACAAGATTATTTTGGCCACTCTTTGTCAACAACCTCATTCCAAATTAAATGAACCATAGACATTTTTTCTAAAATTTTCTCTACCGGTTGTAACTTGAAAAAAATAGTCAGCAACATATTCTACAATATCCAACCTGTTAGAATTTCCCCAGTTACCCAGCTATTGCTTGGCATGTCAAGTTCTTGTGAGTCCTGAGCTCTCCTGATCACAGTGCACATGATTAAAACCAAGCAACATGATAGAGTGTTGTAGAGCAGTGAGCAATTGAAAAACAAAGCCTGTGACATGTGGCTGAACACATTGTCCTGGTGGAGATAATTTATGGTTTGTTTTCATTTCTTCACTGAAGTGCCATGATGTAACCTTTCTGACCTCACATTTATGGGATTTGTAGTAGTTCAAACCATCATCAGGCCTTCATAAGTGCTCCCACAAGTCACAACACAAAGCAATTCAACAAGAATTTATTGAGGAATTTGATTAAGTCTTGAAAATGGGAATGGATTGACCTTTGCAAAATCTTAGCTGAGAAGGAAAATTTCTTGAATCCTAAGGCTTCTGATATTTTCCAAGAAATGTGACCACAAAAAAATTCAGTTATTTCCTAAAGCTTAAGTATCATTCACTTACAGACATTATGTTATTTTTATGCATGATGCCAGGTTAACACAAAGTACTTGCGCAGTTATTTTCCTCTATAGTTTTCTTCTTCCCTTCTTTGAGGATTTCCTTTGAGGTTTATGTAGAATGTGTGTGGGTACTGCAACTGTTATAACAATCATATTTAGTAATTTCTTTTTACAATGTTATACACAAGCTGCAAACAAAAGAGTCATTGATTAAAAGAGTAGCAATTATTGTCTACAAACTCTGAGTATTATTATTTTACCCATAGAATACAAAGAATTTATTCATGTATTCATGTTACAGGAAATAAGGTCTGCTTTCTAAACTGTTTAATATCAAAGTTAGATGATGTTATGGAAGGATACAGAGTCGTTTTTCAATATTATCTCTTTAAAGATATCAAAATCCTGGAAATGAAATATGTCTTAAATTGTGATGGAGTTTTTTTCCATAGGTGCAGCAGAGTGTAAGAGTTTTGTCCTTGTCTTGCTTGCTTTCTTCCCATCAAATATCAGAGAGTTAATGTTTTTAGCATCTTAAATCATTTTCAATACATTAATATACTGCATTGATCTACCATTCTGATTGTTGAGGGGAGGACATTAATGGTTTCCATTAGTCCATTTTCTAATTTCCATGTGTTCTGATGATAATAAATCTTTGCCTCATCCATTTGCAAGGAGCAGCTGGTTCCAGCAGAATGGACTGCATTGCAGATAATGGAGGTTTCTGGAAGGGGAAAAAAGCGCAGAGCAATGACCATCTTTTCAGCAGGAAGAATGGCAGGTTCTTTTGCACAATACACTCATGAGAAAGGGGAGGATGAAAAGACAAGCCACAAGGCTCAGGCTCTATGATGTGACTGGAAATCTGGGGACCAGCATCAGCCTTGTAAAACCAGAAAGGAGGGGTGAGGGATGAGGGTCAGTGTCAGGGTTCAGCAATGTGTCCTCCACATGGGAGGCAGCTTGAGCCTAGGCCACTCAAACTGGGCAGAGTGATCACATACCTACCTGAAAACTTGTAGAAAACTTGTAGAAAACTACACCACAGCACGTAGCTGTATTTGTATTCCTTGTGTATTTGTCATCCCCTTACTGTTGGCTTTGAACTGTCTTATTCACTGATTAGCACTGAGTTTTAGCATTTTTTACAGTTCCTATATGTTCTCTGAAGAAGAAAGGTGAGCGTGAAGTTGAGTTGAACTAAATATACAAGGATGGTGCTGATTTGATAGACCAAAAGAATAAATACTGCATGTATTCACAGGCTTGCACAACACTAATACCATTGATTTCTTATCTTCCTTGCTTTTTCTTTGCCCCTCTGACTCGATCCAGGTATCTTCACTCCCTGCATTTCCTGACAAAACCATTACAATGGCAGTAGTTAATGCATCGCTATTCCAAAATCTCATTTTCCATTCTAAAACTTCAACACCCTGGAAAAGCACTATGCTTTGGAGCACAGAGTAGAAAATTTGAAATTATTTCTGAAGAAAAACAACTAGGCAGAAGAGCAATTTTGAAAAAAAAATGCGCATTTTGTTCTGGAAGGAGACAGTGATGTCAGACTGAGCCATAAACTCCTTGGTTCAGCCATGGCATCCTCTGCACTTTCACCCTGAGAGAAGAGCTGCATACCCAGGACCCCTCAGAGGCACCAAGGAGGCCCTCAGGGAATGATGGAGGTCCTGGCTCCACAACAGGGAGGCTCTACAGGAGTCCCAGTGCCCAGGCTTCTGCCTGGCAACAAGACTGCCACAGGACTAATGTCCAGACTCTTCACATCACTGCCTTTTCTTAGAAGCTCCTTGCATTTCAGACATTTTGACAGATACTCATTTTCACTAAAAATGCATGTATTATGTTGAGATCTGTTTAGATAACGGTGGGAAAAGGGTGTATAAATTTGTGTCTTCTCTTCTTGTGATCAGATTTTGTTCATTTTCATGTAACCACCTCACGTTTAAATAACTGAATTCTATATAGTTCTGTGAATTCTGAATTATATAATAGTAATGTAGGCAGGGTGGGAATGAGGCTCATACATAATGCAGATTTCTTTTGCTATCCAGGAGCGGGACAGGAATATGCCTGTTTTCTACATGCTGTTCATAAAAAATGTTGTATATTGTAGTATAGTGTAAAAAAAAAAGTAGCTAATGAATCACCAGAGCTGTTCCATGTACCAGACTTCCGCATTATAGAGAGAATCCTTCTTTGAAAGAGAATGGATTAGTCTGATCTGCTGTATATCTGAAAAGCAGATGCCGCCTCTGCTTCACCTGTTTTCACAGTGAAGGCCTGTGGCAGCAACGAGTAAAGTAAAGATGATTAGAAGAGCTTAGAGGTAAGATCCATGGAATCATCATTCCTCCTTTAGGAGCAGATAGTAATAAAAGCTCATGAAGTTGTTTTCCTTGGCAAGATTTCAATGTTAAGTCTCTAAAACATAATGATTTGATGGTCATGACTTGTCAAATCATCCTTAAAAGTATCTCATGGTGACACATATTGCTGAGTTTGAACTTGGCCTGACATCATTAGTTTCAAAGCTGGACATAATATTCAGGGTTTCAGAATTTATTGTTAAGAAGAGGAAAAGAAAAAGAAACAGCCTGATCTTTAAAGAAGGCATTCAACTACATCACAGAGAGAACATGCACACATGCAAACCTGTAAGACAGAAATTAAGGGTAGCATGAGGCAGGAATTCTGATGCAAAATAAACTTGTTAAACAAAGCATCTACTGCACCTCGAGTGTACATTTTGCCAAGATATTTATTGGAAGAATTATTTTAGCCATGGTGTTGTACACAGTGTTTTAGCTTACAAGTTCTGAAATTGCTTTGAAGTGGATGGGAGGAACCCAGACAATAATGCCAAGAAAAAATAATCATGAGCTTGAAAACATTTTCTACCCCCACCCTCACCACAAATACTTCAGGAAGTTCTTGACATATTGTCAGACTCTGAGAACTGCCTCTTAGTGAAAAAGGTGGGAATGAAAGAGTAATTAAAAAAAAGAAAAACAGCAAAAGGATAAGAGCAAATAATAAATGTTTAGCAGCAGACTACCTCCCAGGGCACTTGGCGACCTATGTGTTCCACTTAATACTATTTAAGCAGATCTATTCCTGAGTTCAGCCACTGAAATAAATCACAAGTGCAACCAATAGAGTTGCCATGGCATAAGAAGCAAGTGCTATATTTTATGAATTGTACACTGATTTTAAAAGCTATCTTCAATCTATTTTAGCTTGAGGTATGAATGCCTAGTCTGAACAAACACTGTGAGCACTGGAGAACCCTGGAAGCATATAGAATCCTCTTGGGAAGAAGTCCTGTCAAATGAATGTGTGAGCTTTGGGTGGGTGCTTCTAAATCAATCTTTTCAATCTGAGGGATAATTATGGCCTTTCCCAAATAATTCTGTCTGTTAGTCACAGAATGATTGCAGAAATGGTTTCTCCTGAATGCTGTAGTTAATGTGTGTTCAAGCAGAAAGAGGAGAATTGTAATTGCAGGCTAAAAGAAGAGAATAGTGAGAGACACAGTCTGGGGGTGACCCTTTTCCTGTTGTTGGGGGACAAAAAGTAATTTGACCTTCTGTCCTGATGTTAAAAATCTTCAGCTTGAGGAATGAAATATGAAAGAAAAAAAAAGGAGACATTGATAGTTCACATTTACTATAACCTTACAAAATTCTACTGGATAATTTTGATCAAGTTTTGTATAGGGGTGACAAGGACTGATTGGCTAGTCCAACCCAGTGTCATGACCAAGAAAAATGGACAAAGACATGAAGGAGAAGATGGGTTGGGTGAAGGCAGAGAAAGGGCAACTCTGAGGAAGAACAAAATCAGATTTGCACTGGCAAATCTGTGAGATTCTTCATACAGCAAGAGCAATGGTGTTGGCATCACCAACCAAACAACAAACAAGCTTCTTAACACCTGCCCTGGTTTTAAAGTGCCTGAGCAACCTTGGGAAGCTTTGACAGGTTACTTGACATTGTAATATTGCTGCCTAGCTTTTGAGCTACACCTCTGCAGGGCAGGCATGAGGATCAAGTAAAGCTTAGTGGGAATTGATACAAAGTTGATTTAATGTCATTGGGCATAAATGGGTAGTCTCAGATCACCATTCTGCTCAGCAGAAAGTCCTACAACTTGTGCTCACAGAGCAGCAGAAGGCTACTTAGTTAAGCCTAAGTCTGTCTTTGCCAATGGCAGGCTTGTTGTTTGTCCACCTGTAGCCATTAGGATGTTCTGATTTTATTTAAAAGCAACGGATCTCCAGTCAGAACCATATATTTATTGAGTGTATTCTTTGTGCTATAGTGAAAATCATGACCCACACGTTATGATTTCAGTGGTTGGAAATACACTAACACCAACTAAACTGATAATAATAATGCAATTAATAAGTAGGATTGTTGTTCTTTGCTTCATATTATATTGAGTTTTATTCCATACACTCAGTTTCAGCGTCTCTCCATGGCTCTGTCCTTTCCCCGTTGGTATAATAACATTTGTTCATTTCAGTTTGCAGGCAAACTGCAAATCTTAATGCACATTGTTTTTAGCCATTACAATTGAATATACTGTAAGAATCAAAGATGGATGGTACTTGAGGAACTGTACAAAAGAAACCAAACATTAATTCTCCATTGCCTTAAAAATCAGGAATGCTCACTACTAAATGATAGATTATGCACAACATGCAAAGGCTTTTGAAGAGTAGAAGAAAGGGGTTACCAGTGGAGAAAGAGGTATTCTCAGGAGCAATAAAGATTCTGGGAAAAAAGTCAGAAAAGATTAATTTCTAGTATGTGTATGTAGTATGTGTATGAGTAGTATTTGGAGTGTGTGAGAGGAATTGGCTTTCATATCAAAGGTACCCTGTACTTATGAACTGCTCACAGATCTTCAGAAAAGACATACATCTGAAAAGAGCCTAGAAGGAGAGCTAGGAGGAATTAGTTAGAGATTTTGTAGCAGTAACCTTAAAGAAAGAACTTGTAGAAATACGACAAAACTTCAGCTTAATAGAAAGCAGCAGTAATGTAGTCAATACAAAGGAGCAATAAAAATTCACTTGATGTAGGTAGGTGAGAAACAGGAGCTGTTAGACAGTTTATTCCTCATGGTAAAAAAAAAAAGTCAGTTAATGGTGCTAAAGGAAAAAAGGAAATCAAGAGCATATGCCATCATAAGAGTGCGCCCTCTTTCAATTCACAAACAACATCAGAAGACATATCCAAAAATGAAAGTTTGACAATTGTGCAAATACAAACTGCAGGACTGGAAAAAAAACAAATCATACCTATTCTCTGCAATTTTTTAGTTTAAAATTAAAGTAAAATAAAAGCCCTAAAGAATGAAACCTAATATTACAAAAAGTAGCTTATGAGCACAAATTTCTTGAAACACACCTACAAATATACACACACACGAAAAATCATCCTTCAGTGACTATATCAATTCAATCTTCAAAATCTGTGGATGTCTCCTGGGGCATTCCAGTACAGATTGCTGATCAAAGGTGATAGCTATGTGATAGTGTATTGGCTATTCTTCACATGGAGGTTGGTTTAGAATTAGATCAACAATTTCATTTTTTGTGAAACTTGAGGCTGTGTTTTGAGTATTTTCCAAAGACTAAAAGGTACAACATTTAGTAAATTACTCACATGGGGCTGAATTAACCTCCTCACCTTCCAGATTTACTTTTACTTACACAAGTGTGCTCTGATGAGCTCGGAGCTAGTTTGTAAGAGATTTTATTCTCCCATCAGTGTTTATGATTATCACACAGGGGAACGTCCTCCTCCTCTTAGCCATTGCAACTGTGGCAAGTCCACAAGTTCCCATTTGTGGGAGAGTCTTCAAGAGCTCCTTTCAGATAAGTCTTCCTGTTAACAGTTATTCCCCTACACAACAGATTGAAGACATGTAGGTATGTTTTATATCCAGTAGAAATACACCCTTACCAAGGGAGGAATACCACTGCTCAGGGACCTCCCTTGAGGAGAACAGCTTTAAAACTCAGACATAGCCCAGACCCCTTAGAGCAACATCCGACCAAACCTTGAAGGACATGCAAAGAAAGATAAGCAACTCAAGGGCTAGTCACACGGAAATGAAAGCCTGATATATTTTAATATTGAAAGTATTATGCATTTGTTGTACAGCAATAAATAAAACACAGAGAACAACTCAAATGCCAGATGACTGTGACACCTGCTGCTGATTCAAGGCAAGACTTTGAATGAATGATGAAACCATTGGGGAGCTACCGCAGCTGAAATAAAGAAAACTGGAAAGTCTATAGAGACAATCTTCTCTAAAGTCCAAGTCATCCAGATTTTCAGGATGATAGTCAACTTATCACAAGACCACCTTGAATGAATAGGAGCACATGGCTGAGCCCCAGGGGAAATGTTCTTTGCCCAGAGTAGGTGGAAACAAGGACAAACAGTAAGGGAGGACCATGGAAACATTTTCTATGCATGCAGAATATTGTTGGAAAAGCTAAATTCAGCTAAGACTGAAATTGCCAAAGCACACCAAGGGCAAAAAGATAAACCTCTTGCAGAACTGAATACAAAGAATAAAAAACAATCATGCAATCATGAAGCAAAGTGAAGCACTTGAATTAGTGACAGTGGACATGTCAAAAGCTGAGATATTCTGTTTTCATTTCCTTGGCCTTCATGGAAAGAGCATCCCATGACTACCCTGCCAGAGCTCCCAGGAAGACTGCAACCAGCAGTGGATGAACATTAATTCTGAACTTAGTTTGGCTACTGTGGTAAAAAACAATAAATGATGTTTCTGTACATAAATTCACAATAAAAGAAAAGTCAAGGAGAATCTCTATCCCTTATTGGGTAATGTTGGGAAACAGTGACAAGGGATTAGGAAAAGGCTGAGGTACTGAATGCCTTCTTTTCCTCAGTCTTTTATGGTAAGAGCAACTGTTTTCTCCAGCTCACAGAGCTGGAAGACAGAGATGGGGAGCAGAATGAAGCCCCCATAACCCCAGGAGAAATGGTCAGTGACCTGTTACACATACAAGTCTACAGAGCTGGATTGGACTCATCCAAGGCCACTGAGGGAGCTGCCAGAAATGCTTACTGAGCCACTTTCAGTGATTTCCCAATGTCCCTGACCAACTGGGAAGGCCCCAGTTTCCCGGCAATTAGCCACTATGATGTCCATCTATGAGAAAGACCACAAAGAGGATCCAGGGAGCTGCAGGCCTGTGCTGGGTGCTGCAGAAGGTCATGGAACTGATTACCTGGAGTGTCATCAAGTGGTAGAAAGATGTAGAACAACCAGAAAATCAGGTCCAGCCACCATGACTTTGTGAAAAGCAGGTCCTGCTTGATCAAGCTGATCTCCTATGACAGAGTGATTCACTTGTTAGATGAGGGAAGCGCTGTAGATGTCGTCCACCTGGACTTCAGCGAAAAGTTGCCATGGTGTTGCACTATCTGGTAGAAGGGCCTGTGTCCAGCAGTCTCACAATTCTTGTGTTTGCTTCCTTTGCATTGTCTGTCATCATTTTGTAGGGCTTTCTTCCACCTTCTCCTTATGTTTTGTCGGTCTAAATAGGATCCAAGGTATTACACATCAGTTATGTTTCATAGATATGAAATAGCAAGTACTTGATTTTGAGCAGTTCAATGCTCCCAGTGCAATGACCTGCATGATTTTTGACACTGAGAGACTTTGAGTGGCTTTAAAAGACCATGAATTTAATGTTCTTGATGCACAAGTTGTTCAGCAATAAGACAAGCACTTCAATTCTAGTGCTGAGATGAATTGTAGGAAGACAAGGATTGACACATGACTGATTAAAACAGTAGCCTGTTTAAACTAATTTCTTTCTTTTGAGAGCAGGAAGTAATACATGCTTTAGAGGAAGCTGAAAAAACAGTAACAAAGGAGAGATTTTTTCCATCTACGTGTATGTGGAGCACCCACTAAAGTAAACAGAATGTGTACATACACGGGGTTTTTTTGGAGTTTCTTTTTCAATCAAGTCTCACTTCACCATGGAGTTAAATAGGTCATAAGTGCAGTGCCCTTCATTAGATCTCACTACATGTAGAACATTTCATGCTGGTCTTTAAAACAGTGTCCATAAAATTAAGAAGCTGGATTCTCATGTCTAAAGAAATAAGGAAACTTTCAAGTAAGATGTGAGCTTTCTGGTCCTGCCAGCCTCAGCAGAATGTGTGTGATTTCAGTTCTTCTAAGGACTCATACACAACTATTTATGTATTAAAAAGGAATAGAGAGACCCATACTCAGCCACTCAAATTAGCTGTTATTTTTTATGTCTTCAATACCTGCAATGACTCAAACTCACCAGTACCTGTAAACCCTCTGTTTTTTAATATGTGTAGGTATTTTTCCTTTTTTTTTTCCTTTTTTTTTTTCCTACCCTAACATCTAATCAGCCAACTATCAAACCAACTGAAGCACTCATCTAGATGCAGATGGGTGACCTGTTTTTTGCCAGCTTTCATTCTGGTTTTGCTGTGTCTCTTCTTCTCTCTTCTTACAGTGCGGAAGCTAAGGTGAGGTACAGCAAAATTCTTTGTTAATTTATAGTTCTTTCTTTTCAAGTCTATTCTGGTAAATACACTACTCCATTGTACACAGCTCCTAGTTTTTCATATCTTCAAATGACTACATCAATCCCATTCTCCATCTTCTCTTGTAAAACTTTGCCAGTGTAAGTGAGGGTGACTGCAAAACACTCTTGTTTGCAGGCGAAAAATGACAGACTTTACATTAAGAGTCTTTTCTGCATCAGCTTGATGCAGCCTTTTAGAATTCATTTTTAAAGTTTTAAAAAACATGGAAAAAAAAAAAAAAGAAGGGAAAAAGGTTTCATTTCATTGTGCATTTAAGTGAAATCTTTAAACCCCTTTGCATTATTTTATCACATCAGACTTGTCAAGTCACACTCATTTGAATGAGTGAGATTTGAAAACTTCTGAGTGTTATATTACATTTTCCATTGATATATGCCGTGAATCTTTACGGCTGCATGAAAATGAAGCCAAAAGCAAAAGGAGACAGCTCACTTCAAATGAGTGAGACTGGATAGGTCTGTCATATGTTATTTCAGGTGTTCAAAGGATAGCAATTCTACTCAGAGATGGGTGATGGGGTTGACAGGTTTGCATGGATTTAGATAAAGAAGGGAAACTTAATCGCAGAGACAGAAACAAAAAGCAATGATTCCAATAGAAGAGTCATATCCTTTGAAAACTAAACTGAGTCTCATCCCATACTCAACAGAGTTGAAATGTCAGAGCTGAGGGCCCTTCTGGAGGTGCCCTTGCACTCCTACAATGACAGAATTCTTTGTAGGAGAAAGCTGGCATCACTTTCTCTGCAGGTCATTCTCCTTGGCTGGAAGGGGGAGCTGTGAACCCATAGCCACCTCCTGCCCAGTTCATTAAGTGCTGTCACAGATTCTCCTAATGAGAAAACGTCTGTGTTGCAGAGACACTTTGCACATCTTGCTTGCACATTTGCTCAAAAGCCAGCCACAAACTGGACCCTGTTCTTAATTTTCAAGAATACTTTTCCTCTGATTATGCATGCAGAAGCTGGCTTTATAATCCTATATCTTGATTTTATAGTGG
This sequence comes from Melospiza melodia melodia, assembly GCF_035770615.1. Classification (NCBI taxonomy): domain Eukaryota; kingdom Metazoa; phylum Chordata; class Aves; order Passeriformes; family Passerellidae; genus Melospiza; species Melospiza melodia. Next base: position 48,732,454 of record NC_086226.1, read on the forward strand.
TCAAACAGTCTTCTACAAGTTTCTCAGAGGCTTTTCAATGGAGATTTGATTTTTCTGTGCAACTGAGGAGAGGAAATCTGGTACAAGACACCTTCCAGATCTGCACTGTGTAAGGAAGTGCCTGCAAGTTGATTTTTTGCCAGAAGAGGGGAAAACAAAGAGCTCATTACCACGCGCATGGCATGTTTAGCAATGCACGGTTTGAGCGATAAGGCTAACATGGAATCGGCCAAAGGGAAGCTCTTGCATTTAATGGGTTTGCTCCCACAAAGGGAGCGCGCAGACTGAGCGCCGGCTGCGCTCATTTGGGACGAGGTCCCGAATTATCCCTCCGGGACGGCCCAGCCGCGGCACGGCCCTGCCGGCAGCAGAGGGAGACGTCGGCTTGCCTTTCGTGGAGACTGCTCTCGGCTGGGACTGGCGCTTCCTTAATGCCGGGCTGGAAATCAAACCGGCATTCGAACTGCGCTGCTATTAATACACAAGAGTAGACGTGCAGTGTGGAGAATTTCCACTAAAGTCGCCACACAACCACAATTTTTGAGTTCTTTTGTGGGATGTTTTTGGATAGTCAGTAAAAGAGAGATACTCTTACAGCAAAATATTCTCGGGAAAGAGTTCACTGAAGCATTTGTTCAGCTCTTCTGAGACTCAAAACAAATTAAATATGATGATTAGTAGGAAGACAGAATCAAACTTAAAATGTGCATTTTTTCCTTTGGATATGTGACCCATTGTAATCATTTTAATGGAAAAGAGGCATGGGGATAAGCATTTTTGAGTAACATAAATACAGTGGATAAATATATGGGTGTATTTTGATGCCATGGTTGTGGTTAGATAAAACTTGATCAGTTTTATCTTGTAAAGTAGCAATAATAACAACAATAAAATATAATCTTTATTCAGTTCAACATAGCCAAAGGGCCACAGAAGGTATGTCAAATTTGTCCCAGACAAGAATTTTCTCTTTGTGTCCAGATTTCATTCAGGAGAAAAAAATACACTAGTATTCTTACTTACTTTTCTGTTTGGGAAGATTATCTGCTAACTTGGGATGCTGAACTAGAGCAAGCATTAACTCTTGTACTCCTTTCAAGAATCAAGTGGAAGTTAGATTTGTTTTCAGTTACCAGGTGGAAGGAGAAATACAGGATTGATTCTGTTTTGGCCAATGACAGTTTCCAGCAGGGAGTGCTCCATGGGTTGATAGTGAAGGTAAGTGTGAGAAGGGTGAGGGGCTTCTCTGCTGCTCCAAAGGAGGAGAAATGCCCTCTGTTGATCGCTCTGCTTTCCCACCACTCTGCAGATTTGCTTACCATGCTGTTCAACTCAATTACTGTAAAACATGAACAAAAACTGAGAATAAATGAATTTAACATTTTTGCCTGGAAATTGTTTTGCTTGTATTGTTGAAACTGATTTTGAAGGCACATTCCTTAATTTTGGAGTTGCTCTTACTGATCGTTTTTAGCCTCTTGGATTTCCTTTAAGTGTAAAAGAAAGAAAAAGCTTAGGTATTTCTTCCTACTGAATTCTTTTCAGAGGAAAAGGATAGAATTACCTAAAGATACTTACAGAGGTATCACCCTGCACTGATGCAAGAAGAACATGTTATTGAACACCCAGCTCCTTGGGGAGGTGGTACTTCAAGCCAAATAAATTATAACCAAGACTTACAATTTAGGCACCTACACTGAAGCACGAAGCTGGCTTCATTCTATAGTTGGAATGGCAGGCAAAGCCCGCTCCCTCCATCCCCTGTCCCATGTTGCGCTCACAGTTGTTTTTGGGAAATGGTGTCTGCATGAGCTTTGGAAGCACAAGGGCTGTGTGGCATTTCACTGAAAATTACAGCTGGTCTAATATTTTTTTTTCCCATTTTGTCGATGCAAAACTACGGCAACTTATCCAAAATCCGCAGAGCTTCCCCAAAACTTATTGTGATGCAAGCAAAAGCTATGGTAGGCCCTGAATATCTACCAGGCAAAAAAAAAAAAAAAAAAATTTCTACTCTGCCATACTACGAAGTTCAATGGCAGCCTCCTACACACAAGTGTGTGGGAGAAAATGTGAAGTGACACATAAACTAATGTCTAAGAGAAATGTGAGGGGTACAGCCTACAGATTTTTTTAAAAAGTATCTAAAACGTAGAAGCATTATGAGAAAAAAAGAGAGAATTATAATGAGAAAATTCTCTGCATTTCCTGGCTCAAGTTTTTAAGTGGAAAATTGTAATCAGAAGACATTTGGGTAAACTTAGCATTATAGATAGTATTAATTTTAATGTTAGCTTTTTTTTTCTCTTTTGAATAATAATATAAAGTCAAATTTAAATTGTAAATAGTATCCAGATACTACAAGTTTCCTGGCTCAAATTCTTCAGCACATATGGCAGAAGCATAAGCTTGTGCCAGTCTGCCTACTTTGGGTAATTTTGCATGCAAATAGTTTAGTCCCTATACTGAGGTGCTAGAATGTGTTTAGTACACTTGAAAATATTTGCATTGCAAAGGAAGAGCTAATCTCCTGAGAAAAATCAAATTGATATTTTATATTAAGGGACTGCTTTGGACTTTGTGTGGCACTGTTATATGGAAAATTATGTTTACAGAACAGCTAGAATTTTTAATTGACCTTCAAGAGAGAACGATTGACTACTGCTTTGCCAAATTTGAAAGCTACTGGAACAGTCTCTACTTGTCATTCACCACAATGCCCCTTTTCTATTCCTGAATCTTTCTGCTAACAATTTCATAACTTTGATAAAACTATTACCCATAAACAAGTTTAGCAGTGAATGCAATGTTTAATATGTACAAAAAGAAGCAACTCTTATTAATGGTGTGAGTAATTAGCACACCTGAGTCAGTGCTAGCTGTTGGAAATGTCTGTTCGATATTGGACATATTTAGAGGCTCCTTCATGGCCTCGCTTCTCATCCAAAGCAATGAAAATATATACATTCCCATACCAGTAAGCTGATATTCAGATGTATATTCCAACCATCGCCTGGCACACAAACACACATGCCTTTCTCTTACTTAAATTCACTTCTGAGAATATTCATCTTTGAAAGGGGATGTGACAGGTGAGGGTAGCACCTGACACAGTGCTGGTTCATGTGCCCAGTCTATGCTCTTTGCAGCCTGTCCCTGTGGGATGTGGCATGCTGTTGTGACACAGGACCGACACGACTCAGCTCGTGCAATTTGTTAAATTCAGACAGTGCTGGCTGGACTCTGAGGCAGTAGTGATGCTGAAGTCTTGCTTCCTCTGAAACCAGTCTCTCAGGACACTGGAAACAGGTCTGGATTCCCAAATATTTTGAGTGCCACCACACGTATGCTGTTTGTCGAAAAGGAACTTAAAAGGTGTTCTTTCTGAAAGTATAGCTGTAAGTTCAGCCACACGTTTCTATAGTTTCAGCACAATGTGTACATGAATATATTTTCATTAATATAATTTCATATGGTTTTGTGGGGGAGTTACATTTTTGAATTAACTGTAGTTTATACAATTGCATTACTCGTGTGTAACGCTATTGTATTTAGAGAAAAGCTGATGAAGTTACAAGAAGGCACTTTTTTTTGCCTTCTTTCTTTCAGTCTGAGCACAGATTTTATTGCCCTGTTTGCATGGGCACATGCAAATACAGCTGTTTCTGCTGCAGAAAAAGCTCTTCTGGGACCTAATTGTGTACTGCCTCACACAGCTGTCATAAACACTCAAGAAGAAAGGTGTAAGCGCCTTCAGAAATTCCTGAAGAAGAAACCCTTGACATGGCTGATAGCCTGGGACAGAGCAGATGGGTAAGGGATGGTGCAGTAGTCAGTGCAGCAAGGTGCACGACTTCAGGGTCTCTTGCAGTGGATTCATAAGCAGCAGAATTCATTTGTGGTAACCAAAGCTGTCCTGTATCTCTTATTTTTTTTCTGATGATATAGTGACCAGACAACTGATTAGTTAAGTCCTATGTTGTCTCATTTTAGTGTTTGCATAATAGTTTTAATGGCAACTAAAGCAATATTTAGACTTTTTAAAATTCAGAGGTTTCCATTATCTTTATGAGGAAGTAAGTTTTCCTGTGCTGTGTCATTCACAGTCCAGACTAAGTCATCATTCATTGCAATATAATTACCATGTAATCCTCCAAAAATCCATTAAATTACTCTATTAAATACCCCAGGTACAAAACTAATATCAAGTTGCAATTTATAGGTCTTCAAACCTTCAAATTCTATATTTCAAGTCTTCTAGCTTTTTTATTTGACCTGCCAAAAGGCAAACTTTACATCCAAATTTTGAATAAAATTATTTGTGATATACAAATTTTGCCTCCCAAGTTTTTCATTGAATAATGCTTAGATCTTTGCTTTGATACCATTTCTGAGGAGGTGTCCTGCTTGCTAAATGCTGGTGAGGCAGGCAATTTGGAGGGAAAGCTCTCTAGTAACTCCCTGTCACTCTTTAGCTGTGCCTTATTAAGGCTTCAGAGCACGTCTGTATGAGTATGGGCATGCTCAGAGGCCTTTTGCCATGCATTAGTATACTAATGTGAATTATTTGACAAGATCCCTGTAATACCCTGAGAATATCCCTTCTATTGCTGCTTCATCCTCAGAGCTCTTCTTGCAGGTGCAGTACTATCACTGAAATAGCTGCTGTATCACATTATTATTTTTAATGCTCATTTCTATTAATGTATTTCTATTTGTTGGTGAGTTTGAGTACAATTGCTTTTAGACACGCCATGTGCTGGTATGATAGAAGAGGCCGCAGGGAACCTCAGGGCTCCTTCTCTTCAGGAAGGTTTTGGAGCTGTGCTCCATTTCTAGTTATCAACAAAGGAATTCATTATCAGTCATTTAATTCAAGGTGCTGATAATCTTTTTTGTGTGATTTTTATGTCAGAGGAAAAAAGTTGAACTCTGCATCAGCCAGCAGACATCCCCTTCTCAATACTAGTAGCACAGTTGGCTATATACTTTGTAGCTCTATTGAGCTATCAGTAAATCTCAGAATAATATCAACAAAGAGGCACCAGAAATAAAACAATTGTGACATCAACAAAAGCAGTTCAGTTTTAGATCTATGTGTCAGGCTGACTGCAGACTCAGGCCCCTGCTCTCTCACATTCCAATTATTATTTTTTCAGACATAAGGCAAACATTTAATATTTCTGATGAAAACTGAGATTCTGAAGTACAATTATTCCAAATGTTAAAATAAAGAAAGCATCCATTTGAGCAGCTGCATAATGATATTATGGGTCTTTGTACGAACTCATGCGTTAGCATAGATACTTCCATAGGAGCATTACCTCATCATTGGTATATTCAGTCCCATACTAATATGATACCTGTCTTTACAGGAAGGTGCCAAACCAACTATAGAAGCAGTTTGATGAGAAGCAGCAGTGGTTGATTTGTGAGCTGAAATGCTCTCTCTGATTTGCAGGGCACCAGCTGGTTAGAATCTGAACTGAAGCGAATAATGTGCACTTTGGTGCACACCATCAGCTGCGCTGCTATTTGTTCTTTCATTATGTCAGACCAAGGGAAGCATGGTCAAACATTGTCAATATAGATCTGGGATCTCTTCCTTGTCTCATGTTATTCTTTTCTGTTGCTGTGACTTAATTTTCCAATTATATCCCTTCTATGAAATGGCCTACGACCACTTTTGCCGTGAATTGTGAGACTTGCTTAGTTACATTTGTAAAACACTTAGAAGATCAAAACCCAGCAATAATAGCAAAACAGTCCCAAGGCTTCTCTAAGGGAAAGCAAAAGATTCTGATCCAAGCCCCATGCTCCAGCTGGTTTGCTCTGATTTTCCACCACAACCCTTTATTTGGCTTTAGTTCTTCCTGTTGTCAGAAGCAAACCTACAGAGGTGTGCAGCCAGCTGGAACAGCCTGCCTGGGAAAGAAAAGAAGATATGGAGCCAGCTGAATCTTCACCTTCAATATTTGCTCATGTATAGTCACACACAGGTTTTACAAAGCCTTTTCTGCTTTCAAATGTATTATGATCTACCAGAAGGTGGATCAAGAGAAGAAATAGGATAATGTTAAAAAGAAAGGTAAAAAGAGGTAATAGTTGTGAATGGTGAGTATGAGAAGGGTAGAGGAGCAAAGAAAGACTGGGTGATACTGAATGCAAGCACCTGCTCCTCTGCATGAAACTCCCTACTCCCAGTTATTCCCCTCTTTTAGAAGGGAATATGCATCTCAAAATTAAAATGAGGTAGATAGATAGCTGCAGGAAGCAGCAGGCAATGTGAAGTGTCCATTTAGTAAGTCACACTTTAGTCCACTATGCCTACACACTTCTCCTTTTAAATAAGTAATACCAGATGGGATTGTAATAATTCCCATTCTTAAGTAATGCTCTACTACATTTGGGAAAGTGCTGTCTGAAAGACCAGCATCCTCTGAGCATCCAGGCCAGTGAAAAACACTGCTTGCATTCCACAGTGTTATGCAGTATTTTGTTTGTATGGAGACTGGTGTAATTCACAACTGCCTGGTGTCAGACTCTGTTTCAACAGATAGGCAGTCACAGGTACTGTATGTATGCCAACAGGAACTTATTAAAAACATAGAACAATAAGGAGTATCTGACTTAGTATGTTTGTGAAACTCCTGTCTGTTAGCAAGACATTTATTTTGAAAAAACAGAAATGAGGTTTCTGCTTCCTGAGAGATGGTTGCACATCAATCAGTCCATTAGATATGTAAATAAAACAATAACTGAAGAATAAATAGCTTCTAAAATCAACCAATAAAATTTTCAAATATATATGTTACCAGAATGAAATGACTTGAATAATTTGGTGGCTACACTGTATCTTCAAACATGGAGGGGGGGAAATGAATCCTTTTCATTAATTATTATTGCTATGATTATGAGTTACTGTTGATAATCTTACAGCTTTTCAACTGGACTGTGCATCCCTAGTCCCATGAATGAGATCACATACTTGAGACAATTGCATTTCTTGTGTGATGGGACAGCTCTAAGAAAGGCAATAACATACTCAAATTGAAAGTGATTGAAGTTACAAAGCAATGTGTTGAACAGAAGCCTAAAAATGAGGTTTTCATTCATATTACAATATTTTGGAGCCAAGACTTTTGTGGATTAGACCCTAAATTGTTTTAGTATAGCTTAAATACTCACTAATTTAACACCATTTAAATTGGCAATAAAAACACCCCCAACTGCGTTGAGCTGTCATCCTGTTTATGCAAAATGGCTTCAAATCTTAATACTAACTATGCAAAGTAATGGCACTGGGATGAAATTGATAGTGAATGTGCACAGCTTTTTTTTTTTTTTTTTTAATATACTATGAGGCAGTCTAGCCAAGTTTTTTTTTTTTAATTACTAGTACTACTTTAACATAGTTATTTCTATAGTATAAACACTGGAGGGGAAAGTGTTATTCCTGCAACAACTTTGAAGCAAAAAGTCTTTGTGGTTAACCATTTCAAATTCATTCTGTGCCCTGCCAAGATTTAAACAGTGCCTCTTTACCACCTTGTAGGTATGTACCTTCCTTTGCAATTTGCCAAAGGAGTGTGCTCTTATGTAATTGCTTTCTTTACAGTCTGACTTGTAGGTTAACCACAATCACCTAATGTTAAGGATGGAGGTGACATTCAGTGGATAAAGAGGGGAGTTACAAGAACTCCTATGCCTATCCCTGACAATCAGTCACTGAAGCATTTAATGGAAATTCTGACATCTGAGTCAATATATAGCTCTGAACCTTAATAATGAAACACACCTTGAGTTCTCAAAGTGGCTGGAAGTATTCCAGAGGAAGGGTAAATACTCTTAAAGGAAACAATCCACACTTGGCAGTGTACTTTAAAGTGAATTTAAGTTCCTTGCTTATTCAAATGCTTCACTGACCCATTTTGCAGAGGGTCAGTGATTGGAAGGAACAGAGATTGTGATGCTCTATCAAGCCAAAACTCTGGCTAACATATGATTATTCTACATTCTCCAGAGACTGGGCTGTTGCTGACTGCTGTCAGTACTGGGAGCTGACAAATACACTACGTTGCTATATTCTACATGGAGAGGGCGTTGTCCACTTTTGCCAAGATACCCATAAAAGAAGGGAATCAATCTCTGTGATGACTTAAAAAATTAATTACTGGCACCAGGGACCAGGACTTCCTTGGTTCTGCTATAGCAAATTTATAGATACTTCTTGATATTCAGAAAGAATCACAGAACCACAAAAGGTTCGGAAGGTTCGATGGCCCATAGAAGGTTCTACAAGAATCCACAAGGATCATCAAAGTCAAACTCTAGCCTTACATAAGACAGGCCCAAGAGTCACAACAAGTGCCTGAGAGCAGTGTCCAAACACTTCTTGAACTCTGTCAGGCTGGTGCTGTGACCACTGCCCTGGGGAGCTCTTCCAGTGCTCAGCCACCCTCTGGGGGAGGAACTTTTCCCTTATACCCCGCTAAAATCTCCCTTGAAACAGCTTCATTCCATTCCACACAGTTCCATTTCTTTGAGTCCTGTCAATGGAACACAAGAAGTTCTAGAAGCCTGTAAATTCTCGAACAGAGAGAGACAGAGCGATGAGTGAAGAGAGAAAACAACTTTTTTTTTTTTTTATTGCATCTCAAATGCTCTCCTTTTATGTTTTCCTATCTGTCTTCCTTTTCTTTTCTCCTCTAGCTGGGTAGTCACACCTTGGCCTTTCCTCAGTCTGAAGTCAGGCACAATCTTAATGTATAGGTAGCAATAATTTTCTTAATTCCTAACCAGAAAACTAGTTCTTTTTTTTCCTTTCTTCTTTAAAATATATGGAAATCTGTCTGCAAGTCCAAGGGCAATTAATTACAGGAGATTCCAAAAATTCCTTTTTCGTCCAAGCAGTTTCTGCAGTTTTGAGTAGCACCATGAGCATGTACAAGGAGATCAAAATCAGAAGTTTGAATAGCTATAGGAATTACGACAGCCATGGTTATAAAACCATGACAATGCATTTAGGGACACTGGCAGAATATCTACTTTGAGGACATTATTCAGGGATGCTTATTCAACTAATTCTTAAAACGCAGTATATTTTACTACTTCTATATATACCTTGTTTTTTTGATGTCTTCATATTTAAGAAAGCTTTTACTGATAATCCAAGCTAATTTTCAACCCACTCTCTTTCAACTCCCACTCCTCTCTCCCCTCCCCTCTGTTAGCCATCCCCAAAGCAACTGATGACAGTGTTTTTTGTACAACCATTTATGTACCAAAATATTGTCATTGTGTGTCAGCTTCTTCTCAGGTTTCCAAACTGTATTAAATACACTTCTCAACTCTTTTCCTTGCCTTTCATTCTAGTCATCTTTATTTGGAAAATGACTGTATCTTCTTTTTCTGCTCAACAAATTCTAGCATCATGTAACTGCTACTTTTATTAACTTCATTACGCTTATTTTACACCAAAATTACATACTGGAATTTAAAATATAAGCTATTTCAGCACAAACTCTGATAATAAAAAATACAACCAAAATATTGTTTGGGTTGGGTTTTTTTGGTGTCAGCAAAAGGTTGGTTTTTTTTTTTTTTAGCATGAGCAGCTCAGAATTTAGATTAAGAGCAGAACACATAGACATGTAAGGGATTGTAAAATATTTGCCAGAGATTTTCATATGGCAAAAATAAAACAAGCTTAATCAAAAATTTATAATGGACTGTTAGGTAAAATATTGGTTATGGGAGACAATTTAAACACCTGCAGCAGTAGAATTTTAGTAAAGTAATACCTGAACACAAGTGCTTTGAAATGAATCTCAAACTCCATTTCCTGGAGGCAAGAAGCATTTTTGAAAATGTTACTCCAGAGAAGAGAAGGTTGAATAAGGTTCAGCTACCAATTTTCTCCTTCTAAGAATGCTCTATGTTTGTTTATCCAAATGTTAGTATGATTCTTTGTCACAAGTCTGTCACAATCAGAAGGACCATGTTATAACTTACAAGATGTATTAACACTTCACAATAACTGCAGTGAAAATGTTCAGCCAAAGGCTGTCATAACTGAGCCATGTTTGTGCTCCAGCTCCTCTTGCCAAGTGTGGATGACCTAATCTGCCTTTGCTTAGTTTAGCTTCCTATTTCAGACTTCCCAGAATTTATGCAGGAGAAAAGTCCCTAATAAGAAGCTGCACTTATGTGCTGTCATGAAGTCTTATAAAAACATGATTCCTGAAAAACAGCAAATGTGTTATTTTGCTGTAGTCCACAGACGCGGGTGCATTTGTGGTGCTATGCCTCCTGGAATACCTATTCAAAATGTATTCCTATAGTGTTTGTCATGACCAAATACATCATATTTTTGCAGTGCCTGATGTGTCAGCTCAGTGAAATAATTGAGCAATCATAGGTCAAATTACTGTGGATGCACAGATCCTGTATTGAATGTGCAGTAGAAATATTCAATACTGTTTATCCTTTAGATGTCTCCTGCATGGAGCATTTACACCTTTTTTACCACAGGAAGTTCTCCTAATTTCCAGCTATGTTTTCCTTTTGTAGTCACTCCCAATTCATACTGCCACATCCAAGAAACCACTTAATTTTAAGGATGGAGTGTTTCTATAGAGATCTTGAGAAGACAGATCATACTTCTTGCTCCCATTAGGCCACTTTCGTTGTGATAAAGAAAAAGTTAGTGTCTTGGTACAACACAATCACAACATTGCCATTCAGGTGTGTGTCTCATTTTAAAACTGGCATTTCAAAAGCATTTAATGATAAGCAACAATAAACCTTTACTGGCAGGGAAGCAAGTCTTGCAACAACCTTGAAACAGTAAGTTTACCTCTTTACACCCACACCCTGTTAAGGGAAATTACCTCAGTACTTGTCTTATAATTGATGCATTTAATGTTGTTTACATTGCAACACTTTATGACTGATTTCTTAAACTACTGAATTTGTATATAGAAGAGCAAATATTACTCTCTTGCTGAATAAAGTTCAATTTATAGTGAGTTTTTTGCAGTTATAAATGGAGGTTGATACAGCTGATATAGATTTATCTCCTGCCAAACTAATGCCTCTGAGATATTCTATATGGATAACACAAAGTACTCATGAAGTTACTTTCTTTACCATTCTTGTCTTTCTGTTTGCAGTAGACACATGTGTCCTACAAAACGGTAAAAATGTAATATATTCTGCTTCAGTTTAACACATATGTATTAATAGGATAAATAACTCCTGGTCTAATACGTCTGACAAACCCTTTACTCTGGAAGTGTTAAATTAAGTACTTGCCTTAAAAGCCACTATTTTGTTTATGTTGGTTTGTGAGCACAATAAAACCCTAGTATTTGTGGATATATCTGCCAGAAAAAAAAATAAAACAAAAAAACTTTTGTAAAATCTCAAGAGAGGATTAGAAATACCATTCATATAAAAGAAGTTTTCATCATTTAGATATCTACCACAATACAAACATTAATATTAAAAAACAGTAGGAATCTTTATAAAACATAGTAAAACTGGAAAAAACTACCACACTAAGCTCTAAAATGGTATAATTTGTTTTATAGAACTCTGTCTAGAAAGTGTAAAAAAGATTTTTGAAAAATTCTCCCTTCATAAACTATGGATGAAATGCTTCTTTTCACCTTTATTATACCTGTCACTGAGAAATCCACAGTACAGAACTCCTTTTTCTGGTGTTGAATTTTTTAGTTGCATTTTTAAAATCCATGCTGTCTCAAGAAGATAATTACCACTGAATCAGCAGATGCCACCCAATGGAGAATGGTGACTCTTGGGAAATGGCATAGCTCCTCACTTGTAAACCAAAAACTGATTGTTCACAGGATGGAAGCTGAGTCTCCAACTTTCTTTTACTTGCTTTTATTAAATGGGCAGGTGGAGTTTTTAAATTTTTTGAAAAGGCTACTATAAACTCTTTTTCACTCAAGTGTAGAATGAAGAAAAATGTGATTGTGGGATATCCATCTTTTGGTATTAGATGAAAATTGATTTATATGCCATGGAGCAGGACGAAGGAAGGGGAATATTCCTTCCTTCCTCAACTATGAATTCAAATTTCCATCATGTCTTTGTATATGGCCAGTATGTCAAGGTCCTCCCCTTCCACTCAGCCCTCATCAGACACCACCTTTAGCTCCATATGTAGCTCTGGAGTGCTCGGCACACGCTAGGGCAGGTCCAGAGAAGGGCATGAAGATGGCCAGGGGGCTGAAGCAGTTACAACAGGGAGACAGGCTGCGAGCATTGGGGTTGTTCAGCCTGGAGGGGAAGGCCCTGGGGAGAGCTCATTGTGACCTGTAGTTAAAGGGGGCTTATATAAAAGATGGACAACAACTTCTTACGTGGGGTGATAGTGATAGGGCAGGGAAGAACAGTTTTAAATTAGAGAGAAATTTAGATTAGATATCTGGAAGGATTTTTTTTATTCAGAATATAGTGAAGCACAGGAACCAATCATCCAGAGCAGCAGAGGATGTCCCATGCATGCAAGTACTCCAGACCAGGTTGGATGGAGCCCTCAGGAGCCTGATCTGGTGGGTGGCATCCCTACTCATGTCAGGGGCTTGGAATTTGATGATCTTTAAGGTGCCTTCCAATCCAAGAGATTCTATTATTCAGTGATTGCTCAATGTGTGCACTCCACCCTTATTAAGAAGGTGTAACAAATATTGGACTCACTGTAAAAAAAAAAATTATCTCTACACTGAAAAGCATCACTTCCCTAAATGCTTTGGTTCTACTGTAGAGCCACAGTATTTAAGAGAGATTACAACAGGCACAATATATTCTAAAGAGGATAAATTGAAAAGAACTGTATTTTTCCCAGTGGACTGTGATGTCTAAATTCAAGTTAAGATCTGGGAAGGGGTGTTTTGTTTTGGAAGTCAATGATTCCCTCATGACTAAGTTATTACTGTAATGCTCTGTGCCATAGAGAAGTTGATGTTGTACACTGGGATCATCAGGGCAGTACACACTGGTTCATTAAAGTTGGTTATATCACTTCAGATTTCATTAATTCAGCAATAAAAATGTAATAAAAATAATAACAATAAATCTAGACAATTTGCATTTCAGAGGAAAAATAACAGTAAGGTGTAGGGTGAGTCCACCATTCACATGATAATTTTTATGATGTCATAAATTCATTCATAGTGATCCGCAATGGCAACAAACTTAATGTTCAGTAGGGATTGATCCAGTAATCTTTAAAGGAGATCATTTTTTAAAAAGAGCAATATATATTTTCTATATATTTGTCAATAGAGCTTTCCATTCTTTGTAGGGACCTAAGAAACATAAATTATAAACTATTCTCCTGTGCCTTAAAAAAAAGCTGCCCATCCATCTCTGCCCATCCATGACTTTAGACTTATGAAACTCTGGCAAGCTGAAGATAAGTTCAATAACTAGGTGCTTTTTGCAGCTGTGTTAGGATAATTGATTCTGTCATGCAATGTATCTTCCTCAAATATGTGCCTCTACTATGAATCATACCACATATAGTTTCTGAGACAGAAAGACCATACAGTATTCTACCAAAGTTTTAAAACTTTCATAATTCTAAAAAGTGTATAAGAGCCTTAAGATAAATACAAATAAGTACTATAAATTTAGTCCTGTTGTAGATAAAGGTAAAGCTGCTTCTACTAAGGCCGACTTACAAGAGTCAAAACAGTTTTTGCAAAAGTTTTCACTAAAAGAGCTTTATAAGTCTTCCATCTTTCTGAAGATCTTCACAAATTATGCCTTGAAAAATAACGCTAAACTTTAAAATATGCAGTAATTATCAAGTCTCATTGTCACTGAGTACAGTGAAAGGGTGGATACAGTCCAAGGGTGGACATTTAAGCAGTCATGTTGATTTCAGTTTTTTTTCTCCATTTCATTTCTGACAACCCACTCCCCATTTTCCCTTTGTTTCCAGACTTTTCTAGTTTGAAAAAGGTGTGGAGGACAGAATGCAGATTTCATCGCCATCATCTTGAGATAATCTCCATTATTACTATAAACACTCTGTAGCTTTCCAAAATTGACAGTTTTAAAATGTATCAAAATGGAAAAAAGTAAACCAAAACCAAATGAAAACATCCAGACAGCACATACAGCAGCTTCATCCCCTAAAGGTTATGAATGGAATTCACTATATTGCATTCAGTGAAAACAAGAAACAGAAGATAAAGAGGAAAACTAGAGTCTGAAATACTAAAAACGCATGGCTCCATCAGAGACATGAAGAACATTTTGCATTATTTCCATTGCTTAGTGAGGAGCAACACTCATACCTATCATATATCCAGCATTCCCTGAGATGGGCTAACAGAGACCAGCAAAGATCACATCTTCATAGGAAACTTGTCATTCCTCTCCCCTCTGCAGCTTTTACACTTCCCTCTGCTAACTGTCGCTCTTTTGACACACATTTCTCCATGCAGGTCATTCCCTGTCTTTGTGCTAAAGGCCTTCAGAAATATGGTAAGATATTTCTGTCACACAGTGAAAGAACAGCCATCCATACTGCCCACATTGTTCTTCTTAGAAAGATTATCTTTGAATTCTTTGATCAAAATGCAGCATCATAGAATACTGTAGAAAGTCTTCACATTCAATTCAGCTTCCTCACAAAGTATTTAATGCACTTGTACTTTCAAATGACTTATTAGTTTAATGGGAAGAATAAAAATGTTCCAAGAGGTAGATCCCAAGATTACTTTCCGCCAGCTTTTGAAAGTCATGGACTTTTCTGTACTGATTTATAGAAATTTATGCTGGATGAATCTCTTCTAAGTTTGGTTGTCACCTTATAATGCATTTCACAATTTCAAGCTCAGAATTTCAGCAGGAAAAAAAATCAAGCATTTATTCAAGATGTGAGTAAAAAAAAATAGTAGTGAACAGAAACAGCATTTGCAAACCTTCTTAATGTAGTAAATTTTTATTCTCTCCGACATCTCTAGTCCTTTGCTACATCTTCTATTACAAGTCACTTTACCCACCCCATCTTCCTCTATTAATAAATTGGACTAAATGTTCAGGCCAAGCCTTGGCTTCCCTGTTAATCAAATTCTGACCTTGTTCAGGATATTTATTCTTCTGTGCCTGTCTGTTGGGATTTATGAATAAATAGAATTAGTTTGTCAAAGTCCGTGTTTGAGATGTATGAATTCCGGCTATGGAAATGTTAAACATCCTGGGCCTTTTTTCCCCCCTCTTATAGTGATTTATTATTATTACTATTATTATTATTGTTGTTGTTGTTGTTGTTGTTGTTGTTACTCCAGCTTTGGAATAAGTAAATAAGTATTATCCAAAGGTGCTGGAAGAAATAGATTACTTGATGGCACACAAGGTATGTCAGAGAGCTTCCAGTACAGGAAATCTCTCCCTTTTCATTATGCATCTAAGTGAATTTGCAAGTGCCCCATAGAAAGAAAGAACCTGCTGAAAGATATTACTATTACATGCAGTTTGTGAAATTCACTTTCAAACTGGGAAGTTTGAAAATGTATAAATCAAAATTAGTAGAATCTTGCCCACCAGTCAAGATCTGCTCAAACAGAAAGCAGATTTTCTGTGCTCAGCGTGTACAGGGTACACAGTTACAGAGGAGTCTGTGAATACAGTTCATGGTGGGGGGTATGCTGAAATAAAATCCAAATGCACTTGGATTTCTTTGGGCAGGAGGAGTGGACATTATTTTATTTTTTATTTGCCAAGGTAGGTGGTGGCATGCCAAATCCACGGGAGAATGTAGATCTTCTTTAGGGAATCTTAGAATTAAAACAATTTGCATTAGTATAGTGGTTAGACTTCACCAGTTTTAGCTGGAATTTTTCCTAGTCAAGTTGGGTTTGTATTTTGTAGTGGGTTTTGGGGGGAGAAAACAACTCAAACAGGCTGCGTCACCATGCATCCCCAAATATTTTAAATCTGTGTATAAGAATGCTTAAATCGCCATGGCATTTACAATAAATATTATTTATATTTTAAAAAAATTAATTGGCACAAATTATTATCAACACTATTGTCAAGGTCCCAATTATGAGTTCACAAGCATTAAACAACAAATCCAGCTGGATTTACACTAAGCACTTTTACTTACTTTCCTTTAGCATAAATGTACTTTTTTAAAAAGTTAAATAAATAAACAAGTAAATAACCCAAATATTTAATTTTGTAGATGTCTGATGTATTAGAGTTGATTTGGCTTTACTAAACCTAGACATTATTTCAATCCTGATATTTTCCACTGTATGTTATGTGCTTCTTCACAAAGATAGCCCTCTCTAAAAGAAAATACCTACAAATCTTCCCAAACTTTTTTAGTCTTTGAGAGATTTTTATTGTTCCATTTCATTGCTATTTAGGGTGAAAGCTCATTAAAATATTATGACGCTCAGAGCATAATTGGGCAGAAGCACTTGCCAATGAATAACATCTGCAGCAATGTGCACGTGTATTTATAATACAGTAAACTTAAACCCACTCTTTTTTTTTCTTTTTTTCTTTTTTTTTTTTTTTTTATTTCATTGTCTGCTTCTAAATTCTTTGTCCCAAGTAAAGCACTAGGCAAATGTGTAAGCCACACAGGCTACAAAACAGTCACTGTTGCTGAGTGCAGTGCCAAATATAATTTCATCATTTAACTGAGGT
The DNA here is from genome assembly GCF_035770615.1 of Melospiza melodia melodia. Lineage (NCBI taxonomy): Eukaryota > Metazoa > Chordata > Aves > Passeriformes > Passerellidae > Melospiza > Melospiza melodia. The sequence continues at coordinate 48,749,158 of NC_086226.1, forward strand.
TCATGCCAGGGTAAACTACTCTGCGTTAGATGTCTGCAAAATGCTATTTGCTCTTTTTATTATATTATTATTTTAAACTTATCTGTGCTCTTTGGGCTCTTTCTGTGTGTCTGGTTTTGATGCTTACTGTCTGTATATGCGATGTCCTAAGTCAAACTGCATCAGAAAACAAGCAGAGACTATCTAACACTTACTGCCCAGTCTGTCTCTTACAATAAAACATAACTGGAGTCATCTTGTAATGAAAATTTTGTCAATAATGACAGACAGTCCAATCCACAAGTATTTGGATAGGCACAATGTCATTTCTTCTTGACTAATTTTATTTGTGGAGTTGGGCTCACTGTAACACAATCATAAAAAAAGAGAAGGAAAGAGAGCTGTTCTCTTATTAAAAATAAAAAAAAAAAGGCTTGTAACAGAAGAGAGAGAATTACCACAATTCGTGGCAGACACAATAGAGCATAGAAACCCTTCTGAGGAAAGCATGTTGACCTAGCTAGCCTATATAACATTATGTGCGGCCTTGGAAAATTACGTGTTTAGAGAAAGACATTTAGAGAAAGTATAGAAACATTTAAAAAATGCTTAGGGAAATGGGCTGCAACTGGAAATTTTGTGGTGCTGAGGTCTTTTCAGGACTGTGTTCTTTCCTCCCTCCCTGACACCACCCAAGAGCTCAAGCTCTGACATTTCGCCAAGAATCTGACATACACCTACCCATCATCTAAGTCTGCCAATTGTTCTCATGCTTAAAAATAAATAAAATTGATTTCCAAAAGAATTTAGATCCTAGAAACTGATAACAGATCTTAAAAAGACTCTGACCATAGTGTGTGCCTTTAATTCTCTCATGTTAATCTTCCTATTGAATACATTGTCCTCTGGGAATTCTATTGGAACTTTCTCTGTTTCCATTTTTTTCCTGCATTCTCTGCCAATTTTTTCTAGATTGAAACTGTTTTGCTAGACAATTAAAACCATATGCCTTAAAAGTATACATTTTCCTGAATTAACTAATAAAATTTATGAAAAATACAGGTAGTCCTTAGGAAAGTGTCTGTGTTCTCATTCAATATCACTCAAAAAATGTGTTGATTAGGAAGAAAAGACAAGGCAACAGCCGTCTCTTAATTTATATGTTTAGAAGCGCTGTATCTTGCAGTTCTGACCTAAACATTTTGGTATTTTTCACTCAAGCCCAGATCAGATTCTGCCTTGCACAGCTCTCATCTCATCACCAAGTCTTCTCAGTTTGAACCTCCTCTGGGCTGTCTCTCACAGCCTCAGGTGACCCCATTTCCCTCTCTTATTACTAGCATGCCTCTCTCCATATGTGTTTAGAATATCACAGTGTTCAGGGTGAAAGAATGGAATTAGGAGGTTTTGTTTTGCTCCAGATGAAAAAGGTTTGCAGACAAAATTAAAAAAAAAAAAAAGTAATAAAAGACAAGTAAAATTAACTCAGAGAGATCATAACAGAAAGAAAACTCTAATTTGCTATTTGTGGGCCTTTGAGAATAAGCAGACAAAGACTTCAAACTATAAATCTGTTCCCTCCTACCCTAATCAGCTCCAATTCTTCTAGAGCACCAGACCCGAGTTGGGAACTGGTCAATGGAGAAAAGATATTCTCTATAAGAGAGCTGTCTTTCCTTAGCAGAATTCCCTGCCTTAAACTGGCTCAGACAATGCATGTTTAATACTAATCTGACAAAATTAGAGCTCTTAATGAATTTTTATATTACATCTTTTAAAGTCTGCCAAACTGGTGAAGAGATTTTGTGGTGCTTCAAAAAACACAAAATTAAATGCAAGAGAAAACAAAGATAACTGATAATTTATATTGGAACAATAAAGATTTGAACAAGAGCAAAATAAATGAGTCTTCCATTCCTTCTTTTTCCTCTCTTTTAAAATGTATAAAGATAGAAAAGGATTTATGTTGTATAAAAATAAATACTTGTACTTTCTTTTATTTTTTATTTTACACTCTGTACATTCAAAATGTATAATGTTGCCAGAACCACTTAACTTCTCCCTATGTCATTTTGGAAGCAATTCCAGTGTAAAAGCCTTGTTAGATTTTTTTTCAATGCACCTAATTTTCATAAAAAGGGAAAATCCAACAGTCCAATACATTGTCCAGAAATTTAAATAGCAGAAATCTACCTCTTATGTGCTAGTCCAGGACTGCAAAATGAGAAAACTCCCAAATTAAATTTATAACTAGAATCTGGGGGGAGGGAAAAAAGTTTTTTGACTGTCTATTTGATTTTATGACTCAAATTTTCCTGGTGGGATGTAACTCCATGTTTTGAAGAGAGCTACATGCAAAAATATTATATAAACAACTTTTCTCAAGCTTTTGGTGTTCAGCCATTGCAAACAGACTCTCTTGCAAGGTGTAGCAACAGCTGGATGCTCCTAGAGTCTTTATCAAGATGTGGACCCAACCCTCTACAGAACTGGTAATCCACAGACTTGATTCCATCACAAAGACATAGGATGAATAAAGTAAAAGGAAGTCAGGAAGACACCAGACACCATACTCTACTATGCAGAGTAAAAACTACTTCCCAAGAAACTCTGAGAGACACAAGAATGGCATTTCATGTTTCTGGATCAAAGATTGTGATGCATGCTCTTTCCTTTTTTCAACACGATATGTTACAGGATGTGAAGAAAAACAGAGTTTGTATTTCAAAATTTCTTAGCCAGGAAAAAAGGATTAATTTTGGTCAGTTACGTGCAGGCAGACAGGCCCTGATCATATATTGCCCTGTATATTTGTGTCTTCAGATTTGTATCACCGTTAGTTGCCAACATTTTTCCAGTGACCAGATGCTCTTACCAGATACAGAGAGTAAAAGAGAATATTTCTTCCTTAGACTAATCAAAAAGATGCATTGAAAAACTATTTCTATATGAACCAAAACTGGCCACCAGAAAACTGGATGGCAAGTATTTCAATTATATCTAAGATAATGCATTTCCAAAAAAAAAATCCATGCATTTATTTTCCCCCTTTACATCCACTTTTTAGGTGAAGCAGTTGGGATAGATATCACTAATGCACACTCCAGCTTAAACTGCAGAAAACAATCCTGCTAATTTTATTGCATATGTCATAGAAACAGTTAGCAAAAACCCAGGAAATTCACAGCATCCCCTGCCATTAAAAGAAAAAGACTGGTGAGATTTTATCTTTCCCTAATAAATTTCAGTTAAGACTTGATTGTAATTAGGCAGCCCAAGAGAGTTAATTCCTGTTTTGCATGTGGCTGAACTGAGCAAAATCCAAGAATGGAATGAGCTTGAACAAAGAACTGCATGATAAATGTATGTGCAGTCCTGGATGAGGACCTAATACATTGGATTACTCATGGTTATCCCACCTGAACTAGTCAGTGCCTAGTGCCACATGAGTAATAAGCAAGCTTCACTATTCTCCTGAGCTCTGCTCTTTCTGTTACTTCTGATTCTTTCATTTTTTCTGGACAGAAATTTTAATTTGCTGTGTATTTTCTATGTCTTTGTTTTTACACAGGCTGTTCCATTCTATACCCATCTACATTCCCCAGGATGACTGAATCAGCTGTTTCCTTCCCAGTGTTACTTTCATTAGTTTCATTCTGGTTTAAAGTCTGCTGGCAAACTGTTTCAGCAGTTAGAAGAATCTCATTCTCAGTCCTAGTTACTTCCAGTTTAGTCTTACAAAAAGCTGAATGGAGCCTTTCACACCAGGTAAAAGACAGTGGGGGGCTGAATTTTGTCTCTGCTGGTGAAGGATTATTGTATTATAAGCCTTATTCTCATTCTTTCTAAATCAAGGCCAAATCCAAACAGGTCAAAGAAGGTAAAGAAACACAGGCAAGAGAAACAGGACCTCAGTATATAATTTTTTCCTCTTCAACATCAAAAACAGTGAGTCAGTTCCCCAGTGTTACAAAAGAGATGGTGTGAAAATGAATGATGTTGGTGTGATGCACAGCACAATCACATCACATCTACTGAGAAAAACAGAAAAGGAAATTGGCAGCCAGCTGCCACTGCCAGACAGATTCATTCCAAGGGCTGCACATCTGGATCTGCAGCTGCCAAACTCATACTGACTGATTGCTTCCAATCCTGGAGTAATCAGAGGTTAAGTAACAGAAGCTGCACCATCCCAATGCAATCAGAAAAGATATAGTAGCTATTACTCATCAGTAAAAAAACATTTTGTTTGTTTTCTCCAAAGTCATAAGATGGCTACTAACACGTGAGTATCCAAACCTCTAGAAGAGAGAATGGTGAAGGCTGTTTTTCAGTGGCCATTCTCTCAAATATCACACCTGTCCTTAGCACAGCAACACTATCTATGTATGATCATGCTTTTTGGTTCAAAGAAAACGAGTCCTCATTCTCTGACTGACATAACTCCCTCGCTAGAGCTGGTCTGAACATGTTCCCTCTCTCTTTCTCTCTCCTTCTGCTCATTTTCTTGTGACCTAAAAATATAATAAACCCCCACTTATTTCCAATTAGAAATCAGCATTTTTCAGCATAAGCAATTGCTTCACATACAAGTAAAGTTTAAAATAAATGGTAAAAGGTGGCATTTTTTCCCTAAAGTTCAATTTAATCAAAAACGAAAGCAAAATAAACAGCAAAAAAACATTATTTAAAAACAACTCAATTCTTAGTTTATTCAGAATAACTTCTGACTCATAATGCAATGAAATCTGAATCAGACCATCAGAAAGATTTTGCAGCTTTTTCCAATGTACACTTATACTACTATTTCAGAGCAGTTAGAGACATATATATGAGATTTTTTAGGTTTCTGTTTTCTTTTCTACATCAGTACAGTTGCCTAAAAATATACATTAATCACATATGGTGACCATAAACATATTTTTAATAAAGAGCATGCATTTCAGCTTTTTTAATATGCACACTGAAATATTGATTTCTTTTTCTTCCCAACAAGATAAGGAATACACAGGTGTTCTGAGTGTGACTAAAATGCACTCATACCAGTGAATTGTAGGAGTCTGAAAGTTCTATGCATCCTTTGAACTGCGGTACATCTTTCATTACCTTGAACAGTCAGAAGTCTCATCTAGGAATCAACAGCAAAACACACAAGTATTGTGAGGTGGATAAAGATAATTCTGAATCCTATCTCTGAACAGCTATCAGTAATTCCCAGCTATCAGTAAAATCCAGCTATCAGTAATTCTCAGACTTCATTTGAGTGGTTTAATATTTCCCTGTGATGGTGCAACTGCAAGATCCTACCCTAAAGATTAAAAATGTTCCATCCAAATATCCTTGTAATCTTTGCAATGTTTCTACTTTGTATCATTATGTGTACATCATATGTACTGGATAAAATCAAACATTTTTGAGTATCATTGACAAACTCTCTACAGTGGGAAGTACACAGAAGCATCTGTAAATATTCAGGATGGCAACATTAAATTAGAAGCAGTACAATGTATTTGAGTCATAGAATCATAGAATATGCTGAGTTGGAAGGGACCCACAAGGATCATTGGGTCCAAATCCTGGCCCTGTACAGGACAGCCCCAAGAATCTCAGCGCTACCATGTGCCTGGGAACATTGTCCAAATGCTTCTTCAACTCAGACAGTCTAGTGCTTTGACCACTTCCCTGACTTAAAATGTGCTCTGTAGTGAATCAGTGTCAAAGCTGTGAAAATAATACTAAGTACAGACAGAGAATTTAAGGAAATTTAGCTGGTTATGCAAGTAGGAATTTAGAAATAGTTTCAGGCTGCTTTATCTACTTGTGTGGTTTGGACATTTCATTTCATTTCATTTCACTGGACTATCTGATTTCCAATATCCAAAAGGATGATTAACCATTTTTATCTTCACCACATGCACTTCAGGTAGGGAAGCGCTATCCTGATTTAAAGACAAAGATTTATAAACTGATTTGTTTATAAGATTTATAAGTGAATTGCATCAGATCAACCCCGATATGTGGTATGAGACAGGACTTTTATGATGTCTTCAGAATCTTAGTTCAACAAGTTGGCCAGACTGGGAGACCATATTTTAGTTATTTCAGAGAGTTTCTGCTTGGTTGTTTGGATGCTAAGTTTAGCCACGTTCAGGTTGTTAATCCATAGCTTTATGAAGAATTGGTGGAGAGAATGAAAACTTCTGCTTTTTATGTCTAAAGGCATTTTCTAATATTTCTGGTTTAAAATCCATAAATCCTGGCATGCGCAATGCTAATTTTTATTCCAGTTTAGCTAGAGGACGACTTAGAATGAATGACCATTTCGCAAATTGTGTAATCAGAAAACAGTGTAGATGTGCCATGAAATACTGCTCCAAAGGGGGTTCTGTTTGCTGCTGGACTACCTGTGTGCTGGATTGAGGAGTCTAAACGTGAGATTGGCTATGGCAGCTAAAGTAATGCAGGAGGAAGTCACATGAACTACTTAATCATAGCTGCTAGGACTCAGATATTCCGTAAGTGCAATGTACACAGCAGATTATGCGTGTCAATGCTTTTGCCCATGGCTGGGGGTGCTTTTTCGACTGATCAAAGATCCTCAAGCAGTCAGGACTTCAAAACCAACAGCTAAACGACCCCCACTTATTTCTAAACCACGAGTTCTTGTAAAGAAACATCCAGGACCAAGCATCCCTAAAGAACAGACTAGTATTGTGACAGGGGTATCACTTTTCATTTCTTGGTGTTCGCACTGTAAGCCAGACCTATTTTATTAATCATGCCAAACTACTTGCTTTCTTTATCTCCGACCAGGCATCTATCTTTTCCTGTGTAAAAGATGTGACCCTTTGAAAGGGTAAAGGACCTGAGGAAGTCAATATTTAGGATCTCCAGCAGCTTTTTCAAAGCAATAAAAGACACCTCTGAGCAGTCAAAGTATGATATGAATAGAGACAGAAATTAATAAGTCAAAAGCAGTACAAACCAAAATTTCATTAGTTGCTGTAGCCTTACACCAAATACTCTATTTTGGGAAATACCTTTCCCAAAAACATAACATGAAGGAAAATGTAGCTAGTTATTCTCCATGTTTCCTGTCTAATTCAAAGGCCACCTGCTTGATGCCTCTGATTAACAGTACTTCTTCCCTCCATCAATGTTCTTTCCTTCTACTTATTTCTTCTGATATTTACTAGTGTCTGTGCTGCTGTTGCGGCATAAAAATCATAAAAATCAAGATTATATTGAAGATGTGATCACCAAAGTAGAAATTGTCATCTGAATTTAGTTAACATATGTATAGGCCATGTCTGGTCTTCACAGATGGTGAAACATCGCCCATTGTCTCTTAAGCAGAATTTGACGCAGTGAATTTAACAAGAAGGTTTTGTCTTCTTTTTTGCTTGTTTCATTAATTACACAGTGGAATTCATCACTTTTCTCACAAAACACATCTTAAATTTTGTTTATGGTCAGAAGAATAACTGCAGAAATTATATGTACGCAACATAAATGCACTATGCTTTCATTGAGTTACGTGTGCTTTGTGTTTTGAACATAAATAGACTTTTTCCTTCTCTTTATTTCACAGAAACTGATCCATCTAGGAGACAATAAGCTTGTTTCTTTCATGATTCATTCATTATCAGCACAGTTGTTAAGTGTTTACAGTTGCAGATCTTTATTTATTGCAGAAAAAGGAATGAAATTAGTCATAAAAAATCTAGCTTACGTTAAAATTTCTTTTCAATATCTAGAGAGTATTTTTCACTTGTGTCTTTTATATTTGGCTAGAAATCACATACACATTAAACAGGAAAATCTTACCTTATGGTTAATGATAAAAATGTGGAAGATTTAAGAAAGAGAATAGGTCTAATTTATAAATGGAAGAAAGGACAGTTTTCACTATATTTGTTTTCAAAGCAAACCCTGTATTTTACAAGAATTTAGTGAGGACTTTTTAGGATGTTCTTATTACTCTTTTAAGTCTCTTGGACTAACAACAGTGTTCTTGGTCTATTAGTTTAATCCAGCTCTAGAAACTAATTTTACACTTGTTACCCATCAGTGTCTTCAGACAGGAAGATTAAACCCTAAACATGGTATGGAAAATCAATAGCTATACAATTTGCAGTGCAAAATTCACATCCAATTTCTTTGGCAGGGGAGGAATTTCACAGAAACACAAGGTTGGGAGAGACCTTCAAGATCATCAAGTCCAACCTGTTCCCTGACACCTCAACTAAACCATGGCACCAAGTGCCACATCCAGTCTTTTTGTAAACACATCCAGGGATGGTGACTCCACCACATCCCAGGCACGCCATTCCAGTACTTTAACACCCTTGCAGTGAAAAAGTTTTTCCTAATATCCAACCTATATTTCCCTTGGTGCCGCTTAAGACACTGTCCTCTGGTTCTGTCAGTTGTTCCCTGGAGAAAGAGACCAACCCCCCCTGACTGCAGCCACCTTTCAGGGGGTTGTAGAGAGTGATAAGGGCACCCCTGAGCCTCCTTTTCTCCAGGCTAAACACCCCCAGCTCCCTCAGCCGTTCCTCACAGGGTTTGTGTTCCCAGCCCCTCTCCAGCCTCGTTGCCTCCTCCGGATGCGCTCAAGCGTCTCAAGGTCCTTCGCAAACTGAGGAGCCAGAGCTGGACACAGCACTCGAGGTGTGGCCTCACCAGTGCTGAGTACAGGGGAGAATGACCTCCCTGCTCCTGCTGGCCACGCTGTTCCTGACACAGGCCAGGATGAGAAGGACATCTGATCAGAAAAAGATTTCCTTGCTGTTCAACATTCATAAACTGAGCTCACATAAAAAAATCTAATACTTCTTGATTACTCATTAGTTCATCAACCTTCTTTCATATTTATTTTTCTCCTAGTTGATTTTATTTCCATCATTACTTCCTTTAGCAATATTTGTTTCTTGGAATACAGGCAATGCAGATCAACCAGGACTACAGGTTAATTTTATTATCAATGTTAACCGTACCAAGTGATAATCTTGCTGGTATAAATCTTGCGAAAAGTTTAGAGTATCAAACATATTTTAGACATTCCGCATCTATTACTTTGTTTGATGGTATGCATTTTACTATAATCCACTTAAAAATTAGGGAAAATTTATTCCTGTTGGATTTGTATTATCCCAATCTTGTTTCCAAGGACGGTTTCATGGTTCAGGAGGATTTTTATTGATTGAAGAGTGTGCATCAAACCTCACAAAAGCCCACACAAGCAAGAAAAACCAACTCATGGTAACTGGAGCATTGTAGGGAAAAATCCTTTTTATGCAATGCTCCAAACATGTGCTGTACTATCATTTCTCCCAAAAAATAACATAAGCTTTTTATGGCTAATTATGAAGTGTACAGGAAATGCATTTTTCCTTGTCCAAAGTGAGAGTTTTCTGGAGACTTTCTGTGTCTTAAAAGCCTCCAGCACACGTTGCAGGGAGTGTGATTTTTAGTTTCATTAGGTAAGACTGTAGCTTTCAACAAAACTGGTTAGGTATGTATTAATACATGCCTTGAGGCATGTAAACAGCACACCTATTTCCTTTGCAATCTGAGCATTAACTGAAAAAGAAATAAACCATCCTTCAAGTGGGAAGAAGACTGGATGTTTATTTGAAAGAAATATCTTCAGGGAACATTATGTATATGTATCTTTCCATTCTGAAGTCAAATACGGTCTCAGTTTAAACACATGTGGATAGAACCACTCTTGAATCAAAGTAGTCATTTAATTTTGGGGGTTTCTCATTTGATTGCAAATTAAATGTGATGGTAGAAATGTGCTCCTTAATTGTAACTTTTGGAACTTGCAATCCATGAAGGGTTTAGACAAACAAGTTTCCATGGTATGGGACCAGTTTAAGGCCAGCACCTCTGCCAGCATTTGGTCTTGACTCCAGCATTTAGCTCGGTTAAATGCTAATAGGTGTAGATCTGTTTGCCAGTTGACAAGCTTGAATTTCACAAGCAGAAAGAGGGAGAGAAAACAACCAACCAACCAGCTAAAGAAAAGCCTTTTCCAAGACAAGAGAGATGAAACTCCGCTTCAGAGTGAGACCAGCCATTAAAGCAAATTTGTGAGATTGGAACTTTTTTTCTGCATTTTTAAGAGGGAAGAGTTTTAGACTTACCTATATTCAACAATAACAGACTGAAAAATACTTGATTTCTTCTCTAACAAGAGAAAGATATAAGCCACATTTATTAAAATGACAAATAGACTTCATATTCTCTTTTCTTGTTACATTCCAAGCAAGTAATCATGTGTACAAACATTAGCTGTAACTAGGAACTTCATCAAAACCAAGAAAAACTTACTTGCATTTGATTTTTCTTCATATATTTTCACGAATGGTACTGGCTTAATGGTCCTAAACACAAATCTGTTGAAAGGAAGCTAAAAGACAACTCTCTGAATAATTGATTAGGTTTAGCAATCCCACTTATAAATTTGTTCATTCTTCCCTCAGCATCACAGAAAATAGCAGCTCACTTGTTTTTCTTTTAATTTAGAGACTTCTAATTATGAACCAATTTAGTTGTTTGGGTAGTAGAATAACAGCCTGATTAAAAATGTTATAAGCATGTTCAGAACAATTTGTGATGAAATACATTATTTCTCCACATGTTCAGAACAATACTAAGAGGTTAACTGTATGCTTTCACAATCATAAATGCAGACATCACTTTCTCTGTGACAGGTTTAAACACAATATCACCTACATGTTCTTAAACATCTACTAATTACTAAATGTCTCCTAATATCTACTAAACAACAGCCAGTGAATCTAGTTAGCAGATTTTTTATCAGTCTTAAAACATGTTAACTTTTATGTCATGACTATCAGGTGAAAAAAACCACTGTTTGGAAATAATGAATTGTATGGAACTATCCTTATGTAGGTAGAATATTTTCTTGGGCATCTGAATGTGTACAAATTAGTAATATGAAATAGCAGAATAGTGAGCTTTAGAACAAATAAATCAAGTTCCTATACCTGTAAAAATTGTGAGAATGGTTTAATTACTTGAAGAACAAATACCACGTTTGTATTTGTTTTAAATAATATTTTGTGTATGTCTCTAATTTTATTACTTTATATTAGGACTTTTTTAAAGTCATGATTTCTCTTTTTATTTATGAAGCCTGAAATGAAGTTTAGTAATAGTCAAAATATGTCTATTAATTTTTGTTCTAGGGTATGAATACTATGCAAAAATCAGCAAATTGAAGACACTCTCCTAGTACCATTAGTTTTTCTGATTTCACTGCATCTTTATGTTTTTTAAACTGAAAATCCTGAAAATAATTTTCTTAACTTGCATTTTTATTAATTAGTGATGTAATCATGCATTACAATGACCTACTATGGCTATATATCTCAGAAATGTATTTCTAATAAATAATTCTCTGGGAAAGGAAAAGAAAGGTGGGGTTGGGTTCAGAATTTATTCTTTTTATTTTAATATCAAGGGTTATTTATTTTAGGAAGGACAATTGTTAAGGTTTAATATAGGATTGATCAGGTTTGAAGCCTGATCATATATTATTTGTTTTCCCACAGAAATAATTTGAAAGCAATGACTCTTGATCATTTAGATTAAGATAAATTAATTCTCAGGTGAATACTAAAAATGTCATATTTCAGGGGTTTGGAAAATAAATGCTGGAAGAACAACACTGCTCAGATATTAAGAAAGTCTTTTAAAATCCTGTGAAATTCCCATCCAGATTGGAAGGGACTCATTAGGTGGAAGCTTGCTGTCAGTACCACCTGTGTCATAAGAGCTTTCTCTGGCTGCAGCATTGCACACTAGACTACCTAAGGCTTGTTTACCTATGGGTACAAAATTCTGTAGGGTGTAAAAGCAAATTTCATATATACTCATGTCGAATGTTCTTCTGATGGTGGCTTGTCTGCTAATGTGACATTCCATAGACACAGTTATTAGTTTAACAAATTGTGGGCAAGTATCACACATAATCAGCAGCTTGTTTCAAGTTGACTGTGGACCTGTCTACTGTGCTCCCAAATCAAGTAGTTCTTTTTATTTTGCACTCTTTATGTACTTGAAATCCACTAAACACACGGAAAAACAGCAAAATTTAGTTAGCATGCATGCACAAGTTTCCTTTTCCTTCTTTTTTTTTTTTTTTTTAATTAAGCACTCAGACCTACTTCAAACGTAGCACAACTATGCAAGTCAACTTTATGATTAATAGCTTCAGACTCAAATGTGCTTTTATTTTTGGTCTTCATGGAGAATCTACTATTTCCACTGAGATTTTTTCAACAACTTTAGCTGTATTTAAAGTTAATGAGCTTTTTCAATTAAAGCTTCAGATATTTAGCCTTTGGATAACATTTAGATGAACCAGGGTGTATCTAATTATGTTGGGTGAATTCTTAAGAGGCTCTGCATATACCTCATTCATAACAAGCACATTTTATGTTGTGGGCACGTACTGGACTTCAATCTAGACTGAATGCAAATCACCCTTGTGAAA